>NC_068932.1:23939393-24242424 GCF_023091745.1 Budorcas taxicolor
CTTTAAGACCTTGGACTGGACAATGGTTTTTAAGATATGACACCAAAAATACAGTAATCAAAAAAAAAAAAGAAAGAAAAAAGCAATAGATAAATTGGATTTCACCAAGATTAAAAACTTGCCCTTCAAAGGACACCAGCAAGAAAGTGAAAAGACAGTCTAAAGAATGGAAGAAAATATTTGAAATCCATGTATATAAAGAACTCTTTCAACTCAATAACAAAAAGACAACACAACTTAAAAATGGGCAAAGGATCTGAACAGACTTTTCTCCAAAGAAGATATACAAATGACTAGTAAGCACAAAAAGAGATGCTCAACATTGCTTAGCCATCTGCTGCAGCTGATGTTTAGTCCCTAAGTCACGTCTGACTATTTTTCTGTGTACTGTAGCCCATCAGGCTCCTCCATCCATGGGATTTTCCAGGCAATAATACTGCAGTGGATTCCCATTTTCTTCTCCAGGGGATCTTCCTAACCCAAGGCTTGAACTCACATCTCCTGTCTGGCAGGCAGATTCTTTCCTACTGAACCACCAGGGAAGCCCTTCCATCTAGCCATTGCTGCTACTGTTGCTAAGTTACTTCAGTCGTGTCCGACTCTGTGCAACCCCATAGAAGGCAGCCCACCAGGCTCCACCATCTCTGGGATTCTCCAGGCAAGAACACTGGAGTGGGTTGCCATTTCCTTCTCCAATACATGAAGTGAAAAGTGAAAGTGAAGTTGCTCATTCATGCCCGACTCTTCGCAACTCCATGGACTGCAGCCTACCAGGCTCCTCCATCCATGGGATTTTCCAGGCAAGAGTACTGGAGTGGCTTGCCATTGCCTTCTCCATCCATCTAGCCATTAGGGGAGTGCAAATCAAAACTATAATGAAGTATCATTTCACACCCACTAGGATGGCTATAATCAAACAGACAGATAATAATAAGTGTAGGCAAAAATTGCTGACAAATCGCAGTCAAAACTATCGTTTTTCCTGTAGTCATATACAGATGTGAGAGTTGGACCATAAAGAAGGCTGAGCACCAAAGAATTGATGCTTTTGAACTGCAGTGCTGGAGAAGGCTCTTGAGAGTCCCCTGGATAGAAAGGAGATCAAACCAGTCAATCCTAAAGGAAATCAACCCTGAATATTCATTGGAAGGACTGTTGCTGAAGCTGAAGCTCCAATACTTCAGCCACCTGATTTGAAGAGCCAATTCACTGGAAAAGACCTGGATGCTGGGGAAAGATGGAAGGCAAAAGAAGAAGGAGGCGGCAGAGGATGAGATGGTTAGATAGCATCACTGACTCAGTGGACATGAATTTGAGCAAACTCTGGGAGACAGTGGAGGACAGAGGAGTCTGGCATGCTGCACTCCATGGGGTCGCAAAGAGCTGGACACGACTTGGCCACTGAACAACAACAAAAGGATGTAGAGAAATTAAAACCTCCATATACTGTTGACGGGAATAAATGGTTGTAAAATAGAGCAGCTGCTTTGGAAAACAGTCTGACAGTTCCTCAAATGGCTAAACATAGAATTACCATATAAACCCAGCAATTGTATTCCAACCATCTACCCAAGAGAAATGGAAACTCATGTCCACACCAAAACTTCTATGTGAGTGTTCATAGCAGCACTGTATTACAAAATATTATATGTATTATATCATAGCCCCAAAGTGAAAACAACCCAAATGTCCAGCAACTAATGAATGGATAAATAAAATGATATATTATAGCCATACAATGAAAAACTGTTAAGTAATAAAAAGGAATAAAGTACTGATACCTGCTACAGCATGGATGAACGTCGACAACATTATGCTAAGTGAAAGAAGCTAGACACAAAGGACCACACATGTGATTCCATTTCTACGAAACTCCCAGAATAGACAAGTCTATAGAGACAGAAATAGATTACAACTAAGCATTTTTTAAAATATTAGGAGGGAAATGATGTCAGTCTCAGTTAAGAAGTTCTTGCCAGAAAAGGCTCCATCTCTCCCTCCTTTCAGTTTGTCTAATTTCCCCAAAGTTCAATCAAGACCCACCACCTCCTAGAAGCCTTCCTGGACCGCCTCAGCCCTGGGGCTCCCTCTGCCACAGGGGACACAGCAAACCTATATAGTTATGGGTCATGTCATGACCATTAGTCTTGGAGGAAACTGTGAGCCCCGTGGTACAGATCACCAACATTGGCACACAGTAGGTGTGTCTAGCTGATTAATGAGAAAGACTGGTTTAAAATGCACCTGGTTTCCCAGACTCAGGAAGAAGAGACCAGGTTCCCTTCCAGTGATGACTAGAAAGAACCAAAGCCAGAAACATCCCGCTCTCTGCCTAGAGAGTTCGCTGGACCTGGCAGAACCTGGCCTGCAGTAAAAGTTTCCCAGTCAAGCAGCAAAACTGGAAACACCATCAGCTCCTGTTTGGCTTCCAGGACAGGGAAACTGCACTTAAAATCCACTAATGCTGCTCTGATATTGGAAGCGCCCACAGAGGGTAATTGCAGAAATAGGTGAATCTGCTCACCTTCTCTAGAAACATGTTCTCTGCTCACACTCCTGACTCTGGAGTTTGGCCCAGCCTTCTTTCATCTGATCCCACCCAGCCCTTGCCCTCCTCCAGCCCTCTCAGACCCTCTGCCCACAGTCTTTTCCACCTTTTCCAAAACCCTTAAGGGCACCCGTAGCTATAGCACCCACTTCAGCATCGGAGACCCAGTTTGATAATTTCATATGTGGTCATTTCCTGAATCTATTCCCAATTCTGTTCTCAACTGGGTCATAGACTTCTCGAAAGCAAGTGTTTTATCCTGACTTCCCTTGTCTTCCTATAATATCTAAGGACATTGGGCAAATGATCGATTTTTCTCTGACAAAATTCAGATCAGTCCTATAAAGTTTACTGCATGCTGAGCTCATCTGACACCGGCAACCCAAAGTCAAATAAAATATCACCCTGGCCCCAGGAGCTCCTGGACCAAGAGAAAGAGCAGCACAGCTAATCTGCTGTGGAGGCCACACTGAGAGGGGAATCAGAGGAGAGAGGCGCCAAGCCAAGACAGCTTTCTGGAGGGGGTGATGTTGAAGGTGGGGTGAAGGATGAAAGATGAGGAAGGTCAGCTGGGCAAAGAGGTGAGAGCCAGGGTGGTGGTGGCAGAAGGGTGTCTTAAGCAGAAGGAAGGGCACAGACAAACACTGGGAGGGTTGGTCTACCACAGCCTGAGCTGGGTAGAGGACCAAGAGCAGCTGGGGTGGCTGCAGCCTGAAGCCCAAGGGGTGAGTGGGAGGAGATGGGCAAAGAGTCCCTGGCTCTGAGGCTGGAGGGAAAGATGGGGGCAGGACAGAGTAGGAAGGGAGGAAGCCAGAGAAACAGAGGTCAAGCTAAAGTGTTTCTGGGGTGGGAAACTTGGAACAGTTTGGGATGCAAGAAGGACAGAAGAGCAAGTGTGGGGGGATCTAAGGAGCAAGGGAGGAAGACATGAGGATGGAGGCGCCCAGGAGGAACAGAGGGGTCCCTGAGCCAGGAGTAGGCACCAGCAGGCTGGTGATAAGAACCAGGGCAGGAGAATGGGGTCTGGGAAGGGATACTTGGAGACTAAGTCCTGCCCCAAAGCTTCCGGGACCCCAGAGGGATCACAGTCAGGATGCCATGGCATGACTGGGAGAGAGCTCAGAGTTGGAAGCAGGTAGACCTCAGGTCCTGGCAGTGCCCAGGGCGCTTTGCTGCTCATTGGTGGACAGCGTGAAGAACGATGGACAGCTGGAAATGACAGAGGATCGTGCGAAGAATGGCAGACACTAGAGGCGGTCGTGCAGAAAAAGCGTGAGCAGCTTTGCAAAAGGAGAGCGGCCAAGCCCTCGAAACCAGAGGCTTTGTTTCATGCTCACTTAGCTCCCAGGCCCCAGATCTGACAGCAAACCTTATAAACCTCCTGTCCCTCCCCCAAACTTGGCTCAGAAGGCAGAGCCGTCGGGGATGAGGGAAGAGGGTACCAGGTCACATCTTCTGGGTCCCTGACCTGCTCTCTCCCTGCCTTTGTCTGCTGCGTGGTCAGAGGAGACCCCTGCTCTGCCGCAGCCAACTCTGGGACGTCATTTGCTCCCTGGTCCCCTTGGGGAGATAGTGGAGGGCTCTGCCAAGCTGGCTAGAGAAGAGCTGCGCGCAGCAGCCAGGGAAGCCTGCCAGACGCTGCATCTGGCTCGGCTTCCCGCACCGATTCCCCATCTGGCCGAGGCGTGGAGGTGAGATGAGAAACACACAGTCGGCCTCCTCCCCCAGCGCCCCCCAAAGTCACGTCATCCAGGCATTCCCTCCGGGAGGGCGGCCCGCTCCCTCTGACCTCAGCCTGTTTCACTTGGCCAGAGCCCACCCCCAGGGAGCAAGCCCCCTCCCCACACCCACACTCACACCCAGGCCCAAGCAGGGCAAGCTGTGAGCTATCGATTCCAGCCCTCCCAGGCCGCACACCAAAGCCCCAAATAAGGGCCCACCCCTCCCAGCCCTGTTTTCGGAGATGCCAGCTGGGCTGTGGAGGGCGGGGCCGGGGGTTGGGACGCTCAGCCAGGACACCATGGGCCTGTCGTCTTCTAGCCTCTATGTAGAATCTCCCTCCAGCTTTAACCAAGGGGTCAGGGCTGGGGAGAAAAGACAGGCAAGTCCAGTGGGTGGTGTCCAACAGCTCCTGGTACTAAATCCTAGCTCTGCCTCTATGTGCTGTAAGAAAGTTGGGTGGACAAATTATCTCATTTCCCTGAGCCTCCATTTCCTTGCCTGCCAATGGAGGGTAATAAGAGGACATGCCTTGAAGAGTCTGAGTGATGATTAAAATGCAAGCAAAGTGCTCAGCACACGCCTGGCCCACAGCAAACATCCAGCATTTGGTCGCTCATTTATTTCTTGGCTTCCTCTGGTGGCAGTGCCAGAGGAGGCTTAGTCCCACCAAGCTCTGCTGGCCAGCTCCAGATACAAGTGGTAAATCCGTTATGGTTATAGTGGCTTCATCTGTCTTATTTATTTTGATAGCTACTTATGTTGGGAAATAGACGACTGACCTTTCCTGGGTGTTTACATACTGTGCACAAAAGCAAGGTTAGTAAATTTGCTATTTGGAATACACTCACTAATGGGATGCTTCTTAGGCAGATATAACCCCTGGAAGCCCAGGCTCCCCAAAGAAACCCTGGGGCTCACACAACTACACACACACACACACACACACACACACACACAGGTTCTGCCCTGGCATCCTGCCACGCTCCCTACTCCCCTAATCCCAGAAGCAGTGCATCCAACATCAAGCTCCTCGCTCAGCTGTCCAATCATAAACTCTGCCCTGACATGCTGGCCAGCACTGTGATGTAGACAGAAGCAGCACTTTCACGCTCATTAACAAAGAGAACCCTAGGAAGCTCAGAGCAAGCCCAGGGCGGCCACTTGGGTGGAGGCTGCAAAGAGGCTCACCGCCAACTCACAGCCCCAAAGGAAAGTGACGTCAACACCACCAAGCCCCCTCGGAGACTCCCCACCCACCCAACAGGGATAACCCTTTAAATCCAAACGAATGAGCTGAACCATCCAACAGAAAAATGTTTAAAGGGCCAAGAATGTAAGTAGGCATTTACCACAAAAAAAAAAAAATACAAGTGACTGAACCATCCACGGAAAGATACTCAACCTTATGCAGAATTGAAAAAGAAATCAGAACCCTTTTTCTTAATTGACTGGCAAAACACTCAAGTTTGGTAGGTCCCAGAGCTGATGAAGGTACGAGGAAACAGACACGTCTCACACACTGTAGGAGGGATGTGAAATCTTTTAAGAGGGCCATTTGCCAGTATATATCAAAATGAGAAATGCAAACTCTTTGACATTCTTAGTTCCCCTGCTAGAAATTTATCCCAACTCACGGAATTTATCCTTGACTCATGAAAGCGTGTCAAGTTTTATATTCAAGGGTGTTTGGGGCAAGATCCATCAAGTTGTTCTGGGACATCTTCAGAATTAAATACTTTGCAACAATCCCAAGAGCAAGGTCTTCTAGTTTTGCCCACAGAAAGGTTATACCAAGCAAGAAGTAAGAGAAAACTACAGGAGAATCAATCCTTCTGCATAAATACTTCTTAAAGCAGTGCTGACTTTGTCTAAGAAGGTGTCATTCCTCATTCTGCTTTCATTGGTCTGGCTTTAACCACTTCCCTTCCAGGACTGGATGCCTGGTCCCGGTCAGCCAAGTGCTGCAATTTTTATGGCACCTGAGGAAGGGACAGGAGCTCCAAGCAGGGTCTATGCTGGAGGCAGCCATATACACCAAGCTCAGGGGACCCATACACCAACCCTGCAAACGGGCACAAGGACCATCCCCATCCTACAGAGAAGGTACTCAGTTTCTGAAAGGGTAATAAATACCAAGCTCAGGGGGTCTGTATGCCAGCCCTGGAAAAGGGCACAAGGATTGTCCCCATCTTACAGAAGAAGATGTTGTTTCCAAGAGGGTAAGTGACTCGAGTACAGTCAGGATGTACTAAGCTTGGATTCCAACCTCTGTGCTCATTCCCACCTTGTGACAGCCTCTGACCTCACACTACACCTCGTGAACTCCCAGAAAGTTGAGGGAGCTTGGGGATGGGAGGCAGGAAAGAGCGTGCAGAAGAAGCAGCTAAGCAGAGGGAAGGACGCACAGCGGGCAGGGGCCAGGCCTCAAGCTTGCCGAGGCCTTACTCTTTACTGGTGTGAAAAGACATCTCAGCACCCATACTCCCTCCCTCCACCTCAGACTGCTACCCTAGGCTGTCCCCTGCCAGCTGGCGGCTACTCCCTGGCCCCTAGGAGGAAGCCCACAGGCCTGCAGGCTATTTTGAAAGCTGAAGCCTTGTGGAATGTGCCCATACGGCACTCTCCCACTGACAGTCAAGGATCAGATGCCCGCCCCTTCTGCAGTACCCTGCAGAGGCAGAGGAGACATCCAGTGGGTCCTAAGGGCAGAGAAGGGCCTCCCTGGTGGCTCAGACGGTAAAGAATCCACCTGAAGTGCCAGAGACCTGGGTTCGATCCCTGGGTTGGGAAGATCCCCTGGAGAAGGAAATGGAAATGCATCAGTATTCTTGCCTAGAAAATTTCATGGACAGAGGAGTCTGGAGGGCTACAGTCCATGCGGTTGCAAAAGGGTCAGACGCGAGCGAGTGACTAAGCATACACGCACACAAGGGCAGGAGAGCAGGGATGGAGTTTGGTTCTGGCAGCAGCTTTGGTCAACTCATTTCATCCCTGTGGGCCTCAGTTTTCTTGTCTTTGAAGTGGGAAGACATGAGAAAGGGCAGAGCTGGGACATGACTGCTGGTGTCCCTCCTCTCCCCCACCCCCAGCTTCTAAAATTCTCTGTTCTCTGGGCTTTTCTGTGGCTTGGGGAGGCTGCCTGTGCACAGGCCGGGTCAAATGGAAGGGAAAGGGGACCTGGAGCCAGAGGCTGGGGTTGGTACCAGCATGCTCACCATGGGCTCTGTGCCCTTGGGTCTAGAAGTCCTCAGATTCTACAGGAGGTTCTGGGTACACGCAAACATTCAGCAAGGCCAAGGACAGACTGCTAGTGTAAAGGACGACCACTCACCCTGTCCCCACCCCCAGGCCCTGAGGCTCTGACACCAGCACCTTCATGGACACAAATGGGAGTCTCAATGGAGGGACCGAGGGAGCAAGAGCTGTGCCCCCCAGGTTTCAACCACACATGGAAAGAGCCAGTGTCAGCCCATCAGGGAATCAGACTCTTAGACCAGAAGGGAACCCGAAAGGTCACTGAGCCCTGCCCTGCGCTTGCATCCATCCAGCGGGGGCAGGGAGGTGATGAGCAAAGCAGTCCGTGCATCTCTGGGCATCGGAGCGTCAGATTCTTCCTCTTTACACTGCTCTGCATCTCCTGCCTGCTGGCTGCCACCCACACCTGCTAGCTCTGCCCTGGAGCCACAGGGCTCAGATCAAACTGCTCTCCTGAATGAGGGCGCTGCACAAACCCCCTCTTCAGGTGGCTCCTCTGTTCGGGTGGACTGCCTCACTTCTGTTGCTCCCCATGACCAGCCTGTGCTCTCCTCCATGTACCCTGTCCTCACGCAATGTGCACCTGGCCAGACCCACCCTCCCAGGTGCAGACAGACCGAGATGGTGGAACAGAAGCACATGCTCACCACCTCCCTCCTCTAAACATTCCACACCCTGGCGTTCTGAGCAGTCTAAGAACCATGAACTCTGTGAATGCGGAAATAGGGTTGGAAAGTCACTCATGTGGCCGTCTGCTGACCTCTCAGATGACCCAAACCCTAACATGTCACACTTCCTCTTCTATGAAAACCAAACCTCCTGCTACCAGCACTTGGGCCACTGGTTTCTAGAATAAAAACAGGTTACATTTATGCCTATTTGATCCCAATCTTCTTCAAGGCATTTTTGGAGCTGGCTTGTTGCCTGACACCGTCTTTCTCCTTCCTCCCTGGGTTGCCTATAGATGTGAGCAGTTCTGTTCAGTTCAGTTGCTCAGTCATGTCTGACTCTGAAACCCCATGAACTGTAGCACGCCAGCCTTCCCTGTCCATCACCAACTCCCGGAGCTTACTCAAACTCATGTCCATTGAGTTGGTGATGCCATCCAACCATCTCATCCTCTGTCATCCCCTTCTCCTCCCACCTTTAATCTTTCCCAACATTAGGGTCTTTTCCAATGAGTCAGTTCTTCGCATCAAGTGGCCAAAGGATTGGAGCTTCAGCTTTAGCATCAGTCCTTCCAATGAATATTCAGAACTGATGTCCTTTACACTTGACTGGTTTGATTTCCTTGCAGTCCAAGGGACTCTCAAGAGTTTTCTCCAACACCACAGTTCAAAAGCATCAATTCTTTGGCGCACAGCCGTCTCTGTGGTCCAACTCTCACAACATACATGATTGTTGGGCTTCCCTGGTGGCTCAGATGGTAAAGATGTGAGCATCATGACCTTAAAATCCCATCCAAGTCAGGGACAAACACTTTGGGTCAGAGGCAGAGAACACAGCCCTGTGCCTCTCTAGGTGGCAAACGCCTAGGGACTCTTCTCAGGTCAGCACTGACACTCAGCTCAGTCCTGGATAAAGCTGAGAACAAGGCGGTGGGGGAGCTCCCGGATAAAACACAGTTGTATATAAAACAAATTTGTTTCCAAACTGTAAGAGGAACTCTGTACAAAAGATTCATCAGCAGATTTGTTTAAAAAACAAGAAGTCCTCTTGAAAGGACTTCCCTAGCAGTCCAGTGGTTAAGACTCCACACTTCCAGTGCAGGGGTTGGGGGTTTGATCCCTGGTCAGGGAACTAAGATCCCACATGCCGAGTGGTGCAGCAAAACACAAAACTAGAACAAACAAACAGAAAAAGAAGTCCCCTTGTCAATTAAAGAAATCACAAATTGACCTGTTTTGCAAACCCACCGTTTCATGAACTCTAGTCAATAAAGATGCCTGTGCGTCCTCAGGTCTTACCACATGCCAGACTCCTATCCGAGCATTTCAGGCACAAAGGTCATGTCAGTAACACTGTCACTCCCATTGTGCAAGCAAGGGCACCTGGGCTTTGAAAGGTCACGTGACTCACCTAAGGTCACACAGATGGAAGCCCGGATGCACGGCCAGGTCTGGTGGACTCCAAGGCTTCTGCCCTTTCTACTGGACGACACTGCCTCTCAGGTTTCCCTAAACAAGGCTCCACTTGAGTCTGTCCTTTCTCTGCACTGAGCCCAGAATCCCCCAGCCCAGGCTCTTAATGTGTTCACTAGCTCCTTCTCGTGATCAGAGAGCTTTAGATCTACTGGGAACTTGGCCAGCCTTCAAGCCCAGAATGTGGGTGGAGCTGGCTCCTGAGGCTAGGACTGTTTTCTTAGTAGTGAGTCCAAAGGCATCTGGTGCCCCAGGCACACTTTAGAACCTGGCAGCAACCAAGACCCAGCCCCAGGTTAGGAGAAAGTAGCATTCCCGGGCCTCACCTAACTACCTATACAATGGGAATCACAGTGGTGATAGTGAATCCTGAAATGCCTCTCTCCCTACTACCCCACTGAGACTTTATCAGTGCTCTTTGCTCTGCTTGGAACAATCTTCTCTTTCCTTCTAAATTTGCAGGGCTGCCCCCTGTTCATCTCATCCCATTGTATCTGAGATGGCTAGATAGCATCACTGACTCAATGGACATGAGTTTGAACAAACTCCAGGAGATGGTGAAGGATATGGAAGCCTGGCGTGCTGCAGTCAATGGGGTTGCAAAGAGTTGGACGAGGCTGAGGGACTAAACAACTGCTATTTGTGCTTCAGAGCATGCTGTTCCTATCCTAATCTCAGTCCAGCCCTGCAGGTCCCTGCATGAAACTGTTCATAAAGTCGGTCTTCCCAGCCAGCCTGTAATCTCCTTCCTCTCCTGACTTGTAATTGTTTTGATTCATGCAGGAACCTGTAACACTTCAAAGGGTGCCTGGCACACAGCAGGCATTTAATAAATGCTTGTCGGATGAATGAAAGGTCAGATGAGAAAACAGATAGGGGCATGCTTTCCTCAAGGACAGCATGGCTGAACCAGTGCAAGGGTTCCGCACGGACAGCATTAGGGAACTAGGAAAAGGTGCCTGGAAGGGGCTGGGGGTCAAGGACAGGTGAGTTTCCAACTGGGCAGGAAGTGGAGACAAGCAGAGAGCATCCATGTGATCAAGGGACGAATTCAGTTCCTTCCCAACAAGGATGTCCCAGGGCTAACCAGTTATCCTGACAGGTCCACACCCACTGTGGCGACCACACTCATAAATTACTGGCGGAGCTCGGGTGGAGGAGGGATGGGGTTGGTGGGGCGGGGGGTCATCACTCTGGAACCAAGGAAAGTTGGCCTTCAGCAGTCACTGCATATCGTTAGCTGTGACTCAGGGGCCATGGCCTTGGGGTGGTGATGAAGACTAGGCCCTGGCTCACTCTTGGGAGGGCTGGCGGAACCCCTGCTATTCCTGGGCCCTCCTTCTCTTCTGTTTCCCTGTCCTGGAGAGCCCACTCCTTAAAGCCCTTCTCCCCCCTCCCCTCCTCCCCCAGACCCTCACTCCCTGATGTTCAAGCCCCCTCCCCTCCTCTCCCAGACCCTCCCTCCCTGATGTTCAAGCTATCTACCAAGTCTCTACCATGGGATAAGGCAAAGAGAATGTGCTGTGGAGTTCAATGTGTGAGGTGTTTTTTAAATTGAAGTATAGTTGCTGTACAATGTTAGTTTACAGGTGCACAATACAGTGATTCACAATTTTTAAAAGGCTACACTCCATTAATAGTTATTATGAAATATTAGACATGTGAGCTTGAGCCTAGATCCACCACCCATGAGCTGTGTGGTGTTGAGTACGTGACAAAATTTCTCTGATCCTCGGTCCTGTGAATCTCACAGGGTTGCTGCGAAAATTAAAAAGAAGTCATGGACACGAGGCACGTAGCACAGAGCCTGGCATGTTGTATGCACCCTAAATTCCTTCCAGCCCCTCCTTAGAGCTCACCTGGAGTTTTGGGTACCAAACTGTCTTTCTAAAGAGGAAGTGTTCACTCTCCACCTCAACTGTGAAGTATTGAGGACAAGGCTGTTTCCTGGCCATCTCTGTACAGTCCTCAGACAGAGGGGGCAATTTGAAAGACACGGGCCGACGTGTGAACTCTGGGGTTTCCCTGATAGTTCAGGGGCAAAGAATCCGCCTGCCAAAGCAGGAGATGCAAGTTCAGTCTCTGGGTTGGGAAGATCCCCTGGAGAAGGGCATGGCAACCCACTCCAGTGTTCTTGCCTGGAGAATCCCATGCTCAGAGGAGACTGGCAGGCTCCAGTCCTTGGGGTTGCAAAGAGCCAGACACGACTTTGTGATTAAACAACAGCAACAGGTGTAAATTACAGCCCTGCCACAGACCATCCGTGTGACCGTGGGCAAACATTTCTATGCCTGCTGGAGCCTCTGTTTCCTCATCTGTTAAACGGAGTTAGCAAGAGTGGATGGCGATAGTCCTGCCTTTGTAGAGGGCTGGCGTGAGGCTTATAATGAGGCCTGTGTTTACTGAGTTTTGAGAGACTTTATTTTTGGGGGCTCCAAAATCACCGCAGATGGTGACTGCAGCCATAAAATTAAAAGACACTTGTTCCTTGGAAGAAAAGCTATGGCCAACCCAGACAGCATATTAAAAAGCAGAGACGTTACTTTGCCAACAAAGGTCCATCTAGTCAAAGCTATGGTTTTTTCCAGTAGTCAAGTATTGATGTGAGACTTGGACTATAAAGAAAGCTGAGTGCCGAAGAATTGATGCTTTTGAACTGTGGTGCTGCAGAAGACTCTTGAGAGTCCCTTGGACAAGGAGATCCAACCAGTGAATCCTAAAGGAAATCAGTCCTGAATATTCATTGGAAGGACTGATGCTGAAGCTGAAACTCCAATACTTTGGTCACCTGATGCAAAAAATTGATTCATTAGAAATGACCCTGATGCTGAGAAAGATTGAAGGTAGGAGGAGAAGGGGTTGACAGAGGATGAGATGGTTGGATGGCATCGCCAACTCGATGGACACAAGTTTGAGCAAGCTTAGGGAGTTGGTGATGGACAGGGAAGCCTGGCGTACTGCAGTCCACTGGGTCACAAAGAGTCGGACACAACTGAGCGACTGAACTGACTGATTGACACAGTCCCTGGCTAGAATTCAGCAAGTGCCAGAGATGGTGGTCATCAGCCCAGCAGGGTCCAGCATGGTGGCACAGGACACTGGTATCTTTGGGGAGGGAGAGAGGGGGGAAGTCTTTGTAATAGGATGCTGTGGTCCTCCATCAGCTGATGTAGACCATCTTGGCAGCCACATCTGGCCGGGGATGGGAGACTTGTGCTCAGGAGAGGAAGCTGGGAAGCTTGTGAGCCTGTCAGGTCCCAAAGCAGCAGGAGGGACACGAGTCCACTTTCCGCACCTGGGAGTTCTTCCCAGTGAGTCAAGGACAATATTCTCAGGTTTAAAAACAACATTCTCACGCCTCAAGTCTGGTGAGCAATTTTACTGCTGCTCCTCACATGAGCTTCCCCCAGCTCATTAAATTGGGCAGGCCAGCAGCTCAGCACTTGGTCAGCGTTGAAGCATTGCCGTCCCTGGGGGATGGCCCTGAGATAACCCAGCCTAACTTTTTAATAAAAGCAAGATGATTCCTGGTCTCTTTCCAATTAAAGTCAGGCCGCCTGGTCTTATGGCATTCCCCCAGCTTCACAAGCTCAACCTGGCGAAGGGAGGTGGGCTGGGGAAGCCAGCGGGATCTCATCACTCAGATATTCCACTTCAGGGTCAGGGTCCTCCCTAGCCGACAGCCCAAAGGCAGGGCCTCTGCTAGAGCCATCAGCCCTATCTCCCAGGGTCCATCTTCATTCCAGGCCCACGAGGACTCTCTTCCTGTGAATCTGCCTTTCGGGTCTTGCAAGAACAAAGACAGTTTCTGTTCAGCACTTCCTCCCCCTCCTCCTAAGCTCACCCCCAGGCCGAGTCACAGTTGGCCCATCGCTGGGGTGAGCCGAGATACAGACACCAGTGCGGTCGTTAATTTATTTCCCAGGTAAACGGTACAGTCACGACTTCTGCCATAGCATATGGACACACACACGTGCGCACGTACACACTTTCTTCTCTCGACGGGGCAGTCGCCCATTGCCGTTCGTGCTGTCTTGACAGTTCTTCCTTTTGAAGTCTCCACCATGTCTTTTGCCCACTGAGTGGGTTGGTCCACACGGCCGGGTTCTTATTTTCTTAACACGATGGAAATATTTGGCCTTTTCCATAATATTTAGCTCTCCTGATTCAATACATAGGCAGCACTTTTTTTCAAGGGACTGTTTATTTAATGGCAATCCGTAGGATACCACACACTACTCTGGAAAGCAAGTCCTGCAGGCAGGGGTGGAGGTGGAGGGTGGGGGTGGGCGTGGGGGTGGTGAGCAGAGGAACCCTCTAAAATGTTGTGCTCCCCACCCCAATTCTGGGATACAAGCAGCTATCCAATCTTCTCTAAAGGGTGTAATTTATTATGTCTCCTTTAAGAGGCTCTCAGAGTTACTCTCCCAAGAACCACTCCACCCCAAAGAGCAATAAGTGAGTCTAAAATGAACATGTGCAAGAGTAAGAAGGTAATGCCACTTTTGAAAGGGAGGATTCTGTTTGTTTGTTTAAATAGGTCTGGTTTGAGACTTTGAAAACAATGGATTAACATGTAATCCTGTGTCAACCACCCAACAAGTATTTACCGAGCACCTGCTAAGTGCAAAGCTCTAGAAACAGGAGTTGGAGGGGCAGCGGTGGGGAGGGGCAGTGGGGGTCGGCAGGCAGGCTCTGCAGAGCCAGAGGATAAGGAAGACCTTAGTCATCACCCTCCCAGAATGCACAGAGGACCTGGAGAAATCACGCAAACATATAACATGTACCTAACATAGGACCTAAAGCCACATTCGTACTTTGCTGGAACCAGGCAAGGTTGCAGACTTCAGTAATAGTCTGTCCCAGCAACATAAGATGTCATAGAACAGGGAATTCCCTGGAGAAGCAGTGGTTAAGACTCCCCACTCTCACTGGGGAGGGCTCAGGTTCCATCCCTGGCCGGGGAACTAAGATCCCACAAGCTGTGCAGTGTGGCCCAAAAAATAAAAAAGATGTCATAGAACAGTTATGATTAATTATCCACTGAAACATTCAGGCCCAAAGTTGGATAGTACTAGGTAGGGGTCTTTTTCGCTATAATAAGCAAATAAGCCCAACTGATTTCTGTTTGCAAACAAGGCTACAGGCCACATTTTTTAAAAAGAGAGAAATCCCAGACCTGGTTTCTGTGATGGGAGCGACACCCGGGGCAGGTCTGCAGTCCTACCCCCCACCCATGGCACACACAGGTGAATGAAGCAGGACCTGTCCGAGGCCATTTCTGGGGCATTCATAAGAGTGGCCGGTGAGGCTTGGAGGCACTGGGCGAAGGGGAAAATGAGATAAGAGGGGCTTATTCCGGATTAACTTGAAAAACAAAGGAGGTTTAGTTTTGAAAAGCTGGCTGAGTTCTTAAGATAATTGAGAAAGGTTTTAGGTTTCTGGTCCCATTAGTGAGAACTGGGTGGGGAATTGTAAAAAGAACTTTCATTACAGGCAAGGGAGACAGGCCAGGAAGGAATGATATGAAGACATTAGAATTTACTACGTCTTCCAGTCTTGGTTGGATTGGTCCATGGGGGAGAAGCGCCAACAGCCTGGAAGACGCTCTCTGGAAAGGAGAGAGAAAAATCTACTCTTCTGGATAATACCAAGTGTTGGTGAGGGTGTAGGGAGATAGAACCCTGGTTCACTGCTGGGAGGTGAATAAACCATTTAGCTGTTCTAAAAAAACAATAGGGTGGTACTTAAACTCAGTTTGTATATGCCCTGTGCCCTAGTGATCCCGCTCCTGGGTGTCCGTGCTGGGAAATCTGTGCAGAGTGAAAGGGCTGCAGTGTACAGGGATGTTTTTCTGCAGCAATGTTTGCAGTAAGACGTGTTGGAGGTAAGCTAGGTGTCCATTAAGAATAGGGAGCCGGTAAACAAAATGTGGTTGCTGACAGTATGGAACACCACACAACAGGCAGCAGCAATAAAGCAGACGCATACAACAATGTGAACAGATCTTGCAAACATCGTATTGAGTAAAAAGGGAAATCACCCAACCAAATCTACAGCACACCACCATTTATGTAGATTACAAACCACACACACGAACAAAACAACCTGTTTTCTAAGGATGTGTGTGTTGTGCTCAGTTGTGTCTGACACTTTGTAGTCCCATGAACCAGGCTCCTCTGCCCATGGAATTCTCCCGGCAAGCATACTGGAGTGGGTTGCCATTTCCTACTCCAGGAGAGCTTCCTGACCCAGGGATCGAATTCCTGTCTCTTGCATCTCCTGCACTGGCAGGTGGATTCTTCACCACTAGCATAACCTGGGAAGAAGCCCCCTTCTGAGGACACATGGGTTTATGTTAAACAGGTTAGAGGGGATGCATAAGGGGGAAAGGATAGGAGTGAAGATTAGAGATGAAGAAGAAAAAATAAAAATAAAGCAGGAGGAGGGCATTGCAATGGGATGGTGTGCAATAAACTGAAAAACACAATTAACTTGCTGCACCTGAGGGCAGAAAAACCAGCATGTGACCTACTCTTTCGGGCAGGAAAGGCAAGACACAGAGCCAAGGCCAGCAAGTATTGATGGAGGGCACACTCAGGGTCCTCCAGAGCCCTTGTCCTAAGGAGTTTAGCATTTGGTGAGTAGCCTGGAGTGTAAGGACAAGGACCCTGTCTGCCCCTCCTCATCCTAAGTGTCTGGGTTAGTGCTTCACACATGCTTGTTCAATTAATCCTGCAGAGGGAAGAAATATGTAAACCAGAAGTTATTACAAGCTAGGAGTGGAGTAAGCCCATCTGTCTTGGGTGGATTTCGATGGTCCTTTAGAAGACACATCTGACATGAGGCTTAACGGATTTCAGCAGGTGAGGGGGCAAGTTCCAGGCAATGAAAATGGCTTTGGGGCAAAGGTGCCAAGAGAGATGCTGGGTGACCACAAGGTGACCCTTCCAGTCTTGGCTGGCTGCAGTGCCCTGCAGAAGCCCATCTAAACTGCCATGTGGTCTAGAATTAGGGTGATGGAGAAAGGAGTGCACGATGGAAGTGCAAGGCTAATGAATCCATGAGACAGCGCAGAAGCAGACCTGGGCAGTACTTCCAGCACTTCGCTCAGCATCAGAAGTTCCTGGGGAGCTTTGAAAAAGACATGGACTTTGGGGCCCGCCCTCACGCCAGGCTACCTGAATCAGCCTCCAGCTTTGGAGCACATGATCCCAAAGAAAGAAATTCTTCACCAGCTTCCCAGGTATATCTGGGAACCACTTCTCAGCAGATCAAGGAATCCAAGTGAATGTCAGGGGAGAAGTCAAATGTCACTCCCAGATTTTGACTCTGGGGATTGGGAAAATGGTGGTGCTGTTAATTTAAATACTTGCTCGGTCAGGGAGTAGGGTAGGATGAGTGGCAGGGGACAGTCTGCCCTCGGGGAGAAGGTGTTGGCTGTCTGGAGCCAGGAGAAGATCTTCCTGGGGACACAGATCTGCCCCAAGGTCATAGATTAAGTGGAAAAGAAGACCCAGAAGCAAAGAGTACAGAGAGAAGAAAATGGAAGCATAAGGTTTCATGACTGGACAGAATCTAGGGAAACACCTTTGTTGGGGAAGTGGAAAGGGGTTATCCCAGGAGATAAAAGGAATGATGAGAAGTGAGGAAAACCAGCACAGAAAAAGGCCACGAAGTCAGCAGCTGCAGTGGAATCTCACCCCTCTGGTGCTACCTTCACCTTCTGTGTCCATCCTCCTGACTACAACCCCCTAGAGGGGCTGAATTTAACTCAGATGACCCTTATATCTGCTACTGTGGGCAAGAATCCCTTAGAAGAAATGGAGAAGCCCTCATAGTCAACAAAAGAGTCAGAAATGCAGTACTTGGGTGCAGTTTCCAAAAGAGAATGATCTCTGTTCATTTCCAAGGCAAACCATTCAACATCACAGTAGTCCAACTCTATGCCCCAACCACTAATGCTGAAGAAGCTGAAGCTGAACGCTTCTATGAAGGCCTACAAGAACTTCTAAAGAAAGATGTCCTTTTCATTACAGAGGACTGGAATGCAAAAGTAGGAAGTCAAGAGATACCTGGAGTAACACGCAAGTTTGGCCTTGGAGTACAAAATGAAGCAGGGCAAAGGCTAACAGATTTTGCCAAGAGAACGCATTGGTCATGGCAAACACCCTCTTCCAACAACACAAGAGAAGACTCTAAACGTGGACATCATCAGATGGTCAATACCAAAATCAGATTGATTATACTCTTTGTAGCCAATGATGGAGAAGCTCCAGTCAGCAAAAACAAGACCAGGATCTGACACTGGCTCAGATCATAAACTCCTTATTGCAAAATTTAGACTTAAACTGAGGAAAGTAGGGAAAACCACTAGACCATTCAGGTATGACCTAAGTGACAAATAGATTCAAGGGATTAGATCTGATAGATTAAAGTGCCTGAAGAACTATGGGCAGAGGTTCTTAGCATTGTATAGGAGATGGTGATCAAAATCATCCCCAAGGAAAGGAAAGATACATCCATCTAAATGCAGAGTTCCAAAGAAGAGGAAGGAGAGATAAGAAAGCCTTCCTAAGTGATCAATGCAAAGAAATAGAAGAAAACAACAGAATGGGAAAGACTAGAGATCTCTTCAAGAAAATTAGAGATACCAAGGGAACATTTCATGTAAAGATGGGCTCCTAAAGGACAGAAATGGTATGGACCTAACAGAAGCAGAAGATATTAAGAAGAGGTGGCAAGAATACACAGAAGAACTGTACAAAAAGATCTTCATGACCCAGATAATCATGATGGTGTGATTACGCACCTAGAGCCAGACATCCAGGAATGTGAAGTCAAGTGGGCCTTAGGAAGCAGCACTACGAACAAAGCTAGCGGAGGTGATGGAACTCCATTGGAGCTATTTCAAATCCTAAAAGACACTGCTGTGAAAGTGCTGCACTCAATATGCCAGCAAATTTGGAAAACTCAACAGTGGCCACAGGATTAGAAAAGGTCAGTTTTCATTGCACTCGCAAAGAAAGGCAATGCCAAAGAATGCTCAAACTACCCCACAATTGCACTCATCTCACACGCTAGTAAAGTAATGCTCAAAATTCTCCAAACCAGGCTTCAGCAGTACATGAACCGTGAATTTCAGATGTTCAAGCTGGATTTAGAAAAGGCAGAGGGACCAGAGATCACATTGCCAACATCCGCTGGATCATCGAAAAAGCAAGAGAGTTCCAGAAAAACATCTATTTCTGCTTTATTGACTATGCCAAAGCCTTTGACCGTGTGGATCACAATAAACTCTAGAAAATTCTTCAAGAGATGGGAATACCAGACCACCTGATCTGCCTCTTGAGAAATCTGTATGCAGGCCAGGAAGCAACAGTTAGAACTGGACATGGAACAGCAGACTGGTTGCAAATCAGGAAAGGAGTAAGTCAAGGCTGTATATTGTCACCCTTCTTATTTAACTTATATGCGGAGTACATCACAAGAAACGCTGGGCTGGAGGAAGCACAGGCTGGAATTAAGATTGCTGGGAAAAATATCAATAACCTCAGATATGCAGATGACACCACCCTTAGGGCAGAAAGTGAAGAGGAACTAAGAGCCTCTTGATGAAACTGAAAGAGGAGAGTGAAAAAGCTGGCTTGAAACTTCAGTTCAGTTCAGTCACTCAGTTGTGTCCGACTCTTTGTGACCCAATGAACCGCAGCTCATCAGGTGTCCCTGTCCATCACCAACTCCCACAGTTCACCCAAACCCATGTCCATTGAGTCGGTGATGCCATCCAGCCATCTCATCCTCTGTCGTCCCCTTCCCCTGCCCTCAATCTTTCCCAGCATCAGAGTCTTTTCAAATGAGTCAGCTCTTTGCATCAGGTGGCCAAAGTATCGGAGTTTCAGCTTCAGCATCAGTCCTTCCATTGAATATTTAGGACTGATTTCCTTTAGGATGGACTGGTTGGATCTCCTTGCAGTCCAAGGGACTCTCAAGAGTCTTCTCCAACATCACAGTTCAAAAGCATCAGTTCTTCAGTGCTCAGCTTTCTTTATAGTCCAACTCTCACATCCATATATGACCACTGGAAAAACCATAGCCTTGACTAGATGGACCTTTGTTGGCAAAGTATTGTCTCTGCTTTTTAATATGCTGTCTGCTGCTGCTGCTGCTGCTAAGTCGCTTCAGTCATGTCCAACTCTGTGCGACCCCAGAGAAGGCAGCCCACCAGGCTCCCCCGTCCCTGGGATTCTCCAGGCAAGAACACTGGAGTGGGTTGCCATTTCCTTCCCCAATGCATGAAAGTGAAAAGTGAAAGTAAAGTCGCTCAGTCGCGTCCGACTCAGTGACCCCACGGACTGCAGCCTACCAGGCTCCTCTGTCCATGGGATTTTCCAAGCAAGAGTACTGGAGTGGGGTGCCATTGCCTTCTCCAATATGCTGTCTAGGTTGGTCATAACTTTCCTCCCAAGGAGTAAGTGTCTTTTAACTTCATGGCTGCAATCACCGACTGCAGTGATTTTGGAGCCCAGAAAAATAAAGTCAGCCACTGTTTCCACTGTTTCCCCATCTATCTGCCATGAAATGATGGGACCGGATGCCATGATCTTCATTTTCTGAATGTTGAGCTTTAAGCCAACGTTTTCACTCTCCTCTTTCACTTTCATCAAGAGGCTCTTTAGTTCTTCTTCACTTTCTGCCATAAGGGTGGTATCATCTGCATATCTGAGGTTATTGATATTTCTCCCGGCAACCTTGATTCCAGCTTGTGTTTCTTCCAGTCCAGCGTTTCTCATGATGTACTCTGCATATAAGTTAAATAAGCAGGGTGATAATATACAGCCTTGATGTACTCCTTTTCCTATTTGGAACCAGTCTGCTGTTCCATGTCCAGTTCTAACTGTTGCTTCCTGACCTGCATACAGGCTTGACACTTAACATTCAAAAAACTAAGATCATGGCATCTGGTTCCATCACTTCATGGCAAATAGATGGGGAAACAATGGAAACAGTAACAGACTTTATTTTCTTGGGCTCCAAAATCACTGCAGATGGTGACTGCCGCCATGAAATTAAAAGATGCTTGCTCCTTGGAAGAAAAGCTATAACCAACCCAGACAGCATGATAAAAAGCAGAGACATTACTTGACTGACAAAGGTCTGTCTAGTCAAGGCTATGGTTTTTCCAGTAGTCATGTATGGATGTGAGAGTTGGACCATAAAGAAAGCTGAGTGCTGAAGAACTGATGCTTTTGAACTGTGGTATTGGAGAAGACTCTTGAGAGTCCCTTGGACAACAAGGAGATCCAACCAGTCAATCCTGAAGGAAATCAGTCCTGAATATTCATTGGAGGGACTGATGCTGAAGCTGAAACTCCAATACTTCGGCCACCTGATGCAAAGAACTCACTTGTTGGAAAAGACACTGAGGAGAAGGGGATGACAGAGGATGAGATGGTTGGATGGCATCACCAACTCAATGGACATGAGTTTGAGCAAGCTTAAGGAGTTGGTGATGGACAAGGAAGGCTGAAGTGCTGCAGTCCATGGGGCTGCAAAGAGTCAGACACAACTGAGTGACTGAACTGAACTGAAAGGGGTTGCAGGTTATCAAGGCTTAACCTTAAAGCAGAATGGAGTCAGCTCTGTGGATGGACTGCAGCTACCTCCAACCTCTTATGTTATAGTCCAGCGAGGGCTATAGATCTGTCTTTTGTTTCTTTTACTCTAGTTCAGTGGTTCTGACGCTGCACAGAATCATGTACAAAGTGCCCTCAGCACTGAACTGGAAGAGCAATTTAAGGGATGTTCAATCCTCCTTGTTGGCTCGAGAGCCTCACCCACTCAGCTGTGGCTGCATCACACTGCCATCCCCTCCTGGTCTTCCAGTTTCCTCCAGTCCCTGAAGTCCAATCCATCCTTCACACCACGTGTGCAGTTACGTCTTTAAACACACCCTGGGTCATGTCAAGCAACACCTCCAGGGGCTTCTTGTGCTTGCGGGGAAGTCTGAACACCCAAGCATGATGCTCCAGTCCTGGGCCCCAGTCTCTCCTCATGCCCCAAGGTCCCACAGCCAGTCTCCTCAGGGCTCCCCATCATCTGTCGGCTGCTCTGCCACCGCCTTCCCCAGAACTGTCTGCCCCCCCCCACCCCCTTAGCCTAAGGAAGGAGAGCACCAGCTCCAGAGGCCAGGGCACCTGGCTCTGATTCCCAGCCCACCAATCACTGACTCTGCCACCCTGGCTAAGACTCTTTCCTCTTTGGTAAGATGGTGATGCGCTAACACGTCTACCTCCCAGGGTTGTGAGGATTAAATGACAGAGAACTCCGAAAGCACTCAACAGCGCTGGGCAGAGAGTAAGCAATCTGCTAGACACACACATGTGCTCATGGGCACACAGATGTGCACATGCTCCTGTGCACACCTGCTCCCGTATCTCCACAAAGCATTCATTTCATGCTCAGTGCTCTAATGTATGATACATCCCACCCAAGGCACTGAACAGATAAGCTCTACTCCCAGGTAGGGCTCACCCAGCGTGGTGGGCTCTGGGCCACTTTATGCAATTGCTACTCTTGCTATTTCAAGAGTCACTCAACCAAGTTCTTTGTCGGAATCAAAGCTATGTTAAGATGCCCCTATCTTTCTTGCCCTTTTTAATTCTGATTTAGACCCAACTTCCATACCAGTGACCAAGGCACCTGATTCTGAGTTTAATATTTTTCCTCAATAAATACAAAATGAATTTTTAAATATGAATTATTGCTTTATGGTAAATTTGCAAAATCATTAAATAAACAAAGAAGGAATACATTTAAATGTTAAAAATTTTAACTTTTTATTAACTTATCTTTTTAACTTGGGAATTGTATTATAATTTTTTACTTTGAACTTTTTTTGTTTCACATTTCACTGGAATATAAACTCCCTAGGACAGGGATTTTTGTCTGCTTTTGTGTGCTATATAGTCTTGAACCTAAAACGATACCCGGCACATAGTAGGCATTTAACAAACCTTTGCTGAATGAGTGAATGAACAAATGAAGAATGCATGTAACATATAACAAATCCTTCTAGGCGGCAATCAAAACAAATAAAGGCTAAAATTTTAACATTTTTTTAAATTAGAGAAACACATTATGGATAAAGTTTAAATACCTTGTCCTCCTCCCAGCTCCATTTCTCTCTCCCCATCTAGAAGTGGCCAGCGTCATGAATTTCTTTGTGTGTTTCTTTCTGATCTGTGTTTTTATACTTTTTCCACAAACATATGTAAACATATACAATGCACTATTTTCTTGGGAATAATTTTTAATTTATAGTAATGGTATGAAATTCAGATAAATAATATTTACATAAATGGCACAAGAGATAATTTCTATTGCTTGCTTTTTCACTCAGTATTGTCCTGGGGATCATTCCAGGTTGACACTTATAAATCTTATTCACATTAACTGCACAGAATTCCATTATATGAATATAGCATATTTATTTATCCATCCTCTTCTCCTGTGATTTTGTGTTATTCCAAGTGGTAGCCTTAGTTCACAGAGTATTCCAGTTTTGTTCCTCCCCAGGCACATGGTAGGACTCTGCTTCCACCCGCAACATCTGAGGCTCCCCACTTCCTCATAGTCTAAACAACACTTGGTAATGTTAAGACATTTCCCCCTGTGCTTTCCAACAGGGAATCACATAATCTTTTGAACAAAACTGCTAAGTAGGGTACTCAGAGTACAGAATATACCAAATACCTGGGTTGACCAAAAAGCCTTTTGCATTGTGCCTTTTGCTTTTAAACATTACTTTCGCCTGATGCTCGGCCATAAATTGTGGATGGAGATGTAAGATAATACCATGTTCCTGAACTGATTCCACAAACATCAGGGACCCACAAGGGTCTTCACTGGAAATGTCAGTTCTCATTGTATGAAATTAGGTACCGAAGGAATAGAAAAATGGATTAAATGTGGGCTGACCTACCTGTCCTAAATCCCAGACACTCTTTCCTATCAATGTTGCTTTGACAATGTATCCTACAAAAATAGTAGCCTAAGTTCCCAAATACACACACACACACACACACACACACACACACACACACACACACACACACACACATATGGATGTTTAGGGCACTACTATCTAAAATGGCAAAAATAAAAAAGTTGAAAATGACCTAAATGTTTATTAATCCTACAGTTTTTTTAATTATAATGTTTTGCTATCTACTTCCGAACTGCCTTAAGAGTAAGATGATAAACTTCTATATAGCTGAAGATAGTTTTAGATGGGATTTAGTTACTTGCAGCCAAATGCCTCCTAATGGATTTCCAGTTTTGCACTGGACCAGCCCTAGCCAGAGGACAAACAAATGCTGTCTTTGAGTCCATACGCAGAGGACTCCAAAATGCTTGGCGACTTCCCCGTCAGCTGCCCCCAAGAGATAAGTCCCATGACCCTGTGTCTCAAGGGAGGAGAGCCTGACCAGGAACCCAGGGACTTTCACCAGAATGTGGTAAGGGGGCTGGGAAGTTAGTCAACATTAAAAACAAATAAAGATGCTGCGTTGTCTCTCTCCCCATCCCCTCCCGGAAAGAGAGTCCCCCGGGACAGATAAGCAAAGACTTTGCACAGTTTCCACCCTGCCCCCAAGCTGCTGACCAGGCCAGAGGAAGTAATGGAAATAAACTCTAGGCACGTTCAACATTTTCCTACAAGATCCAGCCTCCACCAGCTTCAAAACAGGAGAGCAGCAGAGAAGAGCCAGATGCTCCAAACGGTAGGGAGAGGAGACGCTCCAGGATAACCTGCACTTGGGGCCACAAGCCACCCGCCAAGGCCATGGTGAGGCTCTGTGCCCTGGGCTCCTGGGCCAGCACAAAAAAAGAATCAAGGTTCTCCCATAAGCCATCAAAAGGGCTGATGGTGGATGAACTTGGAAAACCTTATATCAGTGAAAGAAAGTCAATCACAAAAGTCCACATAGTTGTTGATTCTATTTATATAAAATGTCCAGAATAGGCAAATCCATAAGGACAGAAGGGAAATTAATTTCCAAGGGCTGGGGACCAGTGCAAGGGAGGAGGTTAGAAGTGCTTCTTGGGGTAATAAAAGTGCTCCAAAATTGACAGTGCCACAATTCTATCAATATAAACATACCCCAAACCACTGACCTGTATACTTTAAATGGGTTGACTGTATGGTATGAGAATTATATCTCAAAAAGCTGTGCCCCAAAAAGGGGGGGAGGGGCTAAGAGCATCAGTGTGGACTACCTGCAGCCGTAACACGAGGATGCCCTGCTCCCACTGTTCCTGTGTTTTTATCATTAATAATGCTTCGATGCCAGTCACCAGCTCTGAGTCTGTGCTGAAGCTCAAGGAGATTAAAATAATTTGCCCAATCATGTGGCTTGTGGGGGACTCCTCCTCGCCTGTGACTGCTGCACGCTGCCCCTCCGGCCTAATTCACATCAGCAATTGTTGTTGTTGTTCAGGCACTAAGTCATGTCCAACTCTGCAAGCCCATGGACTATAGCATGCCAGGCTTCCCTGTCCTTCACTATCTCCCAGAGTTTGCTCAGACATGTACGTTGAGTCAGTGATGCCATATCAGCAGAGAGTCAAACAAGTCCACAGGGTTAACACCGTAATAATTTAACACCTAATATTAATAGCATTGGTGCTGGGAATTTATTAAAGGATGGCTTTTGAAAATTGGGGCAGCTGAGGCTGCCTTGCCTGAATCCACCTACTTCCTAGGGTATATCCTGGCTGATATTTGGGGCACGTGGGTGAGGCAGAAGTGGCTCTTTATGGTTCTCAGGAATGCTGGCAGGAACTGTCTGCTCCTGAGGAGTTGTTTGGAGTTGCTGAACTGGCTGGGTACCAGGGAGTCCTCTCCCAGCAGCTCGGGAAACCCAAGGGTATCTGAGCCCCATGAATGAGTCCCAAGACACATATTTGGGACCTCAGCTTCTGTGGGATTTCCCACTGGTCTGAGGTGAGCTCTTATGGGTGGGAGCAGCCAGGCAAGCCCAGGGGCCCCCACTGATTCTGTCAAGAGTGCACACTGACGAAATGGGCACCCTCTCTTCCTTCCAGGAATCCAGGCTGGGGAGGCCTGTTTCTCTGCATGTCACCTTATTAGAGGTTAGATCACATAACAGATAACACAGACATTTCCACACTGCCCCAGCCGCACACACCTGGACACATGACTGGCTCACCATAAAACAGGAGGTGGACATTTGCTCTTGAAGGGTAAAGCCAAGTATAAGGTTCCTTACTCAGCAAAAATGTGTACCTACCCTCTCCTTGAGGCCCGGGGATGAACCCAAGGACTCTTGCATCTTCCTCCCCACCCCTTCTCAATTCCTCCCTCGCTTCCTCAGTCTCTCCTCCATCTCCACCCAACTCAGGGTCACAACAAGTCCTTCCTGGGATCAGGCTCTCTGGGATCAGGCCCTCTGGTGTGTCTACACCAGTCTGGTTCAAGCGGCCCTGCCTCACAGCCTTCCTCCAAAGCCTCCTCTGAAGCCAGAAGTTATGTTCCTGAAGCAAGTGCCCTAGATGGAGAGGAGGGCCCTTTCTGTGTGTGCAAAGTATGGCAGAATTCCACCCACCAGCTCACCCCATGTGGGTGGAGGGGAATGGGGAGGGTAGAAGTTAAGAGGTTGGTCAGATCCCACTTATTAGCGCTGTCACCTTGAGTCAGTGACTTAACCATCCCCATTCCGAGCTTCCCTACCTATAAGATGGGAGTAATTCTATCTTTCTTTTGTGAGAGTGAAAAGAGGTCTGCCAAACTCAGAAGAGGCACAGGAGAAAAGATAGTTGTGGTAAATAAATACACGTGAGAATCTATGAAACCATTTTATACTAAAATCTAAGTATTTCTGGACCCTTTAGCCTGATCATAAGGAACTTTCAAGGGTACAAGATATGCCTGATGAACAATAACCCAACAGCTTGTATTCCACATACACACACACACACATAAACATACCACATCCAAAACACACACACACACACACATACTCTCAAACGCAGAGATATAAATACATCACCTAGACATATCCCCAAACACCCGTAACATACACACACACAAGATAGCCCCAAATACACCCCCCACAACACACCAACGCAAACTCACATGCACCTAACACATCCCCACAAATACATGCATTCCACACTCACCTTTTTTTCTATCTTCTTAAAGATGCTTTCACCAACTCTAAGGACACCAAGTCTCACCACAATTTCCAACACTATTACAAGAAGCTAGATTACAGCAATAAAAACAACAGAGTGTCTGGCTCCCATATGTCACCTTGTACCTGAGCACAGAGGCCAGAAACTCTCGTCCTTACTTCCCCAGACACACACTGCTGACCTATGCTCCCGGCCTGACTTATGATGGATAAAGTCACTAGATTTCTGTTTATCCATAAGTCCCTTGTTTGTTTACTTCTGTTCTGAGACAAATTTATATAAGGTCATATTCCCACATTTCTAAGGCCCTGCTTCTCTCGGTCAAGTTTGCATTGACTGGGCTCCTTCTCTGATGAGGTCCGCAGAAGCTGCTGTATTGATCAAGAATTCTTCAGCCCTGCCCATGATGACTCACCGCCTCTTATTAGCTTAAAAAAAAACCCTGGATCGCACAAGGATCTTTTCCGACTCTTCTATAACAAGAACCCCAGGAACCTCCAGAAAGTCAGCACGGCCTGGGGAACTGAGTTTCAGAGGTTCTCCCTCCAGCTCCACCACTTGCCAGCAGGAGGAAGCTGGCTATCACAGTTTGGGTTCATCCCAAAGCAGACCCTGAGACAGGCCTTGGGTGCAGGCTGTTTACCAGAGAGTTGATTCCTGGAACCCCCAAGTGAAGAAGCAGGAAAAGTGAGACCAGAAAAGGAGAGAGGCTGATTGTTGTGGTTGTGCAGTCACCGAGTTGTATCCAACTCTTTGCAACCCCATGGACTGCAGATGCCAGGCCTCCCTGTTCCTCACCATCTCCCAGAGTTTGCCCAAGTTCATGTCCATTAAATTGGTGATGCCATCCAACCATCTCATCCCGCCACCCTCTTTTCCTTCTGCCTTCAATCTTTCCCAGCATCAGGGTCTTTTCCAATGAGTTGGCTATTTGCATCTGATGGCCAGAGTCCTGGAGCTTCAGCATCAGTCCTTCCAATGAGTATTCAGGGTTGATTTCCTTTAGGATTGCCTAGTTTGATCTCCCCGCAGTCCAAGGGAGTCTCAAGAGTCTTCTCCAGCACCATAATTGGAAAGCATCAATTCTTTGGCACTCTGCCATCTTTATGGTCCAACTCACATCTGTACATGACTACTGGAAAGACCATAGCCTTGACTATACAGACCTTTGTCAGCAAAGTGCTATCTTTGCTTTTTAACACACTGTCTAGGTCTGTCATAGCTTTCTTGCCAAGAAGCAATCGTCTTCTAGAAAGGGTATTTAATGGGCATGTCACTGGTGTGGGCATCTGGGGCTCAGTCCTGCTGGGGATCCTCTGGGCCTCTGGCTAGAAATCACCTCCAAACTGTCCCAGTGGAGAGCAGGCAGCTGAGATATCAACTCCCAGGGACGATGGAATGATGGGATGACAACTTGCCTCCACTCTCTCCCCTGGCCTCCCTCAGCTGCACCTGCTTGGGTGGAGCAAGCTCCCGTGGTGCCCTGGCTGGAGGAAGCCCTCCCCCAGAGAGGTGAGGTGGGGAGAGGGAACAGGGGGAAGCTGGAGCGGGGAGTTGCCAGCATGCTGGAAACCACTGCAGGGCAACTCAGGTGAGCTCAGGGTGTGGGGGACGGGGCACTGACGGTGTCCTCCACACTTACAGTGCCTCTCTGAGTCTCTCCTACCTGTGAAACAGGCAGAAGACCTGCAGCCCTTCCTAGCAGGCCCTCAGAGCCAGCGAGACCGTTTGTGGGGAGCTTGACAACCTGGGACACCGCTGATACCAGCAGGAGGCACCGCGACCCTCTGTGGGGGCCACTCTGCTGCAATAAACCCCTCCTCCCAGGAGCTGCTCATGAGAGAGAGGTGTGGGAAGAGTGTGATGCAAGGTTCCTGGTCAGCAAGGTCAGGCTGGAGTCCACTGACCCCCCCCCAACCCTGGTCCCCACACCAAACCCCAAGGCTGTTTAAATGGCCACCAGGAAGGAGAGTGGCCCCGAGATGCTTTCCCCGGTCTCGGCTTCTCAGAGTGACCCTAAGAGGAAGGCCTGGGCACAGTCAGCTGAGGAAACTGAGCTGGAGAGGTGAGCAGCTCGCTGGTCGCTGGACTAGGAAATGATGGAGTCAGCACTGGATAACCCCCTCCTCTAGAACATGCTGCGACCCCCAACCCAGATGCCTCTATCACACACACCAGGTGGCTTCTCTATATATATCTGTCAGGCCTGGATTGATGGGGAGCTGCCTACACCTGCCCTGCCGGCTCAGCTGACAACAGGGACCCTCAGGCAGCACTAAATCTGCCCCAAGCACTGTTCTAAGTGCCTTTATCATCATTATCTCATTTAATCCTCCCAAAAATCCTATGAGGATGGCTCTGTTATTAGCCCCATTTTATGGAAGAGGAGACTGAAGAACAGAGAAGTTAAGTGACTTGTCTAAGGGGGAAGAGGGGAAGCTTGGATTTAGGCAATCTGGTTCCAGGGTCCTGCTCTAAACTACTTTGCTACGTTCCTTTCAAAAGTGCAGCCTCATTCTCGTCACAGTGTACCAGAAAGTGTTACCCAAATGTTGGGAATGAAACTGCCACTGACCTCTCTCCTGGGACAAGAACAGCACGGAGGAGACAAGACAGTACAACTCAGCCTCCTTTTTAAAGATCAGGCTTCCAAGAAGACGGGGCAAATGCTCCGTGCTGAGTGAGGGTCTCTTTTCTGGGGGCTTCATGTGCCCACAGTGCCATGTAGCACTGAAGTCAAACACAATTGAGGTCAAGTGCGTTTTTTTTTTTTTCCTTTTTGAGAACGATAACTCTGGATGCTTTAATTGGGGCTCCCAATACAATCTTTCCACAAGGGAGGATAGATTGCAAGGAAAAGTCAAAAACACAAGAGTTTCCCAGAGTATGGAGCCAAGGCGAGCTGGCCCACAGGGAGGTTGTAGAGATCACATGAAAGAACATCTTGGGGCACACACATCAGCAGAGACAACTGGTCAACCCCAGGGGGATCTGCCCCACCAGTTGAAGGCAGGTCATGGCCTCAGACTCGGTCTTTCCATTTCTTATATTACATCAGCAGAACCACTGCCAAGTAGAACAGAAATCCCAGCTTTCCTTGCTTATGCCTGCATCCTGCTTTATAACCAGTTCTGCCATCACCCCTGCTCCCCACCCGCAGCCTTTCAAGTGGAAGTTCTGAACACAGGCTAGAAACAAAGCCAAGTGAATGGCACAGCCGCGCGGATCCACCCCTCAGGAGAGGAGCCATTCTGTCCGTTCTCGAATGCGTGCCTGCACATGACTCTCTTAGGGGGTGTTCTGTCTTATCTGTCAAAGGGAGCACACATTATTCCATTCATCGAGCTCTTATTCTGTGCTTGGCACTGCTCTCTTACTCCTCACCACCAGCCTGGGAGATGCGTTTATTACCCATGTTGTCCAGATGAGAAACTTCGGTGGGGAGGGCTCCAGTACCTCCTTTGAAGGCGCAAATTTCCTTTGTGCTAAAGAGAGGACTCAGCCAGTCTGGCTTCAACGGCAGAAGCCGGACAGCACTGTACCGTCTTAATCTTCACAGGATGCCAGGATATAGAACCCATGCCCAGATTTTTGTCGTTGTTGTTTAGTCACTAAGCCACATCTAACTCTCTTGTGACACTATGGACTGCAGCCCGCCGGGCTCCTCTGTCCACGGGATTTCCCCAGCAAGAATACTGGAGTGGGTTGCCATTTCCTTCTCCAGGGGATCTTCCCAACCCATGGATTGAACCCACATCATCTGCATTGCAAGTGGATTCTTTACCACTGAGCCACTGGGGCAGCCCAGATTTTCACAGAGAAGGAAACTGAGGTTCAGAGTTAGGCTACCTGCCCGAAGTCAGCAGCTAAGCAGGAGAGCCAGGAGCAGAACTGATGTCAGAGTCTGGAGCCTGAGTTCCGTGATCACCATGAGCACCTGAAGGGCAAGAGGGGACAGTGCCAGCATGTGGCCAACAGGTCAGCACTGCCTGGGAGAGGGCAGGCCAGGGCACAGCAGCCGGCCACCAAGGCAGGCTCCGCAAAGTCCTCCGTGCCCCACGCCCTTAAGCCCAAAAGAGGCAGGGCCAAACGAAAGCCAGTGGCTGCTGACAGGCGGGCAGCGACAGAGACGATGCAGCCAACAGCTGCTGTTTATTCTGGGGCCTGGGAGGAGAGAAAGGACTAGTTAGGGCCCAGCTCATTCTAACAATAAACCAGGCAGGGCAGATGGGGAGGTGCCCCCTCCCAGCTAAAGCAACAGCCCTGGCCACCTGCTGGGCTTTGCTGAGAGCTGAACAGCCTAGGTGTCAGAAACATCTTGCCAGACGCTCTAATCTGGCCTCCACCAACCGACACAGTGCTCCCCACTCCACCCCACCCCCCTCCCCAGCCCCAAGTGCTGGACTTGTAAATGGCCCAGGAAGACAATGGCACACAGCAAACCCACTCCCTGAAGTGTCAGGTTCCAGGAACAAATGGCTTTTCCTGTTTCAGGGACAAAGGGGGCCGCTCCTGCCTGCCACCACTGGTCTCAGTTCCCTGACTCCTATACTTGGTATCTAAGGTCTATGGACAACCTAGGCAGTGGCAAGTCTGACTGGCAGGATTCCCTGGAAGGCCAGGACATAAGATACAAGAGGCTTGTATCCCCACTGCCTGGCTCAGAACCCCAGGCCTGCCTTCTCCTAGCTTATGACCATTGGTAAATGAACCTCTCTCTGTGTCTCTGTTTTCTCATCAATAAAGTAAGGACCGTAAGAGTGCTTTCCTCATCGAGTTGTCGTAAGGATTCAATGAGTCAAGTGCTTAGCAAAATGACTGGCACATAATTCATGCTCCAAACAATATTAGTAGTATGATTATTATTATCAGCATCATCACCATCATCATCAATTAGCCTGAAGTTTCCTTCTCACTGAACAGTGGAGGACAGCTTCCCTGGATATTACACATGCACTAAGCTAGCCCGTGATACAGGTGAACTACAGACATCTGGTTCTTGGTGCTATAATTCCACCTGTTCCATGGATGAGAAAGGTTTTCGGGACTGGCCTGAGGATCTGACCACACTTAGAATATTATAAGAATGCATGCTTAGTCACGAAGTTGTGTCCGACTTTTTGCAACCCCACGGACTGTAGACTGCCAGGTTCCTTTGTCCATGGGATTTCCCAGGCAAGAACAGGAATATATACTTGACATTTCAAATAACCAATTGCTACAATTGTAAGTTAAAAGCTGCGGTTCTTTAAAAAAAAAAAAAAAAAAAAGGAGCGGGGTAGGAGGGAGGGGCTTTAATAGAATAAAGTCTTCATCTACAGACGTCTCTCACTGTGTGGGGGCCCGCTGTGATGCAGACCGCCCACTAGCATTAGGGACGGGGCGGTAAAGACGGGAGGGTGTGGGGCTGCTGCCTTTGTAAGAGCTTGCCGCCCTTGGGCTCCTGGTCGGAGGAACTGCTTTCAGCATGGTGGTGCCTTGCACACAGTAGGTGGTTTTGGCCAGTTTCTGTCTTCAGCAAGTCAAGAAGCCTTGCTGCTGGGCAGAGCACCCTGCTCGGTCTGGACCCAAACTGGATCCTTTGCCTGTCTGACCTCGCTGCCCACCGCTCTCCCCGTCGCTCACGCCCCTGGGCCATACCAGCCCCCTGCCCCTCCCTGAAAGGGCCAGGCGTGGTCTTCCCTCAGGGTCTTAGCACTTGCTGTTCCCTCTCCATCAACCACTTCCCCTCCAAACATCTGTGGGCCACACTTGTCCTCCTCCTTCAGATCTTATTCAAAAGTCACTATACACGGGGGCTGTCCCTTGCCAAGCTCTAAGAGCTAACACGGCAACTTGTACCACGGCCGCCATTCCCTGTCTCCCTCCCCTCGCTCGGTTTTCTCTACAATGTTTATCTCCCATCTACCACACTCCAGATTTCCCCAACTTTTTGTTTGTTTGTTGTTTCCCTTCCCCTAGCAGAATGTGAATCCCAGGGACGGAAGAGCCTGGTAGGCTGCCATCTCTGGGGTCGCACAGAGTCGGACACAACTGAAGCGACTTAGCAGCAGCGGCAGCAGCAGCAGAATGTGAACTCCAAAAGGGCAGGGATTTTTAGCAGTCCTGCTATGTTCCCAGTGCCCGGCACACACTTAACATTCAAATGTTGATTGAGTAACTGAATGAATTAATTAATATTCAAATGAATGAATAAATGAAGATAAATAAGCATCAGATCAGAGTCCATCCCTCAACAAGCTTTTTAACCAGTCAAGACATAGGCTTGCCCCAAACTGAGCAACCGACGGTCATTCTTGGTAAGAGTTACTGGAGAGGTAAAAACAATAAACATTACAAAAATTCACAGACAGGAGACACTGAAAGATGAGAAGTCAAAGAAGCTTCTGAGAGGTGACAGAATCTAAGCAAAGCCATGAAGCGTGAGGACTTTCCTGGAGGTACACTGGTTAGGAAGCCACCTGCCAGTGCAGGGGACATGGGTTCGATCCCCGGTCTGGGAAGACTCGACATGCCTTGGAGCAACTAAGCACCGTAAGTATGGAGCCTGTACTCTAGAGCCTGAAAACTGCAACTACTTGCAACTAGCTTGCATGCCACAACTAGAGAAGCCCAAGCACCTAGAACCTGAGCTTCATAACAAAGAGAAGCCCCTGCTCACCGCAACAAGAGAAATCCCACACACAGGAATGAAGGCCCAGTACAACCAAAAAAAAAAAAAGGAAAAAAACTAGAAAACAAAACAAAAAAACCCAACCAACCAACCAACCAACAAAAAACCATGAAGGATGACCAAGATAATAATAACAACAGCTGCCATTTATTGAAAACCTATCATGCACCCAACATTATGTAGAGTGACAGCCTGGCGTGCTGCAGTCCATGGGGTCACAAAGAGTCAGACACGACTGAGCAACTGAACTGAACTGATTCACATTTTACCGATGAGAAAGCTGAGGCCCCTGGCAGAGAAGAAACGTGAACAAGTGTAACAAGGCAGTAAGAGTTTCAGAGCTGCGCCCATGGTGCAGACGCGTTGGTGCTCTGCTCCCATCCTCATGTCCTCAGCTTCCAAATGCTGACACCTGAGGCCCTCTCCAGAGCTGTCCAGTTGCCAGAGCCTAGTTTAGCCAGAAAAAGCAGCAGGCTGAAAGTGCCGGGGAAGTAAACCACTCCCTGCTGCCAGCCACAGTGCCATGCTAGCCCCCATCCTCCAGGAGACGATGAAGAGCCCCCCACAGCTGAAGCTTCTGAAGAAGCAGGACTTCAAAAGTGCTCTGCACAAGAGTCCAGGGGGAATAAAACTTTGAATCCCAAAATAGCGGCCAGACCTTGCTAAGGGTCCACTCTGGGTAGCAAGAGGCTTGTTATCTTATCCCAAATGCCAGCTCCAACCACATCATGTGTCAATGGAGGGGCTTGGGGGGAAGGTCAGGGTGGGCAGATAACCAGGGTTTAGTCCAGACCCTTGAAGTTTTATCAGGGATCCACATGATGTGTTCGCTAGGCCCCCAGCCTCTCAGGAAGCTCTTAAGAGACAAAACCACTATAAAGCTTCAGGGCGCCAGCCTTCCAAGGGAAGGCCTGCTGTACATAACCCTTTGGGTTCACTTCCCTTCTTAAGCCCAGGGCAGTGCTCTCAGCTGTCTGTACCCCAACAGAACCACAGATCACGGCTGGGATTCCCAAGGGTGTGTGCAGCAGAGGGAGAAATACAGCCACAGAGACCAAAGTCTGATGAAGACGAGAGTGGGCAGAGAAAGACCCAGTGCAGCTAGTTTTTGATATGTGTGGATGTCTCCAGCTGGGGGCAAGGACAAAAGACAAATACTGCCAACTAGCTACCTAACCTTTGTGTGGCGGGGATGGGTGAGCCATCAATCCTGCATGGCGCCCAGTGAGACCCAAACCTGCACGGGCTTTGTCGCTGCAGACATCTGGTTTCAAACCCTGGCTCTTACTGTTCAGGGCCACGTGATGCAAGGCGAGAGGCTGCCCCTCTCTGAGCCCCTGCTTCCTCGTCCGCAGGGGTCATGCTCAGGGTGGCGATGGGGATTAAAGAAGACAGCAGATAAGAAGCCTCAGCCCCATGCTTGCACCTAGAAGGGCTCTACTCACACATCCTCTGACTCAACTTCCCCACTTCCCCTACCTGGGAGTCACCACGTCCAGTGATCATGGGAAAAATGAGGCTGCTTTTCTCCAGCTGCCAGTGAGTGATGACTAAAGTCAGTAATTAACCCCCGCTTGAGACCCAGACATTGCCTATTACAGGCCTTAGCTCTGCGAGAAAAGGATCAGTTTGCCAAGCTGCCCAGGCTTAGGCAAGCAGAAATCCCTGGGAAGCCACCTTTGGAAGCCCTGCCCTCACGGACAAGTGACTGGGTCCCTCCTGGGTGCCAGGGCCCTGTGCTAAGAGCCCGCTGAGCCCTGCCCACGAGGCAGAATTCAGGAAAGAACTGCCTTCTCTCGGAGCCCCACTGCCAGCACCATGCCAGGCCTCCCTCCCTCTTGTTACAAAGAGAAATTCTCCCACACAGGCAAGGCCCTTAAAATAGCCCTTTGGGTCTGGGCCATCAGGAAACGGAATAAAGCTGGGTCAGAATGGGGCCTACAATGAAAGAGTTCACAGAGCAGCCGCTTCAAAGGCCAGAGATAATCCCTCAGTGCTCAGAACCCTCAGGTGGGCAAAGCCGCAAGGCAAGCCCTCCCCACACGGAATACTACTCCCCAGGAGGACTCTGTGTGGGGCGGGAGAAGCCCCCGCTACCCTGGGGCAGCACCCGGGTCCCTCTGGGAGAGGGGCCCACATGTAAGTCACAGTGACAGTGTGACCCAGGCATCGCCTAGGGCGAGGGGCCCACACACCGGGCCCTGTGCTTGACTAACAGTGCGACCTCAACTTTCCGAGTCAGCCTCTTTATGAATACAACAGGGCTTAAAATGCACACCCGCTCCACCCCTTACCCCACCTGCTCCTCCCTGAGGTTCACTATCAGCATTGGGCAGCACCCCACCCGCCAACCCCTGGAGTGATCAATTTCCGCCAGGCCTGAAGTTCACACTCCAGGGATCCCAGAGACAGACAGGAGGGCCCCCACAGGCCCCCGCTGCATAATTTATGTGGCACTGATATACAGAGAGGAAGGGATCCGGCCCCCACCCCACCCACGCACTTCCACCCAGGCTCAGGGAGGGCGGCTTCCTCACCAAGCAAAGGAAATGACAGCAAAGGCTGGAGAGGGCCGCTGAGTGGAGGGCAGAAAGCACAGCTGCTTCCACATCACTAGCTCCGTTCAGTTCAGTTCAGTCGCTCAGTCATGTCTGACTCTTTGCAACCCCATGAATCGCAGCACGCCAGGCCTCCCTGTCCATCACCATCTCCCGGAGTTCACTCAAACTCACGTCCATCAAGTCGGTGATGCCATCCAGCCATCTCATCCTGGGTCATCCCTTTCTCCTCCTGCCCCCAATCCCTCCCAGCATCAGAGTCTTTTCCAATGAGTCAACTCTTCACATGAGGTGCCCAAAGTACTGGAGCTTCAGCTTTAGCATCATTCCTTCCAAAGAAATCACAGGGCTGATCTTCAGAATGGACTGGTTGGATCTCCTTGCAGTCCAAGGGACTCTCAAGAGTCTTCTCCAACACCACAGTTCAAACGCGTCAATTCTTCGGCGCTCAGCCTTCTTCACAGTCCAACTCTCACATCCATACATGACTACTGGAAAAACCATAGCCTTGACTAGATGGACCTTAGTCGGCAAAGTAATGTCTCTGCTTTTGAATATACTATCTAGGTTGGTCATAACTTTTCTTCCAAGGAGTAAGTGTCTTTTAATTTCATGGCTGCAGTCACCATCTGCAGTGATTTTGGAGCCCAAAAAAATAAAGTCTGACACTCTTTCTACTGTTTCCCCATCTATTTCCCATGAAGTGATGGGACCAGATGCCATGATCTTCATTTTCTGAATGTTGAGCTTTAAGCCAACTTTTTCACTCTCCTCTTTCACTTTCATCAAGAGGCTTTTTAGCTCTTCACTTTCTGCCATAAGGGTGGTGTCATCTGCATATCTGAGGTTATTTATATTTCTCATGGCAATCTTGATTCCAGCTTGTGTTTCTTCCAGCCCAGCGTTTCTCATGATGTACTCTGCATAGAAGTTAAATAAGCAGGGTGACAATATACAGCCTTGACGTACTCCTTTTCCTATTTGGAACCAGTCTGTTGTTCCATGTCCAGTTCTAACTGTTGCTTCCTGGCCTGCATACAGATTTCTCAAGAGGCAGGTCAGGTGGTCTGGTATTCCCATCTCTTTCAGAATTTTCCACAGTTTATTGTGATCCACACAGTCAAAGGCTTTGGCATAGTCAATAAAGCAGAAACAGATGTTTTTCTGACACTCTCTTGCTTTTTCCATGATCCAGCAGATGTTGGCAATTTGATCTCTGGTTCCTCTGCCTTTTCTAAAACCAGCTTGAACATCAGGGAGTTCACGGTTCACGTATTGCTGAAGCCTGACTTGGAGAATTTTGAGCATTACTTGACTAGCGTGTGAGATGAGTGCAATTGTGTGGTAGTTTGAGCATTCTTTGGCATTGCCTTTCTTTGGGATTGGAATGAAAACTGACCTTTTCCAGTCCTGTGGCCACTGCTGAGTGTTCCAAACTTGCTGGCATATTGAGTGCAGCACTTTCACAGCATCATCTTTCAGGATTTGAAATAGCTCAACTGGAATTGCATCACCTCCACCTGCTTTGTTCATAGTGATGCTTTCTAAGGCCCACTTGACTTCACATTCCAAGATGTCTCGCTCTAGATGAGTGATCACATCATCATGATTATCTGGGTCTAGCTCAGCCCCCTGTATTTCACCTCCTCCCCTCAGGTGACAGCAGGCAGAGATGGCACTGGAAATAGCTCTGTATTTCCCATTCATAGAAATGACCGACTTGGAGAGAAGCAAAGTTCCCAGAGGTGGCTTTCTAGAAAACATCTTCACTAAGGGCCTAGAGTGATCCTGAATTGACCCTGGCCACAACTGTGTGGATCACAATAAACTGTGGAAAATTCTGAAAGAGATGGGAATACCAGACCACCTCACCTGCCTCTTGAGAAACCTATATGCAGGTCAGGAAGCAACAGTTAGAACTGGACATGGAACAACAGACTAGTTCCAAATAGGAACCAAATAGGTTCCAAATAGGCTGTATATTGTCACCCTGCTTATTTAACTTGTATGCAGAGTACATCATGAGAAATGCTGGGCTGGAAGAAGCACAAGCTGGAATCAAGATTGCCATGAGAAATATCAAAAACCTCAGATATGCAGATGACACCATCCTTATGGCAGAAAGTGAAGAGGAACTAAAGAGTCTCTTGATGAAAGTGAAAGAGGAGAGTGAAAAAGTTGGCTTAAAGCTCAACATTCAGAAAATGAAGATCATGGCATCTGGTCCCATCACTTCATGGCAAACAGATGGGGAAACAGTAGAAAGAGTGTCAGACTTATTTATTTGGGCTCCAAAATCACTGCAGATGTGACTGCAGCCATGAAATTAAAAGACGCTTACTCCTTGGAAGGAAAGTTATGACCAACCTAGACAGCATATTAAAAAGCAGAGACATTACTTTGCCAACAAAGGTCCATCTAGTCAAGGTTATGGTTTTTCCAGTAGTCATGTATGGATGTGAGAGTTGGACTGTGAAGAAAGCTGAGTGCCGAAAAATTAATGCTTTTGAACTGTGGTGTTGGAGAAGACTCTTGAGAGTCCCTTGGACTGCAAGGAGATCCAGCCAGTCCATTCTGAAGGAGATCAGTCCTGGGTGTTCTTTGGAAGGAATGATGCTAAGGCTGAAACTCCAGTACTTCGGCTATCTCATGCGAAGAGTTGACTCATTGGAAAAGACTCTGATGCTGGGAGGGATTGGGGGCAGGAAGAGAACAGGATGACCCAGGATGAGATGGCTGGATGGCATCACTGACTTGACGGACGTGAGTTTGAGTGAACTCCGGGAGTTGGTGATAGACAAGGAGGCCTGGCGTGCTGCGATTCATGGGGTCTCAAAGAGCCGCACATGACTGAGCGACTGAACTGAACTGGACAGGCTTCTTGGGCCGGAAGTATGGCAGAGGGACCTTGTCTAGAAATTCGCTTGAATCAGGAAGAGCTCCTTTTGGTAAAACATCACCTTCCCAAATGATGAAGAAGCCAGACAGAGGGTTCTAGGACCCCTCCACACAGCTATTTTCGCTAGGCTCAGCATTTTCCAAAGCAGCTTTCATATCTACCCTCCCCTCTGCAAGGCAGCAGGCCAGAAAGGAAGCAATGAACCCATTTTCTAGATGGGCAAATGGAGATTGAGTGGGGAAGGTGACATGTGGAAGGTCTCCCATCTTAAGGAGTCAACGAGCCAGGCCTCAGGTGGAATCTCCTTAGGGCCTGGTCTTCCCAGATGCAATGAGAGATCGAGGGCTGTGAGGCTCCGGTGGGGACAAGGTCAATTTTGGCCTGAGTCAGCTTCTTAGCTGCACGGTGTTTGGCAATTCATTTTAAGCTCTCTGGACCTTGGCATCCTGGCCTGCATGAAGCAGATGTCAGTAGTAACTACACGTTTCAGCACGCTGTTTTGAGTTTCCATGTAAAACTCAGTATGTAAAAAACATTTAGAAATGTTAGCTCTTATTATTACATTTTCCCTAAAGAATCAGGCTTACTGGAACATCTGACAATGGGGTGAGGGTTAAATAAACCAAGAGGTAGTTTGAAGCACTGTCTTTCTACCTAAAACAGGTTGAGAGAGATGCTGAGATAGAAGACAACGCTGGCCTGAAAGTTTCAGGTGACGCTGAGACTTTGGAGACATCCTGGGCTCCCAGCAAGCTGTTCAGCGTTAGCCCCCAGACCCTCCGAGAACAAGGGTCTCCTTTCTTGCCACTGGGGTGCTTGAGCGGCAGCGCTGGGGACTGGAGATGGAAATGACCTCGCCGTGACATAAGGCCCTGGCAGCAGGGCCCTCCATGGATGAGGCCCAAAGCAGTCAACACCTCACTTCTTGCTGCCCCTCCACCACCCTCATTCCCCAAGACCTCTGGGGTGCAATCAACTTTTATGAGGCAGCCTGACCTTTCCGAGTAAGAGCTATAAACAGAGAAGGGCCAGGCTCTGGCCTGCCAACTGTAGAGTCCCCAACACACAGAAATGGTTCCCATCTCTACATAGGTAGCTCTGTTCCCGCCATGGCTGCGACAACAACCCTAGAGCCAGTTCTGGGGCTCACCAGAAGGACCCCACAGTGACAAGCAGGTCCTGTCCCCTGCAATCCTTGGGAGGAATGGAAGTTGCGGAGGTGAAGCCTCTAGACGGGTATGTGAGGCTCTCAAGAGCTGGCTGCCCTTCCTCCCTATCCTTCCCGGCTTGGGTTTTGCCCGTGTTTTCCTTGCACATTCCACCTCCAGCACCTTTGCTTTTCCCTTTCTTGGCATGCCTTCCCCTCTTTTTCCCACCTAAATCCTATTCTTTTCCACCCAATCCCCAGTTACTCCTTGAGGCCCATCACGAAGCTGGCCTTCGCCAGTCAGTCTTCCCTGAAAAACTCCAGTTCACAGAGAACTCCTTCTGAAGCTTTGAAAGTCAAACTGTTGGTTGCTCAGTCGTGTCCAACTCTTTGCAACCCCATAGACTGTAGCCCACCAGGCTCCTCTGTCCATGGAATTCTCCAGGCAAGAATACTGGAGAAGGTTGCCATTTCCTTCTCTAGGGGATCTTCCTGACCCAGGGATTGAACCCAGGTCTCCCACATTGCAGGCAGATTCTTTACCATCTGAGCCACTAGGGAAGGGGGTCTTAATATTAGTACAAATGCCGATGCAGCGCTGAATGTGTGCCAGCTACTGTTCTAAGCTCTTTACATTTATCGACTCATTTACTCTTCACCACAGCCCTTTGAGCTAGGTCCTATTTCCCCCTCATTTTTGTTTGTTTGGTTGGTTTTGTTTGGTTTTAACAGGTGAGGAAACTGAGGCACAGAGAAAGAAGGAACTTGCCCCGAATCCCAGGGCAGTAAGTGGTAGAGACAGGATTCTGGCCTGGGGACAGCAGAGCCCAGGGACTCTCCAACAATACAGCCTTCCAGACACACATCTTACTCTCTCTCAGGAGGTGTGGCCCTGACTCCTGGGTTCCTTTCATACCCCTCACATTTGACCTGGCTCTAATGGAGAAGAAAGTGACAAGCTCATAGACTCCGGTGTCAGATGCCAGAGTAAGGATTCCAGCCCTGACACTGAATTGCTCTGAGTGAGAGCCGCATAAACTCTCTGGGCCTCAGTTTCTACTCCTATAAAGTGGGGATAAAAACACTGACCTACTTCATGGGGAGGTTATGATGTTAAAATGAAATCCCCTCTGAAAGGTCTCTTCTTCTCTGCCTGGCACATAGCAGGCACTCATATACTGGTTCTCCCCCTTCTCACTGCATCTTGACATCCTCACTGGATTCTGCTCAGCACCTGCTGCTAATGTGAGCCGCCTGGAGGCTCCTGGGGGCCTCCTTGTGGCCCAGTGTGCCACCCTCCCTCCCTCCTGTCCTAACTCCACTACACAGAGCATCAGCCGAAGCAACCTGGCCCAGGAGAGAAGTCACACACAGCCCTGGGAATCGCCTCCTGAAATGCTGATCACCCTCCTGGACTCTTCCGTTATTGTTGGCAATAGCCACGGCAGAGAACACCTCTGGCCCTGACTCAGAAAAGGTTTCCAGAGCCAGAGTCTCCACCTCATTTCCCACACACACCCCTTGTCCTTCCTGTTCCCGGGATCCCTGTCCTAACCCATGAGCCTGTTCCTGCACTCTCAGAACTCAAGAGGAGTAACTGTGACTACCGTATGTATAACTCTATTACTTGTTTTATTTCATTTAATAAAGAGGCAAAAGAGAACAGAGTTGCCTGTTAGGCTTTTTCTGGCCAATAAATAGTCTGGTCAGTGACTCAGGCTGAGGAAATTAGAAGGCAATTTCCAGGGACCGCGGTGCAAACCCCAAAGTCAGAAGTCCTAACAACACTGCCTCCACCAACGATTAACTCATGCTGGCCTCGGAACATCTCTCTGGAAAATGCAGCAGCTGGCGCTTATATTTCTGGAGCTGGAACCGGTCTCCGATGACATCAAATAGGTTTATTTTTCCCTTCCCTTTGCCTCCCCTCTGCCTGCCACCACACATGGTGATTCCAATCCTGATTTGTCCCTCTAAGCCCTCGCTCGGCTGGCTCTAAAGAGAACCATGATAAATGACTGACTGTGTTCCTTCTTCCATCAGCCTTGAAGGATGTGGTCGGTTGTTCCATGAGCAGGAATCCTTGTCAGACCTGTGAATCACCCCTAGATCACTTCCCTCCTTGGAGCAAGAGAAAAAACTGTTCTTATGTGTGTGTGTGTGAGAGAGAGAGAGAGACACAGACAGACAGACAGACAGACAGTAAGAAAACATGTGCTCTGTCGCTTCAGTGGTGTCCAACTCTGCACGTCTGTCAGCTGTAGCCTACCAGGCTCCTCTGTCCATAGGATTTCCCAGGCAAGAATACTGGAGTGGGTTGCCATGCCCTCCTCTAGGGGATCTTCCTGACCCAGGGATAGAACCCATGTCTCCTGCATTGCAGGCAGATTCTTTACCCTCTGAGCCACCTGGGGAGCACAAAAGAAAGCAGGGAAGAGTGCTAACTCACGTGTGGCACGGACTGTGGGGCTGGGATCCTATATGACCTTGCCCTCACCTGCAGCACCTCTCTACTCCGCTCCCCCAACACATGTTCCTTCCCAACACACCAGGAAGCCAACACTTGGACAGCTCCAGGAAGCCCTCCAGGTCTGAACAGCTGCTCCTTGTTTATCTGTTTCTCTTGTATGTTGGGTGTTTTCCATGGGGCATGTAGCCCACTTTCCCATCAGATTGTGAACAGCTGGCCTTCCTTTTTTGCCTCAGTCTTCCCTTCTCTCACAGCTTCGCCTATCAGATTCTAAATGGACTCAAGGGTTTCAGTGATAAGGAGCACCAGACAGGAGCTAGTATGTTGAGTACCCATGATGGGCGCCAGGAGCTTGCTTCAGTCGTGTCCAACTCTTTGTGACCCCATGGACTGAAGCTTGCTAGGCACCTCTGTCCATGGGATTCCCCAGGCAAGAACGCTGGAGTGAATTGCCACCTCCTCCTCCGGGGGATCTTCCCGACCCAGAGAGTGAACCCACGTCTCTTCCGTCTCCTGCATTGGCAGGCGGGTTCTTCACCACTAGCGCCACTAGGTAAGGCACTAAGAGTAGAAGCTTTGCCCCCAAATTATCTCAGATCAATTTTCCAAAATCCTTTTAAGGTTACTGGCGAAGAAACTGAGACTCAAGAGTGGCTGGCTCCAGGCTGCTCACCCAGGAAGAGTCAGAGCCAAGACTCAAACCCTGATCTGCCCAACACCAGTAATTCTACAGTGGGACTGGCCTGAGCAGACCCTGTCCATACTGCAGCTGCACATCCTTCTTCCTGTGGGGCTGGATCCACAGTCTAAGGGCTTAAGGAAAAAAAATGAAAGGCAGGGAAATGAATGGGTCTATGCCCAATTCCTAAAAATGTAGCTCCCAGGACCAAGCCCCAGATCTGTGATGCTCTAAACACACAGGAGAATGTATTATTTCTTCAGGGTGGATCCTTCATTTATCAGCTCAGGCATCATTGGAGAGCAGACATCATCTTGGGTTTGCTCTAATCCCCTGCCTCACAGTGACCTCCCCCCATTGCCTGTCACATGCCCTCCTCTGGGGCACCAGGTGAACATCCTAGCTAGTCAGTCCTCAAACGCCACCTGGCATTGCTCTCTCGTTGTCCTGTAAACCTGAGCCTGGTCTCCACAACCAACTCCAGTGGAGGAGAAGGGCCTCATTGTAGGTTCGTATCTTCCTCTGGAGGTGAAGTGACCTGAGTTGACCCATATCTCTAACTAGGAGACCCTGAGCAACTTCTCACCTCTCCATGTCTCAACTCACCCAACTGTATAAAGAATCAAAGACTTTGCATGGACTGTAGGAATCACATGAAATCCTGCACATTGAGCATCTGGCATCGACGACAGTAACTGCTCACACTGGCTATCATTTGCATTCCCTGAAGAGTCCTGTAGAGGATCAGAACATTCACGACTGGTATTTGTCTGAAATAAACAATCAGGAAAGGAAATGACTGCGAAAGCACAACGCCTCTCAAATCCAAACAAATAATTTCTTGTTTGCTTTAGATGCACTAGCTCCTCTCCAACACCATATGACTTGCCTTACACCTACCTACACATGCGTGTGGGTGCAAAGAATGTGAACCGGAGCTCACATCCTTATGCAAAGTTGTCAAAGGTAACTGCAGTTTGCATCCAGCGTCATTAGGACCATTTGAAAGACAAGTGGTCTGAGGCCAAAGCCAGTTTACCTAAGGTCTCTCCAGGGACAGCTCATAACAGCTGAGAGAGGAGCCCAACTCCAGGCAAGGAGCCTGGTCTAAGCAGCAGCTGCCTATCTCCCCCAAACACTCCCCCCTCCCAGCGTCCCAAGCAAGGCCCTGGCAGAGAGGAAGGAAGCCAAGGGCTGACAGTGCCACCCAAATGATGCAGGTCACCTGCCTGCCCTTTCATAAACAGGCCAAAACACAAGACCCTTGGTATCTAGGCGGCTCCACACCCATCCCAGAGACAAGCCTGTCCTGAGAAGACCTCTGCAGTGTGTTCCCAGCATTCTGGAGCCAGCAGAGCCCCTCCTGCTTGGGCCCCAGGCCTCTCATCAGCTAGCTCCGGCTAACGTGCATATCCCATAAAGCCGCTCGGCTCTGCAATTTGCCAAACCACAGACTCAGAATTCACCATCACCTCACCAGGAGAGGCGGGAAGAGGGCAAGCTTCTACAGTACAGAAGGGCTTCCAGGACATACATGACATGGGCGCAGTGTGTCCAGCCAGTGACCCACACCAAAGTGCCTTGGCCGGAACACTTGACCTTCTGGTGTGTGGTGTTGGCCTTGCAGAGGCCAAGGAAGGAGGTGACCCTAGGCTTCAGAGGCGCTGCCTCCCCACCTAGCTCCTCCTGCCCTGTTGGCCCCGTCGACACATTCTACTATCAGCCCCCTCTCCTGATGCATTAATGCCCCACAAGTGCAGGAACCTCTTGCTGTGACCAGATATTTGCTTTCCTCATCAACCCCAACCAGCCTTCCAGGGCACTTAGATGAACCCAAGCCACGTGATGGGCAGAAGGCCAGTTAGACCCAGGTGCTGTGACTCGCTGTGTCACAAGCAACTCTACCCCAACCGGTTCTCAGTTTCCTCATCTGTAAAATGAGGGGTGGAGTCTCATGAATCCTCAGGTCCCTGCCAGCTCCACAGTTCCGTAACACACAACAGTGTCTCCTTTAGCTGTTTTCCACAACCTGCATTCAGGGCTCTGTTTGCCCCATCTGCTCAGTGACATCACTCCCGGCCCACACATAGCATCATTGATTCTTAACACGGGAAGCGGACACATCCCAGAAAACACTGTCCATGAAAAGGGAGGAAATGATCATGTCAACGGAATTGGACAGGACTTTTTTTTTGTATTTTTCACAGAGAACAAGTTATTAGCAATCTTAAAACCCCAAATCTTTCTTCCTTCTTGCCAGACCATTAATAGCTGCTTTTCAAAAGTGCTTTCTTAGTCAGAATCATGCCAATCATAAGCTACCATCTAATGAATGCCTTATGTGCCAGGACCGCACTAAGTGCTTTGCATGTATGATCTCATTTAATTCTCCAGACAATCCTATGAAGTAGATACCACTATTATCCTCATTTGAAAAATGAGGAAACTGAGGTACATGGAGGTTCAGTAAGTTGCCCAAAGTTGCATAGCTACTCAGTGTCTGAGCCAGGCTTTGAACGAGAGCCTCTCACTCAAAGCCTCAGCACTAAGCACCTCTCAACACTGTTCGCAGGGGGCCCCTAGTCCCTTTAGCAATGCTCCTGGCTGGTGTGTTCTACATCTGTAACCTTGGACATCACTGGTCAAAGCTAAGCTTTGATGTTTCGCCTAAGATCCACAGAGAGTGCCATCTGTTGAAAGCAGTGCCTACCTTATCTGAGGACTAGAAAAGAAGCCCTAAAACTGCAACGTTCAAGAAAAGAAGTTAGGAAGGCTGACTTCATAATAAGGGCTGGGATATGCCTATGGACATCTGCCTCAGAGGAGGGCGACCACACGGGAACCCAACTCCTCCAAAGACAGCTTTCTCAAAAGGGCAGGGGGAGATGCCTGCCGGGCCAGTGACACAAAAGGACGAACCCTCCCACCAGCATCCACCTTTCCGTCCCCTCAGGAGCCAGACCCCTTGGTTTACCTCCTCCCCAACCTGAGCCCAAGCTAATTTATTCCACTAAAAAGAAACCCGAAGATCAGAGCTATTGGGGATAAAGACAGAAAGAGTAGCCTGAGGCTGACATTAGCACAAATCCAGTCCCCTTCCAACAAGGAAATAAAAGGCAGAGATCAATGTGCTGTCTAGGGCAGCAACCCACAGCCTGTTTTAATTGTGAAAATTAATGCTTTGAGCATTCTAAATGCTCCTTTAAATGCCTAATTTGCAAATAAGATGCAGTCCTTGCTGTCTGTCTCTTCCGTCTCAAGAACAGGAGCAAAGCCGCTAGGACCGGCAGCCTCGGGAGCCAGGGACACCATTTACTTCCTAAGGTGGGAAGGATGGGAAGACGGGATGGGCTGAGATGAAAGGGCGTCGCGTCCTACTGGCCCCCAGCTCGGCTCGGTCAACCTTAGCCCCTTCTCATTAAGTCTGGGAAGGCAGGGGGAGGGGCAGCCGGCCGCTCCTCGGAGACCACAGCAAACATTTCCCTCCTCGTGTCGGAGACCGAGCATCACTTAAGAGGAAATGAACCCCGGTTAAGGGTCACGTCCAGAGGAGGGATAAAAGGAAAAGCCACAATTTTCCTCACACCGACCGACACGAGGGCTTTAAGAAGGAAATCAAAGCTCAGGGCTGAGGGTGGAGGTAGGGCAGGGGCGCGGCGGCTTCTCTCGGCCCCCCAGACCCAAGCCTGGGGAGACAGAGACCAGGGCACAAGTAGGGGGCTCGTGCGAGGCGTCCGTCCCGAGGGTAAACCTCTGAAAGCATCTCGGTCTGCGTGCGCCTGAGCGACCCGAGCCCCCAGGGAGGGCCGGGAAGATGCTCTTTCCCAACGGAGCTTCCCAGCAAGGGTTTGAAGAACGTTCCCCCCACCATCCATCAAAGCTCAGGCGGACAGATGACTTCACCGTTGTAACAGACAAGGGCAGCCACTTGCCAATTCCAATGCCAAAAAAAGAAAACGGGCGTGGGGCGGGGGAGTGGAGGGGAGCAGTGGAGGAAGGTCAGAAAAGGCTTCCCTGGAGATCACAGCCCGGTGAAGAGACTCCACCGCCAAGGGCTGCCCTGTAGGCGCTCAGCTCCGGGACTTAACAAGGAGAGGGCTGAGGGGCCACCCAGGGGCCCTCAGGGGGTTCCTGGCCAGCCTCCCGCAGGGGTCGTGGGGGCGTACTCACATAGTGCTTGGAGGGGTTCCTCCGTTTCTCCACGTCCACCACGGTGGCATCTTGCACGCAGTAGGCGAGCATCTTCCCCCACAAAGCGAGTGGCGCCCCCCGGCGGCGTCACCTTCTCATCCCGGTCCGGCCCCGGCTCCTTGTCCCGCTTCCCGGGTCCCCGGGTCTCCCCAGCTACCTCGGGCCGGCGCGCCGCTGCCCGGGCTCCCCAAGCCCACAGGTACAGCCGCTGGGCGGGGGCTGTTCAGAGGGCACGCGGGCTCCGTGCGCCCGGGCGGCTCCCCGTGGGCCTGCCGCGCTCCCCTTCCCTCCCGCGCCGCCGCAGCTCTCCGGCTCGCCCGCCCGCTCTCTCCGCCGCCCGGTGGGTCCGGCGGGAACTGGCGGAGCAGAGGAGGGCCGGGGGTGTGTCCCGCCGCCGAGGGGACGGGGCGGGGGCCCCGGAGCCCGCTGTCAGCGCGCTGGGGAGGGGCCGGCGGCGCCCCTTCTCTGCGCTCAGGCTCCGGGGGGCTCGGCGCTGACGGAGGCTGCGGGCGCAGGAGGCGGAGGCAGGGCCGGGCAGGCAGAGAAGGGAAGGGAGGGGAGAGAGGGGAAGCGCGCGGGGAGGGGCTCCGGGCCCGGGGGAGGGGCTCGGGGCGACGGGGAGGGGGGCTGCAGCCCGGCCGGAGAGGCCGGAGCGGGCCCGCGCGCCCCCACCGCGCAGAGAGCGCGGCCAGCGGCCTGGCGCCGCGCTGGGCGACTTCGCCAGGCACAGAAACTCGGGGTGGCTTCGGAGGGAGGAGGGGCGAGGGGGAATGAACCGAGCGCGCCCCCGCCCTGGCTTTCGGTCTGGGAGCGGATTTGTGCCTTTGGGCCCCCAGCTTTACGGCCCCCTCCCACTCCTATCCCCCAGAGCTCTTTCATGAAAAGCAGTTTATTACCCCACTGTTTTCGCTCAGGCCCTCCGAGCTGGAGTCAGGACTGGGGAAGCAGGCGGCATGAAATCTTTCAAGCCAGAGCCTCTTTTGAAAAACCACCTGCCCCCCTGCGGGGTCACAAAGGGTAAAATTCTCCCCGGAAATGTGATCGATCCGCTGCCTGAGTCGCTTATCGATCTGAGCCTGGATAACCAATCTGTGATATCACTTACCAGTGAGGTTACAAGAAGATAACACTCCTGCCTTTAAGCCTAAGGCTTCCCTGGGACCCTCTCCTCCAGGTCGGGGAGGAGGGAAGGGAAAATCCACCATTGGGTTGGGGACTAGCTCATCACTGGCCCCAGGCTCTGACTTTCTCACCGCCTCTCCCTCTGGTTTAGAAAACCGACTGTTCAAATCACTTGTCCATCCCTGGACTTGGGACACAATTACTATTTAATTCAATTTACACCCAACCCCCCCCCCTCCCATCTGTTTCCAGCATTTTTCCATTCTAATTTCAAATATTTAAAGTAGTGTCTTCACAATTAATCCTATTGTTCACAATCACAATAAACTTTGTGACGTGGAGCAATGCCAAGCATCTGAAATGGAGGCCAAGAGTTCTAATTGTGTTAATACTTTCTTCTCTGTACTGTCAGAACTCATGTAGATCTAAGTTCTAAGACTATTCACACAATTGCTTGGTACAGAGTAGCCTATTGTCCTTCCAGCTTTCTCGAAGGGTGCTAGGACACCAAACCGTGCTGCTGTCTAATTAGTTGACCTGGAGCAAATCACTTAATACCACAGGCATTAGAGTCATTTTAAAGTTTTCTGTGAAATGGGGGTGCTGAACTAGATGGTCTTTTAAGATTTCTCCCTACATACATTCCAAACTCCTAGCAGGAGTTACTCCTTTGGAGACAATTTTGAGGGTTTGTTTTGTTTTGTTTTGTTTTTCATAATTAGCATGTATGGATATTGACATTTAAAAAATACATTTTTAAAATTTCTTCTCTAAAATTCTAGAAGTTTAGGCTTGATTGAGCACTTGTTCTGTGCTCCTTTACAGGGCATTAAAAAACAAGAGAGAGAGTGAGATAATTCAGGTGATGTTTGTGGAACTGAAAACTGAATCCAATTGACAAATGCTTGTCCCTTCCCTCAAAGAGAAGAAAGTACACTTGAGAAACAGGGACACCATTAAGACAGTGTGTAATAAAATGTCCATTGCATGCTCAGTTGTGTCCGACTCTTTGTGATCCCACAGACTGTAGCCTGCCAAGCTTCTCTGTCCATGGGGTTATCCCAGCAAGAATACTGGGATACTGGGTTGCCATTTCCTTCTCTAGGGGATCTTACTGACTTAGGGATCGAACCTGCATCTCCTGCTTGGCAGGCAGATTCTTACCTCTGAGCCACCTGGGAATGTCCATTATTGTTGTTGTTCAGTTGCTGAGTCATGTCCGACTCTTTGTGACTCCATGGACTGCAGCATGCCAGGCTCCTCTGTCCTCCCCTATCTCCTGGAGTTTGCTCAGATTCATGTCCACTGAGTCAGTGATGCTATCTAAACATCTCATCCTCTGCTACCCCTTCTCCTTTTGCCTTCAGTCTTTCCTAGCATCACAGTCTTTTCCAATGAGTCAGCTCTTTGCATTAGGTGGCCAAGGTATTGGAACTTCAGCCTCAGCATCAGTCCTTCCAGTGAGTATTCAAGGTTGTTTTCTTTTAGGTTTGACTTGCTTCTAAGAGACTCTCAAGAGACTTCTCCAGTACCACAGATCAAAAGCATCAATTCTTCGGTGCTCAGCCTTCTTTAAGGTCCAATTCTCACATCCGTACATGACTACTAGGAAAACCATAGCTTTGACTAGACGGACCTTTGTCAGAGTGATGTCTCTACTTTTTACTATGCTGTCTAGGTTTGTCATAGCTTTCCTTCCAAGGAGCAAGCGTCTTTTACTCTTGAAGCTGTAGTCACTGTCCACAGTGATTTTTGGAGCCCAAGAAAGTAAAATTTGTTTCTGCTTCCACTCTTTTCCCCTTCTATTTGAAATGCCCTTTAGGATTCCAGAAAATGGAGGCCTGGAATAATCCAGGAGAACTTCCTAGAGGAAACTGTCTGTGTTGTAGGGACTCTGTATGGTCTCTAAACTCTCTATGGGCAGAGTTTAGAATACCTTGGAATACGCTGCCTCTTCTGAAGTCCCCGGCCAGTTGCACTTGCCCCAAGCTGTCTGACTTGTGCGTATTTGTCCATAACACATTCATCTCTTCCGAGAGTGCCTGGTGCACAGGACTGACGGTAAGTTATCTCCTACTTCTTTGCACTCCTCATGTAGCAAACCTTCACCTTATCCACACCAGTAGTCACTGTACAAGAATCTGTTGAATGAATGATGGGGGGAGAAGAAAAGGTGGAGTGAGGACACTGAAGCCTGAACCTGCGAGTGACACACAGAGGGCCAGGAGGATAGTGTCCACCTGGGGAAGAGTCAGGGAAGGGGCTGAGACACAGGAAGAGGAAACAAGAAGAAGGATGGGTGTAGGGGCTCCAGACCGTGAGAGATCTTGACACCAGGCAATGGGCTTCTGTATCAGAAAGGATGATAGAAAAATCACTGTGGATGCTGGGCAGGTGTCCTGGGAGAAGATCTGAAAGTGATGCCCAGTGCTGTGGAAAGGAGGAGACCAGGCATCACTACCTTGAGCAAGTCCTGTTCCTTGTAGGAGTAGGAGGGATGTCTGGATAGGCGCTCAGTGCTGAGCTCTGCAAGGAAAGGGCTGGGCTGTAGGAACCTGGGAGGGCTGCTGGTAGAAAATCTAGACAACCCGTGGGTTCCCGGTCAAAAGATTCTTAACAGCACTCAGCCACTCTTCCTTTGTGGACTGCAAGGTGTTCTGGACGCGCTAGTGAAGCCCAAGAAGCCCCTGCTGAGGGGTGTTCAGCTGCTGGAGGGAAAAAAAAGGAGAGGGCTGGCTGTCCTGTGTCCCCTTGTGAGTCCGAGCACTCCCCCAAGAGGCATTGGTGGTTTCCTGCTCACCCTCCTCCTTCTCGATCAGGATTTGAACATGGACCTGAGGATAAGAGATCTAGGGAAGAGAGGGAGGGTGCTTGGCTACAAGGTGATGGCCTTCTTCTGGTTTAAGAAACCCTGACAACCTGACATCTCCTAAATTCAGGGTCTTGAAGCACAACTTGAGGACTCCCCACTTCTCCCTGTGCTCCCAATTACCTCAGTTGGAGGGAGCAACTGAGCACCAGCCTCCACCCAGCCCCATGGTGCCAAGATCTCTGGAGATTAGTTGCATAGAAGTTATCAATACCTATGGGAGAAAATCTCCCTCTCCTGGGGCTATAGAGCCAAGAGACTTTAAGTATAAAATGGTACAGACTCTCCCTTCTTCCCTGGGTACATGTCAAGCTTATGCAGACTTCTTTTGCAACAGTGCCTTAGGCATGCCTTTCTGCTCAACACATGTTTACTGAGTGCCTCACATGTGCCTGGCACTTTTCCAGCAATGACTGACACTAGCTGAAGGCCCCTTGGAGACAAGACAGCCTCTCATTTGTTCAATGTCCAGCATCTCTGGCACATAGTAGGTACACTGGGTGGTCTGTGTTGAAGACATCTGCTCAAGGAGTTCGTAGTGCTGAGAGGACTAGCTAAACCCCTATTTTGCCACCTCCATCCATGAATTGAGGATGACTCCAATTCAAGGACATTATATGAGTTCTAATGACAAAGTATAATGTCATTTTTTAAAAAGGTTTAGGATAAATAAGGGAAAGAGGACCCAAAATAAAGATACAAACTGACTGATACCTGAAAGTCTGATTTTTCAGAAACAGAGAACTGTAGGATGCTTAGAACCAAAGAATTTTCCAACTGGAAGGGATCAGAGAGTTTACTTATTCCTTAATTTTACAGAGGCACAAACTGAGGCCAAGAGAAACTAAGCAAGCTGCCCAACGCCACACAGCTAGGCAGTACCAGACCTCCCATCTTTGTCCTTCACCACTCTTATAAGCCTATTCACATGCAAGAAGAGATCATTTAGAGCGTCACAGATGCCTGCAGATCCAGAATGCTGCTCTCCCTTGATTCCAGTCCATTCTCCATTCCAATTCTCCATTCACACAAACATCACAGGCTCCTTAGAACCCCCTCTCCTGCCTATTCCAGGCAGGATGCTCCTTAAGGTCAGGGACCATGTGTGTCTCCAAAGTCCCTTTGTGTACATGCAAATCCGATCACTCCCATATGCAGAGCCCACCCCACCTTCTCTCCTGTGTAATCTTCATAACCACCTCAAAGATGACAACATACAGGAAAATGGTGAAAACAGTTAAATTACCAAACATTCATTTGGCTACTAATCGAAAATTGCCCTTTGACAGTTCAGCCACTACTGTATTGAACCCTTATTTACATCTTTTAATTTTTTTCCAAATTTTGCTGTGCTTAGGTTGTGCGTTCTAAACCAGTAAGAAGCAGGTGAGGGTCTGAGAACCATGGACTTGGACTGTGGCACCACCTTTTCCCTCCCCACCCTGACAACAGCACCCCAGCCACCTGCCACATACACCCCCAACCCAGCAGAGAGCTTTATACATGCCAGGCACTCAATGAATGCTTGTATTTTAAAATTGGATATTTGTCGATGCTGCTGATGAAAGTGATGCCTACACGCTGTAAAGAGTTACCCATCCTGGGTTCTGGTCCTACTCAACCATATCCCAATCTTGTGACTTTGAAGTCACTTCCCATCTCTGGGTTTCTGGTGGTATTCTGGTACCATGCACGCTCTAGGTTGGTAGATAAAGTGAGGTCTTATCGGTCTATGACTCCGGGAGTTGGCGATGGACAGGGAGACCTGGCTTGCTGCAGTCCATGGGGTCGCAGAGTCAGACATGACTGAGCAACTGAACTGAACTGAACTGACCCAGAAATGTGCACATTTTAGTGAGATTTGGAGCCCCCTCCTGGTCAAAGTGGTTTTAGCACCTTTAACACAAAGCAGCTGGCCCTGCTCTGTATCCCTTCCTGTCCCTGGCTGACCTATGGCAGGAGCAGGCAGGTGGGCCTGGTACCAATAACCTGCCAGTTTACAGACTATAAGCAGTCCAGGGTGTATATGCATCTCTCTTAATTCTCCTTCTTCCTTTCTCTCTCTCTTTCAAATCAGCCCTAATAAACAACTGTTTGGGGCTTCCCTGGTGGCTCAGAGGTTAAAGTGTCTGCCTCCATTGCGGGAGACCTGGGTTCAATCCCTGGGTCGGGAAGATCCCCTGGAGAAGGAAATTGCAATCCACTCCAGTATTCTTGCCTGGAGAATCCCATGGACGGAGAAGCCTAGTAGGTTACAGTCCACGGGGTCGCAAAGAGTCGGACACGACTGAGCAACTTCACCTTCACCTGGGGAACGTCTTGAGAATGGTCCCTCCTGAATCTGGAGTAGACAGTGAGATCAACTTCTGCTTTCTCCAGATGGGAGTAAATTACTGGCCAGACTTCTCCTCCCCTAGGTTTCTGGGGAATGGGAGCAGGATGAGACACCAGAATTGCCCTGTCTGCTTAGCCCTATTGTTCACTAATTGCAGCCGTAATAACAGGCCCCTCCTGCTTGCCAAACCACGAGGTGGTGGAAAGCACCTTTATTTGACTCCCAACACAGTAAGTTCATCAGCAAAATCTCAGCCAGCTTTTGTACAAGATGCCATTGAGAGTCTCAGCCTCCTGTCTCAGCCTTGACTCTGAGGGTGAGGGTCCTTATGCAGCAGAATTATTTGACAGGACCAAATCAAGTTCCAGCCTTAGCAAACAACCATTGCCCTGGGATACCAGAGAGAAATCTGCTAACTTGCACGCCCAAAGAAGCCAAGGACACAATCAGATTCACAATGGAAAAAAAAAATTATTCCATAACTCCAGACTACATCCCTAACACTGATGGGATATCTGGTCCCCAAACGAGCACATGGTGCTTTAAGACCATGAGGGTGTGGATGGCCTGTCTCAACTACCGAGCGTGCCTTCAGGTATATCCCCGCCTGGTAGGGGCTTACCAGCATCCTCTTGGTATAAAAGATCAGTGTACGTAGTTCCATTTTAACCATAAACCACCACAGATTTTCTTTTTCAAAATCCCCTGGATTTTCCAGAAGCCAGCAAACCCTGACTTGTCCACTGGATGACAAAAAAAGAACAGGAAAGAAAAAATCCATTGGGGAATTCAAAGGCAGTTTCTTAAAATAACCTGAAGCCACAAATAACCAAAATTATGAGTCTGGTTTTGGTTTCATCGCTTTTTCTCTTTTCTTCCAGTTCTCTATTGAGAAATGTTAGAAATTACTGTTCTTTATTCTGTTTGAATCCACTTGCCTATTTCAGGTGAAAGATCCAAGACTTTCAAAAGTCAAGTCTGGCTTCGGTAATGTCCTGCCCCCTCTGTCTCATACAGAAGGTATCCCCATAGTTGGTTCATTTCTTACCTGATAGACTATGGCAGGTTGAGGAAGACTTAGCTGGCTGGGTTTTCCCACCTAGGTGAATCTGGCTGGGATTCTGAGTGGCATCTACAAGGTGTTGCCCCAGGCAGATTACTATGATCACTTTGATTAATCTTACTGCCTAATATATAAATAGCTCATGTTTCAGTTGAGACTCAGTTGGTTTACAAGTATGAATATTTGAGCTGAGCTAGCTGAAAAAAGGAGAAGGGGCTCAATTTCCAAGGTACAGTGCTATCTCATCCATGGACGTTTGGACTTAGAGCCGAACCAGGAGGTGGCGAATCTTAGAGAACATGATACTTTCGTCCGTTTCTTATCTCTGCTTATGGGTGTGTCTGTTTTATTCTTCTTGATCTGCAGACTGCTTTTCTCTGCTACTTTACCCACATAGCAGGAGTCCCCTACTACCCAAATTTCAGACACTTGAGACTGGTTGTCTCTGTAGTCTAGATCCTAGTACCCAGGAAAAACACTCTGATTGGCCCAGTTTGGGTCATATGTCCACCTCGTTCCAGTCAATTATCAGGGGGTGGGGTCATGTAGCATGAAGATGACTATCAGAGCTAACCCACTGGACTGGGAATTAATTAGAAGAAAGAGGGCTGGTGTGAGTGGCCCCCACACCCCAAAACACCCCTACTAAATTATTGTTTGCTTTTTCAAGGACATTATTCATTTATTTATTCACTCAATGAATACTTCAGTTACCAGTTATGTCACCCACTTTATGAGGAACTGGGGCTACACTTGGGGCAAACCAGACAAAGTCCTTGTCCTTAGGGAGTTATACACTTTTGAGGAAGATACACATTGTTTTATGAATCATCCAAATAAATGTAATATTATAATTGTGAGTAATGTTGTCAAGGTGGAGAAAACATATACTAAAGTATAAATGTTGGTCATCTCTGGGGGTAGCGATACAAAGTTTTAAAATGAATTTATTTAAACATTAAAAAATTCTATAGTGTACTTTTCCTTTTGGAGAAAGATTGAGTTTTTAAATTTGCATTTTAAAAAGATCATGATGGTTCCCTGGTGAAGAGGGCTGCCTGGAGGATAAGCAGGGAGGGGCATTTGGTGGATTGGCAGTGGGATACAAGAGGCGATGACATTGATGTATCCACACTACTATGTATAAAATGGTTGGGCTTCTCTGGTAGCTCAGCTGGTGAAGAATCCACCTGCAATGCGGGAAACCTGGGTTTGATCCCTGGGTTGACACGATCCCTGGAGGAGAACATGGCAATCCACTCCAGTTTTCTTTCCTGGAGAATCCCTGTGAACAGGGGAGGCTGCCAGGTTACAGTCCATGGGGTCGGAAAGAGTCGGACATGACGGAGTGACTAAGTGCAGCATAGCATATATAAAATAGATAACTCACAGGGGCCTACTGTACAGCAGGCCTCTGTAATGACCTATATGGGAAAGGGATCTTAAAAAGAGTGGATATGTATATGTATAACTGATTCACTTTGCTGTACAGCAGAAAGTAATGTAACATTGTAAATCAACTATATTCCAATAAAAAAATTTTTTTAATTAAAAAAATTTTTTTGAGTGTTAGCCTAATTAAAACAAGAGAGAGATGACAACAGCTTAGACTAGGCTGACAGTTCTGGGTGGAGTGAAAAGAACTTTAGAAGGTAGAGCATCCTCTGTCTGGTGATATTGGTCAGGGATGAGGGAATCGGAGGTGCTGAGGACAATCAAACGTTCTCAGCCTGCATACCTTGAGGGATGATTATGCTATTTAGTATTCTGACTTTTTCTTAGCCTGCAATATACGGACGCTGTTCTAGTCAAGGTTAGAAGTTTCCTTTAGCTATAATAAAGATCATGATAATAATAATAGTAACAATAACAACAATAATATCAGCAATTGTTTATTAAGCTCCTATGTGTTGTGCCAGGCACTCTGATGAGTAAGCATTGTGCATTCCATAAACGGGAATTTAATCACAAACAAGAATGCCCTCCCTTGTGGGGTTCACAGTCAAGGTGGAAGAAACAATGAATTAGACAAGAAAAAAAACAAGGCTTTGGGCCTCTTCAACTCTCTAGTATTTTTTAAAAATTTGTTCAGCATTTATTTAGTAAGGGCTAGAAGAAATAAATTTTCTATTAAATGTGCACTTTTCTCCCTGCATTGAAAGTAAGGCATTTATTATATGCACTGAAAGCAGTATTTTCTAAGTTTTCTTTTATTTCATGAGCTTTCATACCTGGATAATGTCACTTACATGCTTGCTATCAGTAAAAGTAACTTACATGGATACAGCTTCAAACTCATAAAAGACATTTTAAAAGTTTGTTTTCATTTTCATGGAAATCAGATGTTTCCTATTTTTCTGGAGTTCTTCCCTTTAGTTTTCCCTTTAGTTTGGGGGGGAAGAGGAGGAAGTTTCTTAATAGTTAACTTCTTGGGAAGTATATTGAACGGTTTGAAGTTACTTAAATTGTTTCTTCCAAGAAAACAGCCCTAGACCCGTACTGCTGCACGGTGACCTAGACCTTGCAGTCGGGGGTGACGACTGCCGTGGGTGACGACTGCCCCTCGAAGGGCTGTCTGATGGAAGGAGTTAAAGCCGGCCCAGCTCAGCCCACAAGGGCAAAGCATCCTGCAGGAATACTCCACAGAAATGGGAGGCGTTAGAGAGGAGGGGTTGTGAATTTCCACTTGAGGATACTGTTTATTGTGGAAGGACCTAGACCATTTGTGCCAGGAGAGCCTCGGAAAATCCCAGTCTTTCAGGCCAATTTGTCTACCCGGCCTAACACAAGAGGGGTCACCACTGCTCAGATTTTTAGAAACAAAATGGAAAATTCTCCCTGATGGATGGTTAAGCAGTCATGTAGATAAATGTCTGATGATTAATTCATGATATTACTGAAACATGAGGGGACTTCTCTGGTGATCCAGTGGCTGGGTCTCCGTGCTCCCAATGCAGAGGCCTGGGGCTCAATCCCTGCTTGGTGAGCTGGATCCCACATGCTGCAACCAAGAGTTCACATGCTGCAACTAAGACCGGGGACAGCCAAATAAATAAATATTAAAAAAAAAAAAAAAGAAACATGAGAATGCCAGCTCATAAGGACAGAAATGTTGGTCTGTCTTTTCACCATGATACACCCCCTGTGCTGAGAACAATGGCTGACACATGACAAGTTTTCCACTAACTGTTCGTGAAACCAACGGTAGTAAATATTTTCAACCTGGGGGGCCATACAATCTCTGTTGCAGCTACTCAACTCTGTCTCATATACCTATACCATGACCCTGCAACTTCATTCAAGAGAAATTTCACCCAAGAGAAATCTGTACATATGTCCACCAGAAAAATATGAAAGCATTTAAAGCAGCACTAATCATAATAACTCAAAACTGAAAGCCACTCTAACATGCACCAATGCTGAGTGGGTCAGTAGAGGTGTTATGTTTATACAATAGAATACTATACACCAGTGATAAAAACCAAACAACAGGTTCAGACAGTAAACTGGTGGAAGTTCACAGACGCATGTTGAGCAAATAGAGGCAGATGCAAAGGATATATACATACTATATGATTTCATTCACATAATGTTCAAAATAGCCCAAGTTAACTCGTAGTGCTAGAGGCCATATAAATGATTGCCTCTGAGAAGCATGAGCTGAGACAGGCACAGAGGACTATGCTGGAAATGGTCTTTGTCCTGATCCATGTGGAAGTTTTGGCTGTGCCCCAGCATTGTACACTTGGGTGTATATATTTTACAACTTGCTATGTGGATTGTTTATGTCCCCACAAAGTTCATATGTTCACTTAAATAAAAGAAGGATTTAACTAATAACAGATTTTCTTGATCCAGATAGAGAGTAGTTTCTGGCTGTAATTTCTTTTCTCACTTGAAATGGCCATACCAGCATCTTCCTCTGGCCTGGAAAGTAAAAAGTAAATTCTGGATCTCACTGCCCATATTATTATAATAACTCAGAAATGTCTGAAAAGTTTTCAATGCGAAAACAGCACTTCAGCATCACTGAGATGCTATATATATAATGCATTTTAAGATTCTCTTCTTGGAGTTTTCCCTGGTGGCTCAGTGCTAAAGAGTCTGCCTGCTAATACAGGAGACACAGGTTTGATCCCTCGTCTGGGATGATCCAACATGCCACAGAGCCACTAAGCCCGTGTGCCACAACTATTAAGCCTGTGCTCTAGAGCCTAGGAACTGCAACTACTGAGCCTACACACCGCAGCTGCTGAACCCTCATGCCCTAGAGCCCGTGTTCTACAACAAGAGAAGCCACCGCAATGAGAAGCTCACGCACTGCAGCTGGAGAGTAACCCCTGCTTGTTGCAACTAGAGAAAAGCCTGTGCAGCAAAAAGACCCAGTACAGCCAAAAATAACTAACTAAATAAATGAAAATTATCTTTAAAAAAGATTCTGTCTTCTTGATGATGGCTAATGCTTGACGTATGGGTCATACAGCTTAACCCTGGCACAGGCACAACTTAATAGGAGCCACCACTTTCTCACTTTTCCCCCATCACTGTTTTCTCCCCATCTGAATGTCACTACTACATTTTTGCTAACATTTCACTGCAGGTTAAAAAAAAAATCTTTCCTTCGATAGCTTTTCTGAATGCGAACACGGCAGAAGAAGGCGGTGGAAAGAGTGTGGCTCTAGGTCTGGATTCCTGCTCTACCGCTATTCTCTGTGCAACTTTGAAAGATGTTTCACCTTTCTAAGCTTCTGTTTCCTGTCTGTAAAATAGAGATAATAATGCCTACCTTACGGAGTCATTATCAGGTGAACATGAGATCAGTCAGGTATTGGGTTGACCAAAAAGCTCATTTGGATTTTTCTGTGAGATGTCATAGAAAAACCTAAATGGACTTTTTGGCCGACCCAATAAAATGGTCAGCATAGTGAAGGCATAGTGAAGGCAACATTTACTGTTGACCATTATTATTAGTATAATTATTAATATCATTTACTAAAATAAACCATTTGTTCTCTGATCCCGTTGGTCTGTAGATTGTACATAACTTTAACCTTCAAACTTCAAGCAAGTTGCAAGTTGGAGTATTAATTCATTCAATGAGTATTGAGTACAGTCGGACTTCCTTATCCACAGGGACAGAGGGCCAACTCTACTGTGTGGTTTTACACACGCGACTTCAGCATCTTTGGATTTTGGAATTGCCGGGTGTCCTGGTGCACAAGCTCAAATCTAGATTGCTGGGAAAAATATCAATAACCTCAGATACTCAGATAACACCACCCTTATGGCAGAAAGCGAAGAACTAAAGAGCCTCTTGATGAAAATGAAAGAGGAGAGTGAAAAAGCTGGCTTAAAGCTCAACATTCAAAAAATGAAGATCATGGCATCCGGTGCCATCACTTCATGGCAAATAGATAGGGAAACAATGAAAACAGTGACAGACTTTATTTTCTTGGGCTCCAAAATCACTGCAGATGGTAACTGCAGCCATGAAATTAAAAGACACTTGCTCCTTGGAAGAAAAACTATGACCAACCTCAGTTCAGTTCAGTTCAGTTGCTCAGTCATGTCCGACTCTTCGCGACCCCACGAATCGAAGCACACCAGGCCTCCCTGTCCATCACAAACTCCTGGAGTTTACCCAAACTCATGTCCATCGAGTCGGTGATGCCCTCTAGCCATCTCATCCTCTATCGTCCCCTTCTCCTCCTGCCCCCAATCCCTCCCAGCGTCAGGGTCTTTTCGAATAAGTCAACTCTTTGCATCAGGTGACCAAAGTATTGGAGTTTCAGCTTCAGCATCAGTCCTTCCAACGAACACTCAGGACTGATCTCCTTTAGAATGAACTGGTTGGATCTCCTTGCAGTCCAAGGGACTCTCGAGAGTCTTCTCCAACACCATAGTTCAAAAGCATCAAGTCTTCGGCACTCAGCTTTCTTCACAGTCCAACTCACATCCATACATGACCATTGGAAAAACCATAGCCTTGACTAGACGGACCTTTGTTGGCTCTGCTTTTTAATAGGCTATCTAGCTAAGAGTCAAATATGACTGAGCGACTTCACTTTCACTTTTCACTTTCATGCATTGGAGAAGGAAATGGCAACCCACTCCAGTGTTCTTGCCTGGAGAATCCCAGGGACAGGGGAGCCTGGTGGGCTGCCGTCTGTGGGGTCGCACGGAGTCGGACACGACTGAAGTGACTTAGCAGCAGCAGCAGCAGGTTGGTCATAACTTTCCTTCCAAGGAGTAAGCGTCTTTTAATTTCATGGGTGCAATCACCACCTGCAGTGATTTTGGAGCCCCAAAAAATAAAATCTGACACTTTCCACTGTTTCCCCATCTATTTCTCATGAAGTCATGGGACCAGATGCCATGATCTTCGTTTTCTGAATGTTGAGATTTAAGCCAACTTTTTCACTCTCCTCTTTCACTTTCATCAAGAGGCTTTTTAGTTCCTCTTCACTTTCTGCCATAAGGGATCCAACCTAGATAGCCTATTAGAAAGCAGAGACATTACTTTGCCAACAAAGGTCCGTCTAATCAAAGCTATGTATGGATGTGAGAGTTGGACTATAAAGAAAGCTGAATGCCAAAGAAATGATGCCTTTGAACTGTGGTGTTGGAGAAGACTCTTGAGAGTCCCTTGGGCAGCAAGGAGATCCAACCAGTCACTCCTGAAGGAAATCAGTCCTGAATATTCATTGGAAGGACGGATGCTGAAGCTGAAACTCCAATATTTTGGCCACCTGATGAGAAGAGCTGACTCATTTGAAAAGACCCTGATGCTGGGAAAGATTGAATTTGGGAGGAGAAGGGGATGACAGAGGATGAGATGGTTGGATGGCATCACTGACTCGACGGACATGAGTTGAGCAAGCTCTGGGAGTTGGTGATGGACAGGGAAGCCTGGTGTGCTGTAGTCCATGGGGTTGCAAAGAGTCAGACATGACTGAATGACCAAACTGACTGACTGGGTGTCCTAGAACCAATCCCCCAAGCAATGTGAGGAACAACTGTATTTACTCTGTGAATAAGGTAGACCAGAGCCTTGCCCTCAGGGAACTTGCATTTCTATTGTGATTTGTGCATTTGCAAACTTCTCTCTGGGCAGAATGATCAGCAGTGCTTCCACTCTTCCCCAGTAGCTTGTTCTTTCTGTGTTCTTACTGCCCGATTACTAATAGGTCTTATTAATTAACAGCTCGAGGTTTCCTAAGCTTTTCCTTAATAGTATGTTCTTCTCAAGACTTCATGTGCAATGTGTTGTTTATCTGTGGCACTGTACATTCATTTTCATCACCAGACTTTTTTGCGTATGTTTTTATGAAGACATTAAGCTGTTCATTTTCCATGGAATGAATCATAAATCTTTGTTTTCATGTTCCACTGTATTTAGTCTCAAAATGGCATTGCTGCTTGGCAGGGTCTGTAAAAATCAGGTGCAAAATTTACTACACATACAAAACATATTTAGGACTTGGGTAATTTTTATTGCCATAAAAGGTGACTTTTCCAAACAACTAAATATCATTATTTTCTGTTGCCACTGAGTGGCTTTTTTTTTTTTTGGCATGAGCATTTTTGACAGCTTTGTGGCTTTTCCCTTTACAAGCCCCTGCCTCCTCTACCCTGGAATATTCTTTCAGTTTTACTTGAATCAGTTTCTCCTGAATTGTAATTCCTAAGACCCCAAATAAACTTATTTCGTGTTTTATGGCCTTCTTGGTCACCACAGTCAGAGATGTAATCTTTACTCTGAGAGTGTGGCCCTTCCATAGCTTGAGTTGTTTGCCAAAGCCCCATAACTTGGTAAGAAACCATCACCCCTGGCATGGCCAGTGGTTGAAGTCTCTGCTCCATCTCTTCCAGCCATCAATTGTTGTTTTCCCCTGGATTCCCTTGAGTCTCACTTGCTGCCGCTGCTAAGTCACTTCAGTCGTGTCCGACTCTGTGCGACCCCATAGACGGCAGCCCACCAGGCTCCCCCGTCCATGGGATTCTCCAGGCAAGAACACTGGAGTGGGTTGCCATTTCCTTCTCCAATGCATGAAAGTGAAAAGTGAAAGTGAAGTCGCTCAGTCGTGTCTGACTTGGACATGTACAATTCAAGAGTCAGTCAAGGATTTGAGAATTTATACACATTTTGGGACTTCCTACTCTATGACTCTCCTTTTCAGAATTTTCACCTCAATTTCCAGCCACTCTATTTGCAAACTCCTTCTCAGAATCATCAGGCCACTAAGCCTGTGATTTTAGTCTTTCAATGACCTCTACCCTGTGTGAGCTGATTGTGGTTCTCTTAGTGTGGTCCTTCAACCAGTAATTAGCATCACATAGGGAATGGATAAAATGCAAAATTTAGGGCGGCATCCCAGACCTAGTGAATTAGAAACTCAAGGTGGAGTCTAGCAATCTATATTTTAACAAGTTTTAGTTTGAGACTGACTGCCTTAGTGGTAAAGCTATACGAATGTGGGTCTCACCCAGAGTGGTTTGCACCCTTTACCCTCTGGATGCTCTCCAGTGCCATCAAATATGAGTTTTTTTGTGTGTGGGGAGGGGTCCAGAATTTTGTAATATTATTTGTAGAAGGAATTAGCCTTAAACAAGCTACTTTCAGTTCAGTTCAGTTTTCAGTCGCTCAGTCATGTCTGACTCTGCAACCCCATGAATCGCAGGCATGCCAGGCCTCCCTGTCAACCAGATGGGAATTTGTGCATTTACTTTGTAGCATATATTCCACACTGTACACTGCTTGATTCCCCCACTTCCAAGCACATATATCTTTGTAATTTAAAAAATAAATTTCAATTCTTTTAAATTGAGATTTGAATAAAATGTTTGTGAAACCCTGGAAGCACCTTATAGTTTTATGGAACACGGCTTGAAAACCTCTAATTTAAATGGTGTTGATTGACAGTAGGGGTCAGGATTAGCCTCAACCATGCATAGGAGAATCTCCATAGCAACTGTCACCATAGCATCAGGCCTATGACAGAGGTGATAAAAGAGCTTATACAGAGTGGGGAAGAATGTAGTGTGGTATCTTCTGGTCTCTCTTCCAGGAAATCCCAAAGACACACCTGTACCTTTGTTGCAGGAAGGGGGACCCCTTCCAGGGCCCAAAACTGGGCTATTGTCTAACACTCGGAAATGAATTGTCCGAGGAGACATGTGCTGACAAAGCAAGAGATTTTATTGGGAAAAGGCACCCGGGTGGAGAGCAGTAGGGTAAGGGAACCCAGGAGAACATCTCTGCCACGTGGCTCGCAGTCTTGGGTTTTATGGTGATGGGATTAGCTTCCAGGTTGTCTTTAGCCAATCATTCTGACTCAGAGTCCTTCCTGGTGGTGCACACCTTGTTCAGCCAAGATGGATGCCAGAGAGAAGGATTCTGGGAGGTGTTCGGACAGGTCTCCTTTTGACCTTTCCTGAACTCTTCTGGTTGGTGGAGGCTTATTAGTTCCATGTTCCTTAGCAGGACCTCCTGTTGTAAAACACCTTATGCAAATGGTTACTATGGTGCCTGGCCAGGGTGGATGGTTTCAATTAGTGTGCTTCCCCTAACACCTTGATAGAGAAAGCCTGCAGGTAACGACCAGGTGAAATGACCTGACATTCTCTAAAGTGCAAAGGGTCTCTGCTCCTCAGTGAAAAGCAGGGACTCCCCCTCAAGAGGGAATTAATCCCTTACAACTTCAAGAACAGGGAATACCTTCACAATACTGTCATCCTACCAGACCGGTAGAATAGAGAGAAAGTTCATCTAAAAACTCACTCTGGCTTCTTCTCCTCTCCCTGCCTCCACCCCCAGACAGATCCACTGGTGTTTTATCCCCAGGGGAGCAGGCCCTGGGCAGTACTTTTCCAACTTTAATGCGTGCTGGGGATCTTTTTCAAATGTAAATACTGATTTAGTAGGTGTTATAGGCTGAACTGCATCTCCTCCAATTTCATATGCTGAGATCCTAACCCCAGCATCTCAAACATGACTGTATTTGGAGATACAGTCTTTAAAGAGGTGATTAAAGTGAAATGAGGTCACTGAAGTGGTCTCTGATCTAATATGACTTGTAAGAAGACAAGACAGATAGAAAGATAGGAAAGACCATGTGAAGATACCTGGAGACCCCAGAGAGAGAGACTGTAGAAGAAAATGACCCTGCTGACACCTTGATCTTGGACTTCAAGCTTCCAGAACTGTGAAAAATAAATTTCCATTGTTTAGGCCACGCAGTTTACTTTGTTAGTGCCCAGTGGGACTTTGTTATGGCAACCCTAGCAGACTAATGTAGTAGGTCTGGGGAGGGAATTGAGATTTTACATTTCTAACATGTTCCCAGATGCTGCTAATGCTGCTGGTCCAAGGATCAGACTTTGAGTAACGAAGATCTGCAGAATCAGGTTCCTTTTTGCTTGATGGCATGCAAGGTCAGCAGCTTCACCTTGCACACTGGAGAGGAGGACACTTTTTCTCCACCTCTGCTTTCTTTAGGATGGCTAAGGCAATTGTTCTCAGCCTTCTTGTGTTGGCAGCACTTTAAAAGTACAGAGTGGCACCTTTCGGGGGATGAGTCACAGGTCAGGTTACATAAATGAATGAAGTGGGCTGGATACAACACAGGACCTGATGGATGCAGTAGGTAAATGGGGAGCTCACACCTCGCATGAAGTGGGCAGATCTACACTGTCTCCAGTCAGAATCTGAGCTTGGTGTAGCCAGATTTTCCAAAATTTCAAGAGAAGATAGAAATTTGGATTTTTACATTAAATCTCCAGAGTTTTTAAATGTTGGCAACTCCGTCAATTTCTTTTTGAAATGTGAGGCAAAGGAGCCCCTGAGGTCCTGGACAAGTTATTGATAAGTATCTTATTTTGGAAGTATACGTATGTAGGGGCTTCCCAGGGTGGCGCTAGTGGTAAAGGACCCAACTGCCAATGTAGGAGACATAAGAGATGCAGGTTTGATGCCTGGGTCAGGAAGACTCCCTGGAGAAGGACATGGCAATCCACTCCAGTATTCTCGTCCAGACAACCCCATGGACAGAGGAGCCTGGTGGGCTACGGTCCATGGTGTTGCAAAGAGTTGGACATGACTGAAACAACTTAGCACGCATACATATGTAAAAATTCGTCAAACTGTAGGATTAAGATTTGCACAATTTACTGCTTTTAAGTTATCCAACAATAAAATGCCTGCATCAGGGTGATGCACATCAGCTTCAAGGTAGTTGTCATCTGTGGGAATGGAGGCAAAGCAGGGCTGAAGTCGGCTTTATCTGTATCACCAACATTATGTTTCTCTCAAGAGGAGAACTGAAGCACAGATGGGAAAAGAATAACAGCTGTCTCATCTCGGTGGTATCTAGATTTTCTGCTTCATTATTTTCTGTATGTTTGGACTATTTCACCATTAAACATCTTAAGTATTAAAAAAAAAAAAAAAAAAAAAAAAAACCAAACCCTGAGAATACCAATACTGCATGGGCTAACCCAAACCCCTTGGAGGTTACTGAAACATATTCTCTTGGTCTTCCTCTGGGACCATATTGTTGTTCAGGTAGGAACGTTCTCTGCCTTGTCCCAGATCTTCTGCTTGCTTCAGGAGACACCTGCTCCCTCCCTGCCACGGGTGTGACGTGATATCACCCCATCCACTCAACCCATGTAACCTTCATCACCAGAAGTGGTGTTCTCAGTGCAGGCTCAGCTGGAGCAAAAATAAAATATAAACATCAACCTAAACCTGAAGACATTGTGTTGGGTTCCCAGTTCTGAGCCACCAGAGAACAGGCTTCTCTGATCCTGAAAGCAGTACAGCCTAGTGGTTAAGCTCACTGGGTAGAAACCTGGCTCTTCCACGTAGTAGGTAGTTACATATCCTTGGGCATGGTAGTCAGTCTTGGCCTCAATTTCCTCATCTGTAAGGTGGGAATGATAATAGTATATACCTGTTTAGGTTTATGTTAGGATTTAAGTTGGCTGGGTGACTGGTGAATAACTGTTCAATAAAAGTTAACTCTCATAACTGTTAGTATTATTAAGTACTTCCACTTTAAACATCTTTGATACATCATGGACTAAGTCTGAGGTGAGGCCACGGTGTTAATAAATTGGTATCTGACCACTGAGTCCCAAAGGGAAAATATTTTCAACTCTGCTTCAAGTAGCAAATTTGATCAAGCTTCGTCACGCATAGGAAAGGAGGATCACAGAGGCTCCAGGCTGGTTCATTTACTGCTTGCCTCCAGCCTCAGGGCTGGGGCACCTACCCCTCCCTGCAGATGGTGGTGTTGCCAGGGCAACAGGGCTTGTTGATGCCTGGGGGTTGCTGTTTGGGGTTGGTTGCTCAAGGTAATCCTCCCAGAAACAGCATACTACTGGTGGCTCAGTGACCCAAAAAAGGGCTTCAGCAGTGACTAATATCGCTGCAAAGGATGCACATAGATCCAAGAAAATGCATTCCCTAAAGGGATGCAATTTTAACGACTTCTCAGTTGGTGCTTCTTTGCCTTCTTCAACCACAAGCATTAAGCTTCTCTGTTTGAAATTCTAGTTCTCCCAGGTGGCATTCTGCAGAGGGGCTGTTTTCTCTGGTAACTCAGAGACTCTGACTACCTGGAATGGGGTGGGGAGGAGCTAATTAATTGCCTGTGAGAGTGTATTTCCAATGAGGGCCTTTCCTTGTACTTCAGAAGCCACACTCTTTAAGCGTTTCTGCTGAATCCAGTTGAGAAGGCCCACAGACCCATATGGTCAGAGAGTCGGACACGATTGAAGCGATTTAGCACACACACACACACACACACACACACACACACACAGCTCCTGAGCCCTCTTGCCCTTCCATTAGCCTGAGACTCCTACGGCCATCCCAATGGTCTGTCCTCCAGAACCTGGGCGATACTCCAGCCTTTCCCACCCTCCTTTCCTGAATCAATTTCCCACCTGGGGTCTTGCACTTAGGTCTCGGACATCTGTCTGCTGATCACCGTCCCCATTCAGGCCCTTACTACCCTCCCCTGGATCACTGTAGTCACGTCTGTCTGGCCTACCGGCCCCTGAGCAATGCTCCTTCACCCTGCTGCCAAAGTATTCTTTCCAAAATGTAAATCTGATGCCAGCTTTCAGCTTTAAATCTTTAATTCTGCCCTTCTCCCCACCTACACACTACTTCCAGAGTAAACGTTCCCAGTACTGTTAGAATTCTTTGTCAAGAAAAATCCAGAAAGCTAGACTTTGGTGAGGATTTTCCCCATCCCTTTATTTATTTGTAGAGTTATAGCATTTTACACATCAAAAAATTACAAAACATTGCGATAAGTCTTCTACCCACTTCAGCCCCCAATTCCGTATCTGAGGAAGACACCCCTGATACAGTTTCTTCTGTGGTTTCTCAAACACATACACAACTTTTTTTTTTTTAAATACATATGACAGCCAATTTTTTTAATATGTTGGTTTAATATTTTTACCAACAGGAAAGCGTGGCATGCTGCAGTCCATGGGGTCACAAAGAGTCAGACACGACTGAGCAACTGAACTGAACTGAGTATTTTTAAACTCTGAGGGTCAAACAAGACCATATGTATCCATGGGTTTTAAGTCATACAGACATGTGCTTATGACTCACTTTACTTCAAGTGCCCTGGAGACAGGGTTGGAGCTTTGCCTTGGCATCCCCCTCTACAACACGGCATGATGCCTAGCATACAGTTGACACTCAATAAGTGCAATGCACTGGCCATCCACTGAAACACTTATTAAGCACCATTCTGTCCCTACTGCTGGGTCTGTCACAGAATTCCAAGTGAACTGTGATGTGGGCAACCTCTGAGGGAACGATGGAAACGGTCAAGTCCAAGACCTCAGCTGGCTATAGGTTCAGAACCTGTCCACCTCCTATTTTTTCTGGTTACCTGGGTCCACAACAAATGGACAGAAATGGCAGATGCTTCCTGACCTTGCCCTCAGACTCACCCCAATGGGGTGTGGGCTTGTGCCCAGCCCAGCCCTCCACGGAGTGCTGACACCACCATTCCCAAGCTGGCTCTCGTTCCCAGAACTGGCGTGTCTACTTCTTGCCTTCCACCAGGTCAAGGCAAGCTGGGACTGGAAGGAAACCACACAGGCCGTTTGCTGACTCTTCCTGAGGCGCTGGGCTGGGCTGGGCTGGGCTGGCTGCTGGATGAGTCAGGCCTTTTCAAGCTTCTTCATGTTGGGAGAAGACTTGCTGCTCAGGTGGTTTGGGGCCTTCTCCTAGGTTAGATCCTCTCTGATCGCTTGCCTGTGGTCCAGGTCACGTCCAGCTGGTCACCATGCATGACTGTTGCAGGAGAGGGTGACATTTTCAGTTCATGATAAGGTGGACCCCACTGATGATACATAACAAACTCATCATATGGCCCTCCCCATCTCCTGAGGCTGCGATTTCCAATTGTTTCCACAGGGACACAGGACAAGTGGTTTTCGTATGCAGGGTGCTACTGCTGGAGTATTTGGGTTGGCCAAAAAGTTTGGGTTTTGCCATAACAGCTTACGGAAAAACCCGAATGAACTTTTTGGCCAACTCAGTACTTTTTTTTCCCTCCACTGAACAGACCATTCTGGAATGCAAAAGTGGGGGGGGTGGGAATGTGATCTTGTTCTAAAATTCACCTTGCCTTGATTCTAACTGCAGTGCAGTAAGAATCTTACTCCTAAAACTCAGGGTGAGGGGGGCGACACATCACATGCCTTCTTTTTCTTTATTTCAAGTTATCTGAGGCTTGGGAGCCCTCATTCTCTAGGCTGGAAAGAAAAAAATATTGGTGGTAATGGGGCGGCAGGCTCTCCCCTTCTCTTGGGAGGTGTGAAAATCCATCACATGGGAGGGTACATGGTGCTTGGAAAATGGGTGCTGTGTCCGCTTTTCTGAGACCAAGTCTTCTGCTGATGTCCCCAGGGTGTTCCTTTAGAGGACGCTTACAGAAGCTTCCTTTCCATGCTTGGGAATCTCGGCTGAGGCTGGGGATCTTAAGCCAATGCTTAAGTCTGCAAGAGACACTGCAAAACCTCCCCACAGAAGTCCTGCCAACCTGCCACCTGCCGCAGGCACCCTGGGCAGCACATTCTGGTCTGCCAGGCCTGAAGCCCACTCATCTCCAGTCCCTCCCAGGCTCCAGGCTTCCAGAAAACATAAGCCAGCTTGTCTGCACAAACAACTTCTGGTTTCAGCCTCCAAACCAAACCTCCTGGAGGCAAGGCTGGCTTCTTGCTTGGAAGAAGCAATAGAAGACAGGAAATACAAATCCCATGGTAACAGCTCAATATATTATTCTGCCACCAAATTTATATTAATCATTCACAAATCTCAGTACATCAGAAAACTCTGTACTTCTCACAGGTTACTTGTGCCACATATCACCGCTTATATGTGACACCACTGTTGCTCTGCTCTAAAGTAAAGCTAAAAAACCCCAAAAACAAAAACAGAAGCATTTTCTGTCTTCACCCCTGCTTTCTTTCTTCCATTCACTGACTGTCCTCAGAACAAAACTAAAAAGCCTTCTCCCTGAGGATGCAATTTCCAGCCAAGAAGATTATCTAAATGGGTGTTGCCCAGTGCCCCATGAACTGTACCAAACCTGGTCAATGATGAAAATGCAAGCATCACCTTATTATGATAATTGGGCTATGTTGATTAAAGTGGAAGCAACATTAAGGCCATTTCTATTACTAAAACTATCTTCTCCACTTAATTAGCACTTTCTTTAAAACATCTTTAGTTTCTTACAGTTTATCTGACTGGGGACAGAGTCACTGAACCAGAGTTGAATGGCATCTGGTTTATGAGAGGACTGAGTCTATAATATGGTGATTGGTTTTTAAAAGATTGCTGCCTTCATGTATTATATAACATTTGGGCAGGCATGTGTCCAAGCACTTGAAGTAGCAAATGGGGAACATTGAGGTTTGAGTTCTTCAGGATGTTTATTCCAGCTGTGTATTAACTAGGACCTCAGCGTCCGGCCTTGGACTGTTTCTGTGGCTGATACAACCGGGCCTCTGCTGGAAGTAATGGCCAGTGTCCAGGGCAGAACTACATTCATCCAGAGGTTGCCTGGAATGAACTGATGCTAGATGCCGCTCATATCCAAAGAAGTAGAAATGCAAGCAAAACCTACAAGTTGTTTTTACCAATCAGATAGACAGTGATCAAAACTACTGATAATATATACAGTTTTAATGTGTACACTCAGCTGTGTCTGACTCTTTGCAACCCCATGGACTGTAGCCCGCCAGGCTCCTCTGTCCACGGGATTTCCCAGGCAAGAATATTGAAATGGGTTGCCATTTCCTTCTTCAAATATGTACAAAGTGTTGGTGAGCTTGTAAGCAAAGAGTAGGTTCATAAATAAGAGAAAATAGGACTTACTTTCCTGGTGGTCCATGGGCTAAGACTCCACACTCCCAATCATGGGGCCCAGATACGATCCTTGGTCAGGGAACTAGATCCTATATACTGCAACGAAGAGTCGCCTGATGCAACTGAAGCTACTGCATGCTGCAACTAAGACTCAGCACAGCCAAATAAATAATAAAAATTTTAAAATAGGTATTTTTATTTAAAGAGAAGAGATAACAGATCAACCTTTCCAATGATTTTTTAAATGTTCAAGACCTTTCTCCTGGTGGTTGTGTTAATAAAAATTTACCATACAGGGACTTCCTCGGTGGTTCGTGGTTAAGAATCTGCCTTGCAATGCCAGGGATGCTGTTTAGGGAACTAAAATCCCACATTTCTGTGGATTAATTAAGCCCCTGCCCCACAACTAGAGAGTCTGTGCCCGCAGTGAAGATCCCGCATACTGCAACTAAGACCCGACACGGCAGCCAAATACATGAAAACAAAACAAAATAAAACTTACCTTACAAATATATGCAAACGTATGCGAAAGAAAAGGAAAACGTACAAGGATGCTTCCTGCATAATTGGTCACAGTAGCAACAAACTGGTGACCAATTAAACGTCTTTCATTAGAGGGTCTGGTTAAAAACCGTAAAGGATACATAGAAAGGTTAAACATACAAAGGAATTATCTGACCATTTAAAAGAACATAGTCAATCTTGCATGCTGAAGTGGAAAAAAAAACCACACACCTAAATTTTAAGATATATTATTAAACAAAAAAGCAAGGTGCATTTAAAATACTGACATATATTTTGGGCAAAATATTGTTATTTTTTTAAGGACACATATAATCTAAAAAAAAAAAAAAGAGTACCTGGGAAGTGATACACCAGTTTTTCTCCTTTCTTTGTACTTTTTGATATTAAAAAAATTTTTTTTAAAGAACAAGGCTGTGACAGGGACTTCTCTGGTGGTCCAATGCAGATCATGCTCCCAGTGCAGGGGGCCTGGTTCGATCCCTGAGGGACCTAGATCTCACATACTCCAACTAAGACCCAGTGCAGCCAAATAAGTAAGCTGAAAAAAAGAATGAGGCTGTATGTGTATAAAACCTGAAAGATTATCTGTGAGCGATTATATTTCCCCAGTGTGGCCACAGCAATATTCCCATTCTATGCGTACTTCGCAGACAGTTCAGCCACTCAGTCATGTCTGACTCTTTGCGACCCCATGGACTGCAGCATGCTAGGCTTCCCTTTCCATCACCAACTCCCAGAGCCTACTCAAACTCATGTCCATTGCGTCGGTGATGCCATCCAACCATCTCATCCTTTGTCGTCCCCTTTTCCTCCCGCCTTCAATCTTTCCCAGGATCAGGGTTTTTTCCAGTGAACCAGCTCTTCGCATCAGGTGGCCAAAGTATTGGAGTTTCAGCCTCAGCATCAGTCCTTCCAATGAATATTCAGGACTGATCTCCTTTAGGATGGGCTGGTTGGATCTCCTTGCAGATCTACGTGCGCTTCTAGAGCCTTGTTAGCCCCCATCGGGGTAGTTTCTTCCTTTCTTCTGGAATCTGGGTGGCACTCTGGACAGCCCTGATGATTAGAATGCTGTGGAAGTGGCACTGTGCGGCTGCTGGGACTCTGCACAAAACGGCCGTGCAGCTCCCATGTGGGATGTGCTCTTCCCTGGGGTGCCTACCCTGGAACCCTGCTGCCAGGCTGTGAGGAACCCCAACCTAACTCACAGTTCATCAAGTACATTCAGCGTTGTGCAAACACCATCACCGCCTAATTCCAGAAAACTTCTGTCACCCCCAAAAGAAACCCTGTGCCACCAACTCTCCGCCTGCCCCAACTAATCCATTTTTTGTCTTCATGGATTTGCCCATTTTGGACATTTCCTATAAATGGAATCATACAATATGTGGCCTCTTGTACCTGACATCTTTCACTTAGCACAATGTTTTCACGGTTCATCTATACTGTAATACGTATTGGTACTCTATTCCTTTTTTATGGCTGATTAATATTCCCTTGTATGAATGTTTCACATCTATTTATCCACTTATTAGTAGTTGGTCATCTGGGTGGTTTCCAGTTTCTCGTTATTAGGAATAATAGTGCTGAGAACATTTGTGTATAATTTTTTGTATGGAAGTATGTTTTCAAATCTCTTAAATTCAGGTGCTATAAAATCACCTATGGATAGTATACGATACATAATACATAAAAATGACACAAAATACATAAAAATTAAGTGATACTGAATAATAACAAATGCTACATAATTTAAGTAATCATTCATTAGAGCAGCCTTCCTAAGAGCAGCAAACCTGTTCCCTCATAGTAATTCAGACATAGTATGATTCACTGGGTAGACCAAAAGCCACAAGATGGCACTATTTCAAGCCCAGGTGTTTCACTAACTTACACACAGATTTCACCACATCAGTCTGAATTAATGAGACACCATTTGACTGTCTCTGTTTAAAAAAAAACAAAAACAAAAATCCAGGGCTGTTTTTTGGTCTTCAAAATTCCTCTTTTGATGTTACAAAGTGAAATCTATCATTTAAATTTGACATACAGGGAGAGGCTGGAACCTCTTCAGGAATTTGGGATTTGATTTAGAATTCCTCTGAACATGGAAAACCTGGGACTGACCTGTTTGGGTTTACCTAATAAAAGTTCAATAAAAATAAGCCATTAAAAAAAAATTCTGGATTAAGTAAAAACTCACTTCTGTGGGAGTTTGGGATCACATTTAGAGCCTCCACCAGTAACAGACTATTATGCAAATAAAAACTCTACTGCAAGGTTCTTCGTCCACGGACATGATTTCCCTTCAGGTTGCCCTACTTCTCTTCCAGCGCCTGCTGCTAGCTTCTCCAGCAAGCCTCATCACCGTCTTCCTGAGTTCGCCTGTATGCTTCATGTAAATCTAGTAAGGAAACAATGAGATGCTTTTTTTCCGGCAGCTGCTCTAGAGGCCACTTGTAGAGAAGAGATGGCACTAATAAAAAAGTGCGGATGTTTTCTCCAGTGGAAAATTACAAGTTTGCTTGGTTTTAATCCTTGGCACCAAGTTTTGGGTTCCTCATCACTGAACAGACTTCTTTCTGCCTGGCTTTTTCCCGGCCAGTGTCCTGGCACACTATCAGAGGGGGTAATAATTAGAAAGAAGTGTCTTACAGGGATGAGAAGCACTGGGAGCTTACCAGATGGCGATAATCATGAGTGTTCAAACAAATCCTTGACCAGACAGAGCACTATGTGTCTTCTCGCTTACGTTAACTATAGGCAGTGTTCACAGCTCCTGAAACGTGCGCATGGAAAGGACAGGGGGATGTCTGCTCAGTTTCCCTTCTTCTCAGGGGGACCCCTTGGTTGCTCTTCAGTTCATGAGTAGAGACCCAACTGTAGCCCCAGAGAGTTTACTAGGAGCTTCCCTCATCTTACTATGGAGGGAAGAGTCTCACTGCATTCTTGGTTCACTCATGATTTAGGTTATGTGAGTGTGGGGTGGGGAGCGAGAGACAGCTTTGTTATTTCTGTATAATGACACCTGGGACTCTCCTGGTGGTCCACTGGTTAAGATTCTGCTCTTGCAACGCAGGAGGCACGGGTTTGATCCCTGGTAGGGGAATTAAGATCCTGCATGTTGCTTGCTGTGCCCCCAATTTTTTTTTAATTAAAATGATGTTTACGAGACAGTTGGGGAAGTGTATAACGACATTTACTAATTGTAACACTACTCAAGTATAGATCTGTAGTTAAAAAGCATCTGACATCTCCCCTTTCAGAGGTAACAAGTGTGTCACTTAGGGGAGCATTTCTAACAATCTGATGTGCACAATTATTCATTAGAATTTCTCAAATAAACTTGTGAGCATTTGTGTTGTGCTTGTTCAGAATCTGACCCTGAGACAAGAATCAAAAAGGAAGCCGTTCATTTGGGAGCTGCAGCAAACAGTATTGGAGAGGGGTAAAGTAAGACAGGGTAAGGTAGCCAATTGAGGGTGATTATCAAGTTAGCTGCTGTTGTGGGCAGATGGAGCCTCATCCCACAGACAAACTCTGGGAAGTGCTGTAGAACATGAGCCTCAGAGATATTTCATTGGAAGGGTGAGGGAACAGAAGTATTTATACCCCAGGTCCCATTGGCTAAAGCTGGTAGGTGTTAATTCTGAGTACTTCCAGCCTGAACAGCCTTCCAAGACATTGGAGTAAGTCCCCAGGAAAGAGAGGAAGTTATCAGCAGGTGGAGAGGAGCCACACACACACATAGTCGTGGAATCACTTGGAAGATGTGCTGGGCCCTGTTCTAGGTGCTGGGACACAGCAGGAAATGAACGAGAGAGAGTCTTGCTTTCATGGAGCGTTCCTTCTGTTGGGGAGAATATAAGCAGGGTAAGTAAGAAACAGACAGACCGTGTTCCATGTGATGAGAAAGGCACTGTGGAGCGGGGCTGCTGAGCCAACAGTGAACTGAAGAGGGGCCAGGGAGCAGAGAGGACGGTAGGAGCCCCACCATACTCCAGGGGTTGGTGGTAGAGGAGTGAGATGCCAGTAGGATCAGGCTGGACATGGGATATGAGAGGGGAGGAGTCAACGGGCTTGGCCTGAGCAACTGGGAAAATGGAGCTGCCTCTTCCTGAACCAGGGAAAGCTTCTGAAGGAGCACGTTTGGGGTCAGCAGTGGGTGGGGGCCTGGCTTTGGGTATCTTACATTCGTGATGTCTGTTGGACACCTAAATCAAGCTGTCAGCAGGAGGCTGACTGGAGGGTCAGGAGTTCCAAGAGGTGTGAACTGGATGCAAACTGGGGCTTGTCAACATACAGATGGTCTGAGCCTTGGGACTGGTTGAGATTCCCGTGGGAACAAGCTAAGCAGGAAGAGGTCTGGGACTGAACCCTAGGAGTGGAGTGGGCAACTGGATGTATGCGTATACTCGCCACATTTATATGGATGGATGTGCAGAAACACTCTGTTTAGAAACATACAGACACACAGGGGGTTGCAGGTCAGTGGTATTATATAGATAGATTTGGAACTCAATTTTCTTCCCACTCAGTCTCCTGGGGATACTGCTCCATGGCAACAGTATTTGTCTACTCCATTAACTTAACGGCTGCACAGTAGTTCATTGTGTACATGCACCATAACTGATTCTTCCCTGTAGAGGAATATTTACCCCAGTTTTACACAGCAGTGGGCACCCTGGACACTCATTCTCTCCATCTTCTGTGATCACCTCCTTGGGGTTATAGCTCCCCTAGAAGCCGGGTGGTTGTGTGCAAGGATGTGTCCTTTTTATGTTCCGACTCAAGACCCCTTCCTGGCAGCTCCAATAATCTAAGATGTGTTCAGTAGGGAACAGCTGCTGACCTCAAGGAGGAATCACTGGGGTGTCATTCCAGGTAAACCCTGTTCTACAGGAACCCTTCTGAATACAGGGCACCTATCTGGGTAATAACTGCTAGAAACCGGGCAGAGGTTTGGGTCAAGTCAGGAAAGTCCAAGACAGGAAGTCGTCTGTCGGGACTCACTCCAGGACTCACACATGGAGCCACAGGCGACTTCTGAGTGTAAAACCACTCTGTTTCCACACAGAGCAGAACAACAGACCAGGCCTGCAGGCTCTCCAGGAGAGCTGCTAGAAGCTTATTACGTCAAATTCTAAGGATGCAGCCAAAGGCAGATGTGCTTTTGTGAAATGACTGTAATTAACTCCAAATCTTTCCCTGCACTTGCTTTTCGCAGGCTGGATTTGTCATCGAGCTGTTAGAACAAGACTATGCCGTATGCCAGATTTCTTCCCTTTACCTGTCTTTCCCAGCAAAAGCATGACCCCGTCACCTGTCTGGGCACATCCCGAGTGTTTGGAAGGTGTCAGGGCATCCTGCATGTTCAGTGGTAACCTTGAAAATAACATCTATCACTGCCAGGTAATTGGCCGGCAGCCTCGGAGAACTTCAGAATATTAAGAGATGATGTGTTGAATTTAGTCACAGTGTCCTCAAGCACAGGGACATGTACTGAAACGCCCTGTGATTCAGAAGGGAAAAAAGTAAAATAACAAATACAGAGCCATGCCTTAGACCCTGTTTTATTCCCATCACTATAAACAGTTCAACCCAAGATTGGACCCACTGCTGGGGTTTGACCCACAGAAATTACAGGTCAGCAACACTCATCCAGGGAGACCTAGTCCCCTACACCAGGGTCTTAACCACCAAGAGATGCCAAGAAAGTACCTGATAGTCCAAAGTTTTCAAAAGCGTCTGAGCTGGTGATCTGTACGCTCTTCTGTTTCCGCGTCCAGGGGCCTTTACCATGGAAGGCCCCTTGGCAGAACCTCCAACCAGGCCAGCCACCAGCAGTTTCTTCCTTTTCTGCTCTGTGAGTGATGCTCGGTCCAGCCTAGAGTCCAATGAGGAGGGTTTTCTTGCATGTTGTGGCTAAGTCATTTTATCCCAGGATACAGCAGGTAGATGTGAAGAGCTGATTCATTAGAAAAGACCCTGATGCAGGGAAAGATTGAAGGCAGGAGGAGAAGGGCACGACAGAGCATGAGATGGGTGAATGGTATTACTGACTCGATGGACAGGAGTTTGAGCAAGCTCTGGGAGTTGGATGGACAGGGAAGCCTGGCGTGCTGCAGTCCAGAGAGTTGGACACAACTGAATGACGGAACTGACGGCAGGTAGAAGGCAGCCTCCAGAATTTATGCCAAATTCCCATTCCTCAAATCACCAGATTTCATAGTTTGTTATGAGATAATTGCCCCCAGACCTACAGGCCTGGGCACGACGTTAAAACCAGAGCTTGGGAGTGAATGCCAACTGGTTCCCCTCGTCCTCCCCGCTCTGCCTGTGCTGCCTGCTGGCCTCTGCTCAGAATGCCGTGTAGTATTTCTCCGTGGTGCTGACGATGTCACTCTGGTCCTCCAGCAGCTGCAGCACCTGCTGCAGCACGGGTTCACTCAGGCCTGGGCTGAGGCTCAGGCGGGCACAGGCCAGGATGTGCAGGAAGTGGCAGCCCTTCTCCACGTCTGTGGGAAAAAGGGAGTTGGCGCAGCTTGGACACACCCGTCAGACCCTCTTCTCTCCCCCCACCCCGCTGTCCTCTCCTCTACATGGAAGTCCTTCTCTATATTTCCTGAATCAGAACCTGCAGCTTCACAAGACCTCCCCACCCGCCCCGATGGTTCTGTGCACACTGAAGCAGGAGATGCACTGGCCTACCTTACTGAGGACAACAAACTAAATCAGGCTCAGGCGTGTGCCAGGGACTGCTGCTCGGGGACACAGGCCTTCAGCCTCCCAGGATTCCCAATCGGTAACTGCATGCTCATAACCCCGTGGGGTTGTAGTGCTTGATCATCTTTTTCTCTCGGGAAGTCACATGTACAGGTGCACATATTCAGTGCTAACCCCCTAGCTTCCCAGGTGGGAGCCCTCCTGAGGTCGACAGCAGAGCCAGCCTGCAGCAGTCTCCTTATTCCTTCCGTAAATCCTGGACCATGGGACTGCAATGGTGACCTTTGGCCTCTTCTCACTCCTCTCTGCCTAGGCTTCCAAACAGTCTGTCTGTGGTGGCTGTGTTCAAGGAACTTCTCTCCCTCTACCAGAACAAATGGGACCATTTGTGACAGTTCAGGGTGACTGACCACTTTCCTAACAGAAATCAATCATTTTGCAATAGTGGTATTCATACTGAAGTCATGAGGATCATGAAATCAATTTAGTGGGTTGTGATCAGCATTCTTTTCTTACCAAACAGACAGAGGCAGACCAGAATATGAGATTACAGAATGTATTGCATTTTAGGTAGGATAAATATTAAGGTAGGCTAAATATTAGTTTATATTCAATTATATATGTGTATATATAGTTGAGGTAAAATGTATAATCAAATGATATAATTTACTGGGTCATGACATAAAACTTAGTTGTAACATTGAGTCAAAGTCAAACCTCACTCCTGGAAACCAGTCCTCCCCAGTTTTCAGCACAGTCAGGCCTCTCACTGACATGTGCCTAGCACTTGGCCCACTAGCGCACTGCACAGTCACTGAACATTGTTTTCAGATGACAGAATGCCTTAGGCTCCAGGAAAGTCCTGGAGGGGTCGTGGTGATGGGCAAAACATGGCTGTGGCTTTGGGCAAGTCACTGCATCTTCAAGCCAGGTTTTCTGACCAATAGGGAGAGGGACCGGAGGTGGGGGCACCTCTGAGGTCCTTCCCAGCTGTAAGGGTCAGGGCCGATCACAGGTAGTGGGCTGACAAAGACTTGTTAATTCTGACCTCTAGTGGCTACTCAACTCATTATTCCTACCAACCGGGGTTACTGTTGGGAAATTCCACTGGTCTCCACATTTCCAGGCTGTTTCTTCAACATTTGTTTAATCAAAATTTCCTGAACACCTACTATTAATACATGTGCAGCACTAAGCAAGCGGGAACAGGCACAGAGGGCAGATGGAGAGCAGACTCTGGAGTCCAAGGGACTTGAATTCAAGTGCTGGCTCTATGACTGGGGCAAAGTGGTCCAAGTTCCTCATCCCGCAACCTCACGGATAAAATGGAAGAAAAGCACCTGCTTCACCTCTGCTTGTGTTGATGAAAGGAGACTCACGGTGGGTGCTTCATCCTTGGAGAATTTACTTATCGTTATATTCATAACCTAAGAAGATGCACAAAACCTAGTCTGCGCTCTAAAGAAGCTTCAACTTTTCCCAAGAGGAAGAGTTGATGATGGGTAGAGAAGGACACCAAGCAAAACTGGGTTTGCACACAGCAGAGAGGGAACACTGGCAATTCCAGCACTGCTCAGCTTGGAATCTTAGTTTTTATAAGACCTGGGTGCTCAGGCTCAGGGCTTAAGGTGATGTATAGGCATGTATGTTCAGCAGTGCTGACTGCCCCAGAGGTCTTAAAGGACTTCCTCACAAAGGCCATTCTGCTGTCTGAGGGTTGTCTAGCAAGGCTGTTCATAGAGGGGTCTTCCAGTTACAGGCGGAAAAGGACTGGCATTAGTTCTTTAAATGTTTACAATTCACCGGTGAAACCATTAGGTCCAAACTTTTCTTTGTTGGGAGATTATTTACTACTGATTCAACCTCCTTACTGTAGATCTATTCAGATTTTCCATGTTTTCATAATTTAGTCTTGGGAGGCTCTGTGTTTCTAGGAATTTGTCCATTTCATCTGGTTATACAATTTGTTGGCATACAATTGTTTATAGTACTTTTTTAGAATCCTTTTTATTTCTGTACAATCAGTATTGATGTCCTCATTTTCATTTCTGATTTTAGTAATCTGAGTTTTTTCTCTTTTTTTTTCAGTCCACCCAGCTAAATGTTTAGCAATTTTGATGATCTTTTCAAAGAAGCAATTTTTGGTTTCCTTGATTTTCTCTATTGTTTTTCTATTCTCTATTTCATTTATCTGTGCTCTAATTTTTATTATTTCCTTCCTTCTATTAGCTTTGAGCTACTTTGTTCTTCTTTTTTAGTTCCTTAAATTGTAAACCTATGTAAGTGTTCTTAGCTATAAAGTTCCCCTTTATACCCGGCTTTTGCTGTGTCCCATAAGTTTTGGTATGCTGTGTTTTAGTTTTCATTCATCTCTAAGTATTTTCTAATTTCTTCTTTGGTCAACTGGTTAAGAGTATGTTATTTAATTCTCACAAATTTGTAAATTTTTCAGCTTTACTTCTGTTATTGTCTTCTAACTTCAAAAGATACTGGTCAGAGAGAAGATACTTTGTATGATATCTATCTTTTAAAATCTGTTGAGAATTACCGATGGTCTAACATGTTCTATCCTGGAGAAGGTCCCACGTATGCATGAGAAGAACATGCATGTGGTTGTTAGGTGGTCTTCTGTGTGCACAGGTTAGATCTGGCTGACTTATGGTCTTATTTAAGTCCTCTGCTTCCTTATCCAGTTTTTCTATCCACTATTGAGAGTGGAGTACTGAAATCTCCAACTATTATTGTAGAACTATTTATTTCTCCTTTCAATTCTGTCAGTTTTTGCTTCATATAATATTCCGATGGTCTGTCACTAGACACACAACATTTAAAATCGCTATGTCTTCTTATCGAGCCTTTTATTAATATATAATATCCTTCTGTGTTTCTTGTACCATTTTGATTTAAAGGCTATTTTGTCTGACATTAGTATACCTGCCCCCGCTCTCTTCTTCTGAGACTCCCATAACACATACGTTGGTCCATTTGATGATGTCCCACGGGTCCCTTAGGTTCTGTTCATTTTTTTTTCCAGAGCCCTGTTGATTCTTCTTCCTGTTCAAATCTGCCTTTGAATCACTAGTAAATGTTGCATTTCAGTTCCTGTCCTTGTCAGAATTTCTTTTTAGTTTTTCTCTTAATCAATATTTTCCATTGTATTCACCCATGATTTTCATGAGCATCTTTAAGACAGTTGTTTTAAAGCCTCTGTGCAATAGATAAGCCATCAGGTCTTTTTCAGGGATAGTTTCTGTTGCTTTTTTCCCCCTTCCTTTGAATGGGTCATAGTTTCCTGTCTCTTTGTATATCTTTCGCTTTTAGTTGAAAACTGGACACTTGAATCTAATAATGTGGTAATTTTGGAGATTAGATTCCTCCCCTTTCCTGGTGGTAGCTGTTTTTTTGTTATTGTTTCTAATTTTTTTCAGTTGTTGTAGGCCGTCTCTGAGCCAAGAATAGCCTGAGATGGAAACCTAAGGTCTTCTCAGGTCTATTTCTGAGTCTGTGCCTTTTCCTGGGTATGTAAGGTCACTTTCTAATTTTCCGCATATATGCAGTTGATTTTGAATGTCTTAAGTCTTTCTTTTCTGGCTCCAAAAGGGGCAAAAAAAAGAAGTGAAGGGTTTTTAAAAAGAAGGGTGTCAGTCTTTTTAAAAATCCCTTGGAAGTCACCTCAGCTGTTGGGTGAGGCAGGCACAGCAATGGGAGGAGGTGCAACAACGGCTCCCCACCTCTCTGTCCACAACTCTGTGATCAGAAGCAGTAATGCGTGACCAGAGCACAGACCCCTGACACACGGAGGACTGGGCCCTTTCTGCCCACCCTAGATCCAGAAACACATGCACAGCTGCCTGCTATGTAGTTGGAGGTATGGGATGGGCAGCCGCTACTAAGATTTGACTCTTGACTGGGAGCAAGCCTAATTACTGTCCAAACCTTCCTCTGGAAGTTGCCAGCCTTCATAGATACTCTAGGCTCCAAAATAGCTATAGCAGACAGGTGGGACTGCTGTGTGAGCGGAGGGAGGGGTTTTTGGTGTTTCTCACTCTTCCAGCTTCCTGAGTTTTATAAAACACCGGTTTATTTCATCCTTATAACAAGCCACAATGTAGGTACCATTATTATCTGTTTTGCATGTAAAGAAACTGAGCCACAGACTTACCCAAGGCCACATATTCAAAGTGGCAGAACCGGGATTCAAACCCAGGTAAGGTGGCTCCAACAGCTCGCTCTTTACAGCTATGCCACACGGCCCATCTTTAGACAAGCCTAGTACCAGTGCTTTAGGGACTTAAAACTGGCCTGTGTTTATGATCCTGTCATTATTGTAGGTTTACCCTTTGCTAAAATGCTCATCAGTTCAGCTCAGTCGCTCAGTCATGTCTGACTCTTTGCGACCTCATAAGTGACTCTAAAGATTTTAAGTTCTCCTACCAATCATTGATGCTTTTGAACTGTGGTGTTGGAGAAGACTTGAGAGTCCCTTGGACTGCAAGGAGATCCAGCCAGTCCATCCTAAAGGAGATCAGTCCTGGATGTTCATTGGAAGGACTGATGCTGAAGCTGAAACTCCAATACTTTGGCCACCTCATGAGAAGAGTTGACTCATTGGAAAAGACCCTGATGCTAGGAGGGATTGGGGGCAGGAGGAGAAGGGGACGACAGAGGATGAGATGGCTGGATGTCATCACCGACTCAATGGACATGAGTTTGGGTAAACTCTGGGAGTTTGTGATGGACAGGGAGGCCTGCTGTGCTGCAATTCATGGGTCACAAAGAGTCGGACACGACTGAGCAACTAAACCCATGATCCTGTCATGGAAAACTCAATTCTGTGTTTTGTTTGAAAGGTTAGGAATGAACTAAAGGTTCAGTTGTTGTAGTTGAGTTGCTCAGTTATGTCCAACTCTTTGCGACCCCATGGACTGCAATACGCCAGGCTTCCCTGTCCTTCACCATCTCCTGGAGCTCACTCATGTCCATTGAGGCAGTGATGCCATCCAACTATCTCGTCCTCTGTCATCCCCTTCTCCTCCTGCCTTCAATATTTCCTAGTATCAAGGCCTTTTCTAATGAGGTGGCTCTTCACTTCAGGTGGCCAAAATATTGGAGCTTCAGTTTTAGCATCAGTCCTTCTAATGAATATTCAGGGCTGATTTCCTTTAGGATTGACTGGTTTGAACTCCTTGCAGTCCCAGGGACTCTCAAGAGTCTTCTCCAACACCAGAGTTCAAAAGCATCAATTCCTTGGCATTCAGCCTTCTTTATGATCCAACTCTCACAGCCATGATTAAATAAATGGTCAAATACCTGTCAATACATATGAAAGTGAAAGTGAAGTTGCTCAGTTGTGTCCGACTCTTTGCAAACCCATGGACTGTAGCCTACCAGCTCCTCCGTCCATGGGATTTTCCAGGCAAAGGTACTGGAGTGGGTTGCCATTTCCTTCTCCAGAGGATCTTCCTGACCCAGGGATCGAACCCAGGTCTACCTGCATTGCAGGCAAACGCTTTACCCTCTGAGCCACTAGGGAAGCTATCAATACATATAGTGAAATATAAAGACAGCTATTAAAAAGACAGGTACTTAATACACATACTGTTGCTGAATGACCTCTAGAACGACCTCTAGATTTAAAATACAATGTATAGAACATTGAGTATTATATGCTAAGCTTCATTTAGGCATTTTAGGAAGGATAAACTACACAAATGTGTTTTATAAATGCATATGACATCTCTAGGATACACCAGAAACCAATGACATCTACTACCTTGGAAAGGGAAACACAGAGCCTGTGGCTTGGTGCTGGGAGGAAGTCTGACTTTTCTCTGTGTGTTTTTGTACTTTTTTACTTTTCACCCTATGCATATAATATTCTGAATAACTTTTTAATGTCATAGGTATTTCTTATGAAAAGGGGTGGCTGCAACAGACTCTAAGTCCCTACATGATATTTTTGTTGGCATCCTGTTATCCATGCTCCAGAATTCGTGTCCTGGGAATTCACTAGTTTCAGGGAACTGGCTTATCATTTTTAGAGGCTCCCTTTTATAGACTGACTAGCAGAGCCTTGACAGACATACTCACCAAAGCAGGACCTGGCCTGTGGATTAGAAGTGGATATAAAATCTGCCATTTTATAGACCCTCAGGTCACCCAGGCTATTTGATTCTCCTAAGAAAGGTAGTGTGAATTGCTTTCATTTGCTTCACCAGGCCCTAGGATTACTAATCCTTTATCCACCCTGTTCCTAATATACATCAAAATAAGAATCTGGCCAGATGGCTTGGGACTAGCATGAGTGCAGGCATGTCACCTGGGAAGCAGCCTCCCCTCTCATCCCTTCTTGGTGGAAGAATCGTGCATTTCATTGCTCTAAAAAGCTCCTCAGTTGTGGACAGGCAGGTTCCCCTCAATGCAACTAAAGGATACTTTTCCTTCTTGTTCTGAATGAAGCGAACAATAGTTAAGAAACCTTGCATCAAATAATAGATTGCTTTCAGTTTATTTTAAGAGCTGTTATCACACCACTCTGGGAGGTGACCTCATGGGTCCTCAAAGGCTAAACAGGGCTGCATACCATCACCACCAGGGCTGGAGACCTGGTCCTGCTCCACCCACTGACTCAGCCTGGAAAAGATTCAGGTCTCAGGCACATGTGGCTTTAAGGACAGGAGGTGGACCTCTCTGGAAAGAAAGCAAGCAGGGGGAAGAGGCCTACCTGTGCTCCTTAACCAGCCTTTCTACTCTTCTTCTGGCGTCATTTGTTGACATATGCCGACATTTGTTCTTAGCATATGTTTACAAAAGGTAGACTGTGAAAAGTCACCTTTAAGAGTGGTCAGTTTACACAAGATTTAAAGATAAGACAAATGCTTTATTTCTAACTAGTGTGAAAATGGCAAAGTCTGTTCTCAGACTATCTACAATTTGAGTTTCTAACCACTAGGGGCTGACCTAACTCCACTAAACCCAACTCTTTCTCTACACCATTTCTCTTTTTAATCAGGCTTCTAGATGACTGAATTATGCTCTTCATAAACTGTAATGTCTAGAACCACTCCTCCCAACACTGAAGGGCTTGACAGTAGAAGAGAGGAAAATATCAGCTTTGGGTTTAGAGACAAGAAATCAGAGTAGAACAAGGAATAACACAAATTTGGTGGTGGTGGTGGTAAAGAACCCACCTGCCAATGCAGGAGACTTAAGAGATGTGGGTTCAATCCCCGGGCTGGGAAGATCCCCTGGAGGAGGGCATGGCAACCCACTCCAGTATTCTTGCCTGGAGAAGCCCATGAACAGAGGAGTTTGGCAGGCTACGGTCCATAGGGTCGCAAAGAGTTGGACACAACTGAACCAACTCAGCATGCATACAAGAGACTACAAAACCAGAAAGACGTCAAAAACTCTGAGCCTGACGACTTACCTCGCTGTATCAGAATCACCTGAGGAGTTTACTGTCTAGCCCCACCGAGTGAATCAGAGTCCCTGGGGCTGGGACCTGAGCGTGGTATGTTCATAAAAGCTCCAAGGTTGACTCTTAGATGTGGCCCAGGTCAGAACAATCGTGCGAGGCTAACACTGACTTGAGCCAGGAGAAACCTGAGCTTCCGAGAAGGCAGGTGTCTGAACCAGTCATGCCTCTAAGCTGTTACTGGGAAAAGCCCTAGGTTTCCTAACCCTCTGTCCAGTGCTCTCCAGGAGGGAACATTTCCCCTTCCAAGACACTGGGATATATGGATATTACACCACTTACGATTTGGTTTCTGGCATTCTTCTTGAATGATCCGGTGGATCTTTCTGTGCAATTCTTTGTCTTCTCTCGTTACCTAAACAGGAAAAGAGAGTTTGGAGAGAAAGGTTAAGTGACAGAGAGGCTGTGTCACCTACCCTCCCAAATTAGTATTTAGGGTAGCTCCTAAAGATTTCATAACAATCATCATCCATTTGCCACCAATGAGTGTGGTTTTCGAAATCAGGCCTGTTGTCACATCAGTTCCATCCCCAAGCAGCTTACTGCTCTGTGTGTGACCCACAGACATATTCCCATGGGCGGTGGTTCACTGGGGCCAGGATAGAAAGAAAATCTGGAATCCTCTGCTTTTGAGGAGCAACTTTCTTCTTAAATATTTATAACACATTCATAAAATTTCTCTTATTTGTTGTATTTTTGAGGGAGGCACAGTGATCAAATCCCAGGACTCTTCCCTCTTGTGTTTCTTCTTGGGTTTCACGTTCCTTCACCCAACCATAGGGAAAAACAAAAGAAATAAATCTGAGGAAAAGCTAGGGAGAGAGTAAGTCTAGCCTATAAACGGAAACACTGTCTGTTCTCAAAGGCAAATATAACCTGGGTTCCTTTCTCAGCTAGCTCAGGTAACAGGGAAACAGCCACCAAATGGGCTTCACCATCACATTCAGTAGTAAATCTAATGACAAAAAAAAGAGAGAGAGAGAAAGGAATAAAGAAAGGAAAAGAGGAAGAAAAAGAGAGAGAAAAAAAAAAGAAAAATGGAAGAAAAAAAAGAAAGAAGTGGACAAACACATACGTCAGGAATGCACCCTGGGCCGATGAGACATGGAATAACCAGATTTAAGACAGCGATACTGACAGGGACCCGTCTGTGGACTCATGGGGTTGCTGGGAAGATTAAGGCAATGTGGGAGAGCTGCTGAAAGCTGGAAAGCACTAGACAGACAGAGGACAACGATGCCCCTGAGGTGATGCCCTCAGGAAAACAGAAACCTAGGGCCAGGGTTGAGGTGGGGGCAGGGAGTGAAGTCACCAAAGTGGGGTGGTTCTGCTGAGGAAAAGATGGCTATTATAGCTGGATCACCTCACTCCAGCTCAGACTGATTCACAGGAGGAAGTGCCCCAGCCCTGCCACACCTCAGTGCTGGATGGCTGCCCACGTCTGCTGTTCCTCAGGAAGAGCTGCTTCCTACCAACCCAGGAGGCCACGCAGAGCCTCATGGGAGAATGCAACAGTGGGGGTGGGGGTGGGGGCTGTTAGCGTGAGCTGCCCCACAGGGGGCAGTCAGCTTCCCTGCCCCCCACCGCCGCCCGCCCCCTCTCATGCAGAACGCAATACCCTGTCCAGAAGTTACTGAAATAGCATTTAAAACCTATCTTAATTTTAAAACCTTTCTAAAACAGGGGACTCGCTAGAGTAAGTCAACATCAAGAAAATGTCCTGTTAAGGAAGGCTTCCCCTCAGGAATCACGCTGTAGAGAGTGAGGCTCCTGGGTGTCCTCAGGGTTTTGCTCTGTCTTCAGAAGAATCACGTGCTGCTCATTCACATCTATGCTACTGACGTGGACATGGATATCACTGCCAGCTTTGTTCCTCCAGGATGAAAGTCAGGCAGTGGGAGGTGAATTTTAACTCTAAGTCTGAAGGAAATGGCAACCCACTCCAGTGTTCTTGCCTAGAAAATCCCATGGACAGAGGAGCCTTGCAGGCTACAGTCCATGGAGTCGCAAACAGTCAGACACGACTGAGCAACTTTCCTTCACTGAGGCAGGCAAGCACTTGTATCCCTGGCGGGAATGGTAATTGTTACCACCTTTGGTGGAGCCAAGCAGATTGTATTGACCCAAACCTTAAAGGTACATGCCCTCTGCTCCAACCATTCCTCTTTTAAGAGTCAATCTCACAGAAATACTTACATAAGTCCACAAAAAGACAGACACAGCAGCAGTGTACTTGAGAACAAAGGATGGAAACAACATAAAAGTCCATCAGCGAGAAGTGGTTAAATAATTGATGGCAAGTCCCCATAATACAGACTACCATACAGATGTCAAAAAGAATGAGGTGGACATCCAAGGACTCACATGGAAAGAGGCCGGTGCCGTGCTGTTCTGGTATCCAAAAAAGTACAGACTGTTATTTAGAGCAGTGGTTCTGCACTGTACCAAGGGATACTTGGCAATGTCTGGGGACATTAAGGTTGCCACAACTGGGCGTGCAGCTATTGCTCTCAAGCGAGTGAAGACCAAGGACACTGCCAAACACCCTACAATACAAAGGACAGCCCCCACAACAAAGAGTCAACTGGCCCAAACAACTGAAGTTGAGAAATCCTGATTTAGAGGATGATTACTTTTTTTTAATGACAGGGGCATATATTTATAAGTGTGCAGAAGAAGGTACTGCCAAAAATGATACCAGAGGAAAGATAAAGGCCAGTTTCCACTCCTTAGGTACCTCCTTAATGACTGACTTTTAAAAACAGCAAATAAGTATTCCTAAGTAATACATATATTTGCAAATGGAAGCTAAGGGAAAAGAAGTTACACCGCAAGTCTCTTACATAGAATAGGTTATCAAAACCACCATCTTTCTGGAAAACGAGCCCTTTTTCCTGCAGCAGCTTTACAGCATTCCTAAATATACTGTGAATTGCTCTGGAAGTGGTGTCATTCTTAAAACCCATCTGTAGGAAGGAAAAAAAAGAAGTTAAGTCCCATCTTATAGCACTTGAGGGCAACTCCCTAGACCAGCTGGTTATAAATTCACCCAACAGGCTTTTTATGGTAGAGTCAGAAAGATTCAGGTATGCAAGGGCCTAGCAGGACAGTATTTAATGAGGGCTGGGAAGTCTGCTCTGGCAGAATCACACTTGATAACTGTTCTACCCCTTAGTTTTTTGTTTAACTTAACTCAATGATAGGAAATGGAAAAATCAAGATGAAAATCTTTTTTTATACAGAACAAAAGATTCTATACACATTGGCTCACTTCTTTGATTAAAACTGTTTTATCAATTTTAATATGGCCAATATTAAATTTTATAACTTACAATATTAAAATTTGTAAAAAATCAAATTTACATATGGCCACAATTTTAATTAAAAAGTGAGTCAATATGTATAGAATCTATGGATCTGCATAAAAAAATGAAAGATTTTCATATATACATATATGTATATATATTATACACATACAAGGGAAATCAACCCTGAATATTCATTGGAAGGACTGATGCTGAAGATGAAGCTCCAATACTTTGGCCAACTTATACAAACAGCCGACTCATTGGAAAAGACCCTGATGCTGGCAAAGATAGAGGGCAAGAGTAGAAGGGGACGACAGAGGGTGTGATGGCTGGATGGCATCACGGACTCAATAGACAATAGTCTGAACAAACTCCAGGAGACGGTTAAGGACAGGGAAGCCTGGTGTGCTGCAGTTCATGGGGTCACAATGAGATGGACACAACTTAGTGAATGAACAACAATAATACAACTTCTTCCTAAGGACATCAAAGAATTTAATACACATTGAAATAGGTTAGGGATTCCAACACATAGAGAGTATTAAATAGACTCCTTATTTTAAATAGAGGATAGTGAAGGCAAACAGCTGTGCAGAGACCTATCAAAGGGGAGGGTCCATGGGCTGAAGGCAGACAGGGTCCTAGGGGAAGCAAGAGAGGCACGAGGCTAATATTAGGTTGGTCTCTCTTCAACTTCGGTATCCCTTCCCTTCTCTAAGTGTGCCTACAGAGGTTACCAGCTCATCCTACTTCTTATTTCAAGGAAGCCACGTTTTCCAGCATGTCCCACCATGGTTAATCAGATTGCGGGCTTCTTGAATTGGGGACTCTGTGCTTCATCTCGGCCACCTGCTCCCTGACACACAGTGGGTGACCAAAAAGATATATGTGCCACCAGTGGAAAGAAATACCCTGTAGAGATAGGAAGTAGCTTTCTAACTATTCCACTAGGGATTTTCAGTTCCTCCCTAAAACAAAGGAAGTGGTGAGTAATACCTGTCCTTCAAGGTACATACCCATTTTTTTTTTTAAGATGTGACCATTTTTTAAAAGCCTATTGAATTTGTTACAATGTTACATTTTTGGCTTTTTGGCCATGAGGTATGTGGGATCCTGGCTCCTCGATCAGGGATCAAACCTACACCCTCTACACTGGAAGGCAAAGTCTTAACCACTGGACCACCAGGGAAGCCCCCAGATCCATTTTTAATGTGAGAGAAATCTGTAAACATATTAAAAAGTTCAGAGAGCCTAAAAAAAGAAAAACATGGCAAAGCGAAGGCAAAGTCCTGCCTCTCTAATGGGACAGCACCCACAGATGCTGAAACAGAAAGTGTACCTCAGATTTTCTATGATGTTCCTTCAAAGTGACAGGTAGAGAAAATGCACCCCAACATGGCCTCCAGTATTGACAATTTCATCCTGAAAGAAACCTTTGCTTCCTAGGAGAGGCCTCCCAGACAACATAATTTGAATTTAATAGATCTTGGCGACGTTTCAGAAACATGCTCTCCTGGACTGAAGAGCAGAGTCTAACTTTCTTGATTATATTCAGAGTCGAGGTTTTTTTTCCTCAACAGAACAGGCCTAGGGAACCCCGGCATTAGAACCTGGGTCTGAGAGTTGACAAGCATTTCAGGTAATGACAGCATCCATTCTCTGAAGGGAGAATAAGGTTGAGAAATACTTGATGACTCCCACAGGCAGAAAAGCTACCTGGGTATGTTTAGAATAAACACCTCATCCAGCCATCCTCGGACACATGCCTTTTTATTCGGGGGGAGCTGGGGGAGAGCTTTTTCTAATTTCATACATGAGTGCTCTTACTTAGGAAAAGCAATGATCAACCCAACACAGGCTCCCCCACCACAACTCTATACAACTACTTTATCTTCATAATTCTAAGGTGATTCATCTTTAATAGAAAGATCCTAAGGGCTGAGTTTATTCCACCTCTTACCAATATAGGAGTAAATTGGAAACCGACTAGAAATGCTTTTACGTGGTTATTCCTGTCATTGAAAATGACTGTTGATTATCCCCAGACCATACAGGAAGCCCGGTTCCTCCTCCCCGAGTTCAGTGAGACAGAGCAGCGGGCAGGGAGGGTGTGAGGCATGGGGGAGTAACAGCAGTTTCGGCTGTGAACCAGAGGGGCCCAGCAGCAAAGGCTCTCTGTAAATATCAACAATGTGTGAAGCTTCCTTTCCAAAAACATTTGCCTCAGCTGACCTTGGGATGTAATTCCCTGCTGGTTGTAAAGACATGGTCCTGAGGATAAAACCCCAGTGGCCCTTGTAGCTAGGAGGTTTCCCTGGCCTGAGAGGTGTATCTTTCTTGTCTTTTTCTAAAGAGCAGTGACAGACTCATCCCATTCAGGAAATCGAAACTGCTCAGAAACAAAAACAGTGACTGGCTGAACGGGCTGAGCCTCCGCAGGCCTCTCCTTGTGGCGGGTCAGGAACTGGGTGGATCTCTGAAGTATATATATAGTCTTCATTCCCAAACAAACTCAACATTTATCCAGCTGTCAAAGAAACAATGGTTTTGCAAGTTGGCTTATCGTGTTTCTGGATGTGCTAAGATGGGCCACCATGGAAAAAAAAGAAAGGAGGAAAACATTCAAACCCACTCTTCCCACCTTCTCACGTTTCACACGATCACAACGATTTTCTGTTGTTCTCAAGCTTTCATCTGTATGACTACAGAAAGTGCCAAAGGGTCTAGGGTTCCACGATCATTGTGAAGTGTCTTAGGTCTCCCAGGCTCTAGTAAACAGAATTCAATGTCACGACACTGACCTCCCCAACCAGAGCCACCTGAGAGAATAATTCATGATTGATGGAAAAATAGCTTCCAGAGACAAAACAGACATAGCGCCGTATTCACTGCTGTCTGAACATACAGCACCGGGCAGGCACGGACTTCTGCTCTGAACATTCACAAAAAGATAATCATGCCAAAAGTCCCCTCTGGAATGTTCTGAATGGAGGGGCTTTCTAGTCCTCAGTTCTCCCTACTGAATTCTCGCAGAAGAGCTGGCTCACAGGGAGAATGCAGTCTTTGCTAAGCTTCAAAGTTTCCTTCTAAACATGCCAAGAGAGTGCTCAGAAGTCCTCGGAGGCCAAGTTGGCACTGAGCCTCCTCTAAATGATTAAGCGGGAGGAAGGTCACTTGTGCTGTCAGTGGACAGCTGGGGAGCTAGCCCTGTGCAGAAGTGGTGCAGAACAAAGCGGCCAGTCCTGACCCACCCCACCTCGGTGTTTCCTGAAACGGTATCCCTCACCTCCGTGTATGAAACTACGGGTCACTGGGCATGCGGCCTGGTGCCAGGAGAGATAATTAGGTTCACGAACGAAACTGAGCAGCAGTGGTCGCACTCAGAAGGTGGGGATGGGGACCTGGTATCTGTTCCACCAGAATGCTGTTGTTGTTGTCTAGTCGCTTAGCCGTGTCTGACTCTTTGCGACCCCGTGGACTGCAGCCTGCCAGGCTTCTCTGTGCATGGGATTTCCCAGGCAAGAAGACTGGAGTGGGTTGCCATCTCCTCCTCCAGGAGATCCTCTGGACCCAGGGACTGAACCCACATCTCCTGCATTGGCAGGCGGATTCTTTACCACTGAGCCACCAGGGAAGCCCTCCGTCGGAATGGTGAAGAATAATCATATTACCTCGCAAGGGTTATCACGCCAGCCCTGCTGCCAACGACAAAAGACTAGAAAACTCTGAACAGTCCAGGAATGACCAGACCCCTTAAGAAACTACGGTACACATAGTAAAAGATCATTATGGACTGGCAAATATGTTCACATGGTTGGGGAAAGGACCTACAGGACACACACACAATGAAAAGCTACGCAGATACAGTGTTTGGTAGGACACCATTTGTGTAAAAGAAAGGTTACAACTACTTCTAGTTTATATGTGCAGATTATCTGCAGAAGGATATTCATGAGCCTAGTAACAGCACTTGTCTCTAGAGAAAGGGGAGGAGGAGGGAGGAGGAGAAAACTAGATACTTTCAGGGACTATTTGAATTTTTATTTTCTATTTTATTTAATTTTTGTTGCTTGTTTCCTTTTATTTTTTGGCTATGCAGCGAGGCTTGTGGGATCTTGGCTTCCCAACTAGGGATTGAACCCGGGCACTCGGCAGAAAAAGCTCCGAGTTCTAACCACTGGACTGCCAGGGGATTAATTCCTGAGCTACCTGAATTTTTAAAACCATTCATTCTTTCTATCAACAAATAACTGTGGAGAACATACTTTACGCCAGCTCTGTTCCAGGCCCTGTTCTAGACAGCAAAGAAAGAGACAAGACAAAGCCTCTGCTCTTAGAGAACTTAAATTCTGGTGGAGGAATAGGCAGCCAAACAAATAAATACCAGTGTTATCAAGAGATGTGGAAACAGGGTCATAACACGGTGAGGAAGCTGATGACTATTAGAGGAGCAGGTCAGGGAGGGCAAGAAGGTGACATTCAAGCAGAGATCATTCCCGGTGGAACAAACAAATACAAGTCATGTTACAACAACGAAAAAACTGAGGAGCTGTGCTGAAAGGGAAAGCCTAAAAGCAAAGTCTCAGATAATTTTTAATTCCAGGCCAATAAGTAAAGACCAAACAACTTAAGTTCACCCTATAACACTGTGGGTGAAAAAATAGGGATTGCTATTTCTAGGACAAATAAAAAATTATTTGAGTATTTCTTAAAATTTTTGTTTATAAACCAGACTGAATACAACTTGTTCTTTATTCAAACTCCTGACACAGGACAAGTTAACCTTATTATGGAGAAGAGAGAGCAAGTCATTAAAAACCTTGGTTGAAGTTCAAGAATCATCTTGCTGTTCAAAAAATAATTTTGCAAGAATAATCAGTTCTTGTCATCTGTTTCCCCCTTCTTTGGCTCTTGCTGAAATTAAATGTCTATCTCAGTGAATATGAAGTACTATGAACCTTAGACTGTTTTTTTTTTTCTACCCAAAGATTAAGCTTCATGAGATTAAGGAGGGGAAAAGGGCACGTCCATTCTCCTTTCAAATTCTCAGTGGTCAGTGACCTTTCCAGAACAGAATCAACATAACCTCCACACTCTGAGTACACCCTGTGAGTCTTAATGCCACAGTCACGTCTACCCATACTCTCCAACTGCAGATCTGGGGCAGGGGCCTTGATTTCTCATGTAGGCATGTCGCACTTACTTGCCCAGAGCAGGCGCTGTGAATCACAGGCTGGTTGGCAAGGGACAGAAGGGACTCCACAGTTTCCAATTCCTGCTGGTAAAAGGTTTGCACTCTGTTCTCCACAAGGAACTCTTTGGCCTTTTCACTCAGCAGACATGTGAGACTGTCAAGGTCCAGGGTGCCAGGATTGCTGCTGGGGGAAAGTTTGAACAAGACTTGCAGAAAACTGTTAATATTACGTTTGTTCCTTTTGAACGTGCATGAACCTGAAACGGGATCCCCAAGTGGCTCAGTGGTAAAGAATCCACCTGCCAACGCAGATGTGGGTTTGATCCCTGGGTTGGGAAGATCCCCTGGAGAAGGAAATGGCAACCCACTCCAGTATTCTTGCCTAGGAAATCCCATGGACAGGGGAGCCTGGCGAGCTACAGTCCAGAGGTTTGCAAAGAGTCGGATGTGACTGAGCACGCACGCACAAACGGCTAGCAAGTGATGTGTCATAAGGATGTGTGTTTTTCACATAAGGGGCAACGCACGCAGTGAACACTGCAAGGTTATTTAAAAGTATGAGGCAGAACTATGGGAACTGATATTTGTGATTTAAGAAAAAAAAAATCAAGCTGAAGAACAGTATGTGAAGGACAGTGCCATTTTTGTCAAGAAGCAAATGACAACCCACAACATATGCAGGTGGATACGCATGCTTGTGTGTGCAGAGAACAAACAAGTCTAACAGGATACACGCTGCGACCTTGCACCGTGGTAACCTCTGGGGAATGGTACTGAGGCGGGAGACAGGAAAATCGAGAACTTCCACTGTTTACACAGGTCTCTAGTTTGGGGATTTTTTAAAGTAAGTTTTTAGAATATGCAATCTGTAAGTATGTCTATAAGATTAAAGGATACATGGTAAAAAGTCTCCTTTCCACCCTCCTCCCAGCCCCCATCCACCCACCCCCAGCAGCCACTATGGCTATTTCTGTCTTCTCTGAGTTCTTTGAGGCATACAGTTACAAACACACATATATTCTTACTCCTCCTGATTATTTTTCCCTCTCTCAAAGAGAATAAACTCCTCTCTGGCTGAGGTATTGTTTCCTTGATCACAGTGAGCCTTGGTGCAGTTTTCTTCAGATTTCTTGGGGTTCATGGACTTTCTTAGATCATCTGTGAGTGTTCAGTTCTTATCAGACTTGGGAAATTTTCATCCACGAATTTTTCAAATATTTTTTCTCTGCTCCCCCCTCCACTCCTTCAGAGATTCCAATCACACATGTATTTTCCTTCCCACCACCTCAGAACATCTGCACTGTGACCTCCTTCATGTTACATATGAGGACGCGGAGGCATCTGGACAGTGACAGACTTGCCCAGGGCCCCACAGGGAGGGAGTGGCCGGCTCAGGCCCACCCCAGCATCTAGGATCCCACTGGCTGGCTCACACCCACAGCACTTGCAGTCCATAACTTACCTCAGTGCCTCATCTTCCTTTAGGGCAGGGCTGTGGAAGGGCTGGTCATACACTTTCCTGTAGATGGCAGGCAGCTCCAGCATCCTTGCGATCTGAACGTTGCACACTGGGTCATCCACTTTATCTAACGAGCCATGGAAACAACACTGAGATTAGCTCTTTCCGAAGTCCAGACTGCTGCTGGGGCAACAGTAAATGGGGCCCTTGGTGGGCCTTCTTCCTTATGGATGCCCAGGATCACAGTCTAGAAGCAAGCACTAAATGGTCTCCGGCCATCCCATGAGAGGGGAGGCGATGCCCGGAATGTCACAGACATGACCAGAGTAGACCAAGGTGAGGGAAAGCATGCAGACATGTTCAAGCATCTGGGACAGTGGCGGATGACTGGGGCTGTCCTTGAGATTTCCAAGTGCAAACCAGCCAGATCAGTGCAAAGGGCATGGCTAAGATGACAAAGCACTGTCATGCTTCCGATTAGCTGACTTCCTCAGTGGTGCTCCAGAAATCTCCCGTCATTTTCAAGACTATGAACGCTCTTCCCCAAATGGATTCACACTAAAAACTTCAAAGTATTTTAGAGACTCTACTATGTTGTCCAAATAAAGTCAGCCATATATGATAAATCACTTATTTTCTTTCCCAATTTATTTAAAGTTACTTCTCTTCAAAATAAATAAATGCTGATTTTCTTAACGAATCATGTTGCAAATACAATTTTTTTCTTTCAAGCTTTTTATTTGAATTTTTCAGATTTGACTTTTTACTAAATTAGCTTACTGGACACATATACAAAACAACAAGCAATTGGGCAGAGATACTGAATGCTTACAATAAGTTGTGGCATGAATCTCTCGCTCTCCTCTGAACATGCGGATGTGGCCTCTGACCCGGATAATGTCCCCAATTTCTAACTTTGCTCTCTGTGCAGTGGTCTCTTGCAGCTTCTTAAGCTGAGAGGTTAAGCTCAGCTCTCTTGCACTTGGAGCGGCTGTAGCTGTTAGGGCCAGAAGGAAATACACAACACGATCACTCCACCATCTTTGGGAGAGAGCTTGGGGTAAGACAGACACAAAACATTTATTTATTCTACTTCTGATTGATTGCTCGACTGTAGGAAATCTGAGTCATCCTTCAAAATCCTCTACTGAATAAAAGGCATAAGCTGTAATTATTCAAAGGTCTGGGTGATGGGAACAGAGTCTGGTGGGAGGCTGGACAACCCAGTGTCCAGTGTCTTCTTTCCTCCCCCAGCATCACCTGTGCAAAAGGCTTGAGCTGAATTCTGTGTGAGTTCAGCTGGGTTTGGTGGCAATAGCTCATAAACAACCCTTGAAAAGTGTCCTTGCAGGGAGACAGAATATTGGCCTGAGGGGAAAGGGGCCCAGGAGTCTCCATTCGCAGTTGTTTATGGGGAAGGCAAATCTGCCCAAGGCTGGTGTTCCACTGAGGTACTCAATACCCTAATCTCTCTCACTTCTCTTCTTTGTTGAGTAACTAGGCTGACTTCTTGCTCTCTCCTGCTTTTGCTCACTTCCTTACACACAAACACACACACACACACACGAACACTCACTCACACCACTTAAAACTATAAATTTAAGCAACTTCAAGAATTTTCCTGCCAGTGCAGGAGATGCAAGAGACAGAGGTTCTGTCCCTGCATCTGGAATATCCCCTGCATGAGGAAATGGCAACCCACTCCAGCATTCTTGCTTGGGAAATCTCATGGACAGAGGAACCTGGAGGGCTACCATCCATGGATTTGCAAAGAGTCAGACACAGCTGAGTGACTGAGCAAGCAACTTTATGGTGAAAACAACCCAATGCACACTCAATTCTAAATAATTTCCATCACTTGAATTTACTTCCAAAATGTATTAGTTAAATAATGAAAATCAGAATAGCCATGACAGGTATAGCCAGTGCTGTTCTGAAGACTTCATAACCTATCAGCACATCTAATCCTCACAACCACTCTTATTTATTATCAGCCCCATTTTACTAACGAGGAAACTGAGTTACAGAGACGTCAAACAACTTGCCCGCAGTAAAACGACTGGTTAGCAACAAAGCTGGAGTGTGAACTCAGGCAGTCTCTAACCCCAGAGCCTTCCTGCTTATTCTTTATTCTCAGCTGCTTGTGCCATGAATATACTCATATTTTCCATAGTTACAGCTAGTGTGTATCAACAATTTTGTGTTGTTTTTCTGACTAGCATCACTTCAAATACACACATGTATCCACAATCCAGCATTTGAAATAACAACATAGCATTCCGGCATGTTCATACGCCACCGTTTCAGATGGTCTCATGAGATATTTCCTCTTTCTGCTTTTGTACATTTTTTTTGTTTTGGTTTTTATCACTAGCCCTGTACAGGGCTTTGAGGCCACCACTTGGGTAATGGAGTCAGACAGACCTGGCTTGAACGTCAGGTCACTTCCTGTTAGCTGTGTGACCCTGGGCAGGCTGCTTAACCTCACTGTACCTGTTCCCTCAGTTCTGTTGTGGCCCTAACAGTCCCTCTCACACATGGGACTTGTTGTGTATGGTCTTAGTTAATCCTTACATCATGAGCTTTAGCATAATGCTAGATCCACCACAGGAAACATTCAAAAAATGTCAGATACTTAAGAAAAATGAACAATTAGGCCCTCAAGACAAAAAATTGTGCTTTCCTTGGGGTCTTTCATTGGGGATTACTGGATAGAAAAGGACAAACAGGTTTAGAGTTCATTGCATACTATCAGAATGTTTGTCAGAAAACAAACAAACAATCACCATTCTTCTTTTACAAAGTGTCACCAGCAAGGCATGTAGCCTTATGGCTCCTACGCTGGCTTCAGTCATTTGGGTTTCTAACACCTTAAAAAGCATATAATGATTCTATAGCATTTCATTTGCTTTTAAATTGCCAGACAGACTATGTGTTTTTATATAAGATGATCTACTCTCTGCATTTCTTCATGCATAAGCCCTTCATCTCTTTTGAACATTTTATGTTTATTTCTGAAAAAAAATGCAGGGAAGCTTTATCAATAATGCTTATTACATCCCTTCTCCACATTCCAGTGCTTTTTTTAAATGTTTATTTGATTTCATTTTAATACATAAAATTTTGAAAAAATTGTTTATCTCTTGTCACCAGTGATTGCTTTCTTTGTTTTAACAGCTAAACATATATAAGAGCTTAACATAGATTAGCCCCATACTTATTATGATAAATACATAACTCTATCTTCTTTGGGTTATTTTATGTAAGTTGCAGGACAGTGGTCACAGTTACCTCTTTTTAAATATTGTTATCAACCTGAAAATTTCCAACCAACACATCAACCTGAACATCAACAAATAACATTTGTTAAATGCTTACTTATTTCCTATTGTTGTATTATTTCTGCTTTGTCATATACTAGGGTTCCTATAATAGAATGAATAATAGTCTGTTGATCAAATTTTCTGCTTTTTAATCTAATACAACTGAGATAACCATGGCTCTGTAATGTACAAAGGCATTACTTTTCTCTTAATACACTGACTATACTAAGGGAAAAAGCAACCCAAAGAGCTCGGAGAACTCTGTGTAGACCAGTAACCAATAGCTTGGAATCTAGACACAATCAGTTTAACGTTACTCAACTTACTGGGTTTCTTCAGAAAATACCCATGTATTTCTTTTTAAAAGGTTATTCTGTCTAGGTTTCTATCTTTAAGTCCTCTTCTATTTAGGCTGAATTTTAAACATATTTATAAATTTCACTGCCATGATTCAGATGTTATAGGTAATAATAAATGATTCATATAGCACTGCTGAAATGATCAGACTGAGAGCTGGTCTGAGAAAAAGAGGCTCAGCTTTCATTTAAAGGGTGAACCAAATTGCTGAAAGAACAGCCCAAGCTGTGTAATTTAATGAGTATAATGAGATGGTTGGAGTCTGACAATTTCATTTTAAGTAGCCTATTCCACTCCGAAAGATAAATCCCCTTTAAAATTCTAATATTAAATGCCAAGCTTTCTTAACTTTTCTCATAAGCTGAGTCCAAATGGTACATTCAATGTGACATTTATAAGAGTTGATATTATATTTTTACCCAGATACCAACTGGAACATGATTTCTGACTTAGACTAAATTTTGTTTAAAAAAATTAGTCTTCAATGGCCACTTTCCAGTGGAAAGCTTTAAAACCGAGGGCAATTAAGTTAAAAGGACAGAATGGGCTAGTTGGGAACAATTTTAAAATATCACTTCATATATAACATGATGAGGATCACTTTCAGGCTTTCTCCTTGTACCCTTACCCTCACTTTTTATTCTCAAAGCAATTTCTAATTAAGGCTACCAACTGTGACTACTCATCTATTGGTCTACTTACAGTTATTTTTAAAATCTCACTTTCAGTATTAATAGACATTTTATCTTAAAAATTACTAAGAGTTACATAATATATTTGATGATATGATGTATTTTTTAAAAAAACAGTTGATTTTAAAAATGAAAACAATGTCTAAAAACAGCAGTGTATCAATGACAGCCCATGGACCAAATCCATCCACAATCTGTTGTTATAAATAAAGTTTTATTGAAACACAACCATGACCCTTTGTTTATGTACTACCTGTAGTCACTTCGGTGTTACAGTGGTGATGTTGAATGGTTGAGATGCAGACCATTGGGCCCACAAAGCAGAACACAATTATTGTCTGGCCCTGACAGAAAAAGCATGCTGACCCTCAGTCTAAAACCAGCACATTGAAACTACCCCTTCTGATTGAAGATCGTGACAATACAACCACAAACCTGAAAGTAATTTTAATACCCTGGACATACATGAAAATTCAAATATCTGATTGTTTCATAGGTCTATTTCATACCTTATGACGCATCTGCATAAAAACCTGTTGTCTCCCTTCATTTTTTTTTTAAAATCCACAAAGCTTCCTCAGCTTAGTATTACCACTGATACAAATGTTCCCAAATTAGGAAATGGGAATATCAAAGTTATAGGAAAACGATGGTCAAATTCTAAATGTAAATACATCCAAAAATTAAGCAAAGGAGCATCCCTGCTGGTCAGTAGAGTCTAAGTAGGGAGGTGAGATTCTGACAGGTAATGTCAGGGGTAAAAAAGAGAATAAACTACTCCAAATGTTATACATTCTCACCATGTATGACAGAAGGACACAGATAGCACATGTTAGATATCAGAGCTGGCAATATTTACTGAATAACCCCAGTGCACACGGCACCATACTGCACATGCTGCAGCAAGAGAGAAATAAGAAATAAGCGAAGTTTCCATCGCTTCTCTAGAACCAAAAATGATCACCACTATTGTATAATACATGTATTTTTTTAATATTATGAATTTAAGCAGCTCACAAACTACCTAAGGACTACTAAAACATATTCAAGAAATTCCAAAAGATGTTTCAGTTAGAGCCAATGAGTTCAATACAATTTTAAAGTTCTTCCTTAGTTTGTATTATTTAATGGCTAACTTCAAAGGAATCCTATCTTACCTTCTCATCAGTCTTAGAACTCCTGGTATGTCTGTATGAATAAGCTAGAGATTTCAGAAAACCCAGATCATGTGAACATAGAAGCCAGTGGCAACCATATCAGGGCCAAGGCTTTCAAAAGAGCATTGGTCAAATGATACATCCAGAGCAAGGGGATTCTCACCTGATCAGCAATTAGGCTAAAACATCTTGACTTTTATAATAACTGGATGGTAAAAATGAAATGCTGAAACTTCTAGTTATCTATTCACATTCCTATAGGCTTAGGAGGAAGTGAGCACCAAAGAAATGGAAGCAAGAAAAGCAATGGGCTCCCCTATATCAGTTTACAGAGCACCCAAAGTTCTGGGTATAGTGCTTCAAGTTATCAGTGTAATTCACTAATGGACAAATATGAAAATTAGCACTACCGCTGTTCCCCTGAGCTAGCTTGAGTTACATCTGTTGGTCAGCTGTAAAAGTAAAGTGAAGTGAAGCGGAAGTCACTCAGTCGTGTCTGACTCTTTGTGACCCCACGGACTATATGGACTATACAGTCCATGGGATTCTCCAGGCCGGAATACTGGACTGGGTAGCCTTTCCTTCTCCAGGGGATCTTCCCAACCCAGGGATCAAACCCAGGTCTCCTGCATTGCGTGCAGATTCTTTACCAGCTGAGTCACAAGGGAAGCCCCATAAAAGTAAAGAAGCATGGCAAATAAAATTACCTGATGAGGATTTGGTATTATTCAGCGTTTTCCAGCAGATGCAGTTTATAACTCCAGTGCTATCATCCACTGCAATAGAAGTGTCAAAGAGTGAACAGAGATGTGGGCCATTACTAGTAAATTACCACACTGCCATTACATTCAGCCGAACTGAAAGATGACATTTTTCAATAGCCTGGTTAGGCAAATCCCTGATCAAACTTTTTTTCCACCCTTAGAAATAACTGCTTACCACACCCCAGTGGGAACTGATTCTCTGGAATGTCAATGTAATACATGAGCCCAGCAGAATGTAGTCAACGTTTCTCTTGCCCTATCTCAAGGGTATTAACTTCTGCCCAGGCCTTATCACTGCAGGGGATGTAAGGAAAGCTAAGCATATCACAGAGAGCCATGTTTTACTTTCACGATACAACATAATTATATCTTGGTCACACAAACAGTACTGGTCTGGCTTATTTTATCCACAGTGCAAAAGAAAAATAAAAGAATTTCCATTGGACTTGGATTTACAACTGCAGAGAAATTTAGAGATGTTTGATCAGGGATGGTAAGTGTTTCTCTTTGCTTAATTTCTGACAATCTCAGAACAGAGACTGATCAATAAGGGGTCAGTGGGCTAAATGATTTTTTAAAAAAACCAACAGCTAGACTGTTAAAAAAGTACACTATGTAATACAGAAGAAATGCATGGCAAAATCTTTTTATTGCTGATTTAAATCTGTGTTGAAAGCAGAATCTGAGAAGACTTCTTAAACTAAATTCTAGATGGATTTTATCTTATTAAATATAATACAGGCAAACTTCAGAAGATGAGAAGAAAATATGGGTGAATACTTTCAACCCTGGACTTAGAGTTGGTGGGGGGAAGACTTCTTTAAGCAGACCTGAAAATCAGAATTCATTAAAAAAAAAAAAAAATCTGATATATTTGAACAACTAAAAACTAATACTGTATAGCAATTTTACAAATGATGGGGTTAATATCTTAATATATAAAGAAATCACAGAAACTAATAAGGAAAAGATCAAGACTATAAGAGAAAAGGTAGCAAAGAAAAAAAATATGCCATTCATGAAAGGTATAAAAGGTATTAAAAAAGACATATGTCAGTATGCTAAATTACTAGTTACCAGAAAAAAAAGAAGAAAATTTAAATGATTTCTCAACTACTAGAATGACAAACATTAAAAATACTGATACCCTCACATGCTGTTAGTGTAATGTAAATTCACACCAAATTTCTAAAGATATTAAGTTTGGAAATGTGTATCAAATTTGGACCCAACTGAGTGCCTTTCAGTTTTACAGTCACTGCTGTTAAAAGTTATCTCACTGTAAAATAGAAATGATATAGACATATATGTAATCTAATTTGTATAAAATATTAGTCTGTTTTGATAGAAATGATCTTAAGACACTAAATATTTATAAAAGTTTCTTTTGGAGAATACAGAAGGAACCCCAAAGTCAATGTATACATTGACTGTAAGCTTAATTTCAGGAATATTAAAACGAGAAAGAAATATGCGTAATAGCAATGAGGAAAGAAGGAATATTTATGTCTCTTCATATTGCGCTCAGTCATGTTGGACTCTGTGGCCCCATGGATTGTAGCCTGCCAGGCTCCTCTGTCCATGGAGTTTTCCAGGCAAGAATACTGGAATGGGCTGCCACTTCCTACTCCAGGGGGTATTCCTGACCCAGGGATCAAACCCGTGTCTCTCACGTCTCCTTCACTGGCAGGTGGATTCCTCACCGTTAGCGCCACCTGGGAAGCCCCGCTTCTTATTAGGAACATGTTAAACATATAGGAAGGATGTTCACCCAAACACTGACACTGTTTTTGTCTGATTTATAGATTTTCACAGGAATTTTATGAAAATTTATTAAAATTTCCTCTGGCTTTAAATTTTATCTTATAATGAGTATCATTTTAAGAAGCAAAAAAAAAAAAATCAATAAAATATATGGCACTTCTAGGCAACACTACTTTTCTGGCCAGTTTAAAACTCTTGATTTACTATGTTAAGTAAAAAAATATTAGCACTCGAGCATTTGTCCTAGAAAATGTGAGGTCATTCTGGTCTTAACTATAGTCTCCCTGGATTCTAGGTCTGAGCTTGAGTTGCTGCCAGGTGCTGTGTGTGCTCAGGATCCCCCCACCAAACTCTCTGACTTCCTGGTTTGTAACCTCTCCTGGCAGACCCCATCCCGACGCCCTGAGGTCTCGCTGCGGGAACGCCCTAGAAGGGGAGGGTCCCTACAGTGTTGGGCAGTCTTTCCACACTGGGCGGCATGACCTGGGCTGCTGACCTTTTGTTTCAGCCATGGGACGAAAATCGGGCTAAGCAGGAAGCAAATTGAGCGTATAGGAGTGGGGTGAGTCAGGAGGAACAAACAGGACCTGGGACAGCAGGAGTGGCCGCCTGGCAAGTAGCCCGAGAGCCAAGCTGGGCCTAAGAATGTCAGGGAGTGTGTAGCTCTCTCTTGAGCAGGCCTCCCAAGAATTAAAGTCGCAGAAATGTTTCTACTTTCAACCTTCAAATGCTTTTCATGTCCCCACAAACCACAAATGTGTCACACTCTCACGATATCCAGTCTAAGAGAAATGGTTATTGGGGAAGAAGCAGCCATATCACCTTCATCTTTTCATAATGAGAAAAGGGGTTAGATGAAGCCCTTTTAGGTCAGAGGCACTATATCTGGCCTTGTTCTAGAGCCAGGACTAATGTTCTCAAATAGCCACATTTTGACCTAAAAATCAGAAAATTAAAAACCAGATGCAGGGACTTCGCTGGTGGCCCAGTGGTTTGAACTCCACGCTCCCAAGCAGAGGGCCTGGGTAGTTTGATCCCTGGTCAAGAAACTAGATTCCACATGCCATAACTAAAATAAAAAAAAAGGATCCTGCACACTGCAAATAAGACCTAAGTCAAATAAACAGAAGTTAAAAAAAAAAGATGCAGCTGATCTTTTACGGGGAGGGACGTAGGAGAGAGAAAAACCACATTTGAGTTATACAGAGACTACACAGCACACTGGAGTCAGTAAAGAGATTGGATCATCGGTGGAACCTTGAACAAATAACTGAGCTTTAGTTTTCTCGTCTATAAAATGGCAATAATATCTGCCCTTTCTACTTCAAAAGATCAGGACGAGAACAACATGAAATTATGCATGTAGAAGTGCTCTATAAACTGAAAGATACTAATATTTCATCACTGGTACTTGGAGAGGAAGTACTATAATGTCTTAGAGATACGGTACGAGCCAGCAGTTGAGAATGCTACAGGAGCTTGGTGAATGTTTATTGAACTGTCTGGAGAAAAAGAGAACCAGTATCTTTGGTAAAATAAGGCAGAGAAGAGATCCAGGATGGGGATATACGACGATGATCTATTTTAGAGTTTAAAAAAACATATGCAGGCTGGGAAAAAGCAGAGAGTGAGAGAAATCTCCCCTCTCACATGTCATAAGCACAAGACAATCATCCCTAGGAAAATGAATATATGTTGAAGAAACTGTATCTGTAAATTTTCAGCCACACACAGACAGTCAAGGGGATGTTCTTGGTCACCTAGTTCAACTATCTTCTGTTTTCCCCTCAAGCAGAACAAGAATGCAAATCCAAGTCAGTACAACAAAAAGTGACAAAGTCAATTACAGCGAAGGTTTGGAATTCAAAGTTAAGCTTCCCACAAAACATTTAGCTTGGCCTCTGAACTATGAGAATGTTAGACAATATATTAAAATGATTACATTAAATTCAATGAAAAAAAAAATTAAGACCCGTGACGCTAAAATCATATTCTAACAATTTGCTGGTGTTCAAACTATATAGAAACCCTTTATTTAGTTTCTGTCATCATAAGGGAAGGGAAATTTTCTGATGACCCAAAGGTGTAAAGAATATTTACACCTTTGCGTACCAAAATGTTTTTTTAAAAAACTGTTTTGGATATAAATCTTATAAATTATTTTTCATCTCTCCCCATCTTCTTTAAGTCTACTTTAATGTTAGTCTGGCCTTCTTAAAGGTTATCAATATAAATGTATACTACCATCCTCTGCTATTTATAGCTATGCCCTAGGCATCAGGTGTCTGTCCCTGATCAGCCAGTGACCCTGGACTGCATTTTAATTCTTCTGTCTCCCAGCTCCCCAACAACTGTCACCTGACAGTATTCATCAGTATCATTCCTGTTGCTTCATTTGACACTTAGTCCAGGTTGGTGGCTGCAAATGGTTAGAGGCCAAGTACACAGAGTTTGTGAGAGACTGCTGCTCTGAAAGGCTGGGGTTTCTTTAGATTCAATGTCCAGCTAAGTGTGGTCCTTCCACACAAACTCAGTGTCAGACACAACTGTTCTTACCTCCATAACTGTAGAATGCATCTTTTTCTCTCACTCCAATTACGGTTCCTAAGATATCCACCTGTTTTATTGGATGCCCATTGTAAAAAAATACACCTGAAATTAAAGGGAAGAAGAAGACAAAGTCCATATAATGTATGATGACGTTTTCTGCTTCAGTAAATGTTAACTGTGTCAGAAACTCAGTGGCATGCTGCTTGCTAAAATTTCAGATGTAAGAATCGGCTATTGACCAATGCCAAGCCCTAAGAAATGCAGGTGTCTTTTCCTCAAGGGTTATAAATGAAAGTTTGGTTTTTAAGAAGCTCGTGCGAGTACAGAAAAGAGAAAACCAATACTGCCCAACTACATCTGGTTAATCTCTCCACCGGTGACAATGAAATGCACCTCCCTGTAGAACTCTCATAAGGCCATAAAGACGGCCATCGTATTATAAGACCTGACACAGTACTTATGTTTTGAGGGACTGGAAAAGGAAAGAGAGAGCAAACCACCAGAAAGGCTTCTTTGGCTTTTATAGGAAACCAGTCATCATTTCTACGAATTAGCGGTAGCTTTTTTTTTTTTTTAAGAAAAAGAGAAGATAATTAGGTTACAAAACATGACCCTTTGGGGTCAGCAGCAGATTACAACTCAAAAACTTCTCTTTTAAAAACTCTACTTCCAAAGCTTAGGCAACAGACAGATGCCAGCAGGAAGGTTCCCCCTGAGAAACTCGCCAGGAGAAACCTGAGAGGGAGAACCCTACCCCCCAACAACCAGAGGCCTTTTCTGGACTCAGTGACAGAGACGGAACAGAGAAGGAGACTCCTGGCACTGGTGAGTCCCCCATTCCCACCTGAGGCTCCAGTGCTGGCCCACCTCCTGGGGAACCCCCAACATCCTTACCTGAACTGCCTATTTGAGCTTAAGCTACCTGCACTGGGTTCCTATCACCTGCAGCTGAAGAGTCTGCCTTAAAATCTTCCCTAGCCTCTTTTTTTTTCCTCCCTATGAAGACTGAATTCTTTACTTTCAGAAAGAGGCTATAAACTTAACCGGTGACTTCCTTTTCAAATACATACATGAACTGTAAACAAAGACTCAGTTATCACTTCAGCATTTGGCCACCCTCACTCTCTCTGGTTCTTGCCAAGCCTGCTCAGAGCTTATCTTCTCCGCATCCCCTGGGGGGAGGGAGCCCTGCACTGAACTCTGAAGCCCTTCAGAAACCCCCAGAATGACTTCACTGATGGTTCTCGTTTCCCACGTGGATACAGGGGCTGGGAACCTGTCACCCGTGGTTGAGTCCCTGGGTGGGAGATGGACAAGGAGACTCGGAGCCTCAGTCAGCCTGAGATTTTAGGAGAGGGAGACATGGTTTGAAGGTGTCAAATGTAGCCGAAAGAAGGGCCATCTCCCTCGCAGGGGCAGACTTCTGAAGATGACTTAGCAGACTGGAGAGCACGTGCAGAGGGCAACCTTGGGGGCCGAGAGCTGAAGTGGCAGGGCCACATGGGCTAAGGAGCCTGGGTCCCTGGGTCACTCCTGGAACAGAGTCGCTTCCCTCTAGGAACACCTGGATTGAACAGGGTTGAACTGACTCCACGGAAAATCCATGAAATCTCCAGAGTAGGGCAGTTCCTGAATGACTTCTGAGTTCTCACCATTGAAATCCACTGATGAGCTGTGGGGAGACCGTCAGTCCCCCGGCCCTGCCTGCCTGCACTGACCAGACACAAAGGAGAGAGTGCGCCTTCGGAGGTGGCCAGGTCCCACAGGACCTTTGCTGGCAGGTTCAGGCTTCCTGTGGCAGAAGGGAAGTTTAAATGAGGGGGTGGGGCATGGCATCCTCTGCACCACCACCGCGCCAGGACACGCTCACACGCAGACAGGGGGCATGACAGCAGACCTTGCTTTCATCCAGCTTTGCTGTAGGGCCGGATGGGGGTGATGGTGACCAGAGTGCCAGACTGGTCTCTGGCTGTGGTCAGCCCTTTCTGCTTCCCCAAATGCCCCGGACTCTCTATTTGAGTACTGAGCAGAGCTAACTTAGGGAGAACTCTCTAAAGCCTGACTGGCCTCTCCCTCCCCCAACCTAACTGAAGGTCGGTCCTGGTTGTCAGGCTTTAGAAACGGTGCGCTCCTGGTGCCATCAGAGACGCAACAGCCCACCAGGTTGGCTGTGGCTCCCAGGACACCAGCAGTTAAGGGCAGAGCCATGGAGCCTTGTGGATCCCTGGAGGGCCTGCTGCCTGCCCCTGAAATGTCTTTCCAGCTGGCCTTGAAGCCACAGAAGTTTGAAACAAGCCCCAGGACTCTTTGGGTCTTCCTGGGATACCCTGGTATGTATTGCTATGGTGGTTTTTATAATGAAGAGTGGATATATTTTAAGAAGGGGAGAAGCGCCAGCCAAAAGGTGTTCCACCTGGGCTGAAGTACATGGAAAAGGCAAGAACATGGAGAATACAGGATTGAAGACACAAAGCCAACCAAGTTCTCAAGTCACCTGGGGTGGATGCCAGTCCTCTGACATTACCAACTCTGGATGGGGCAACAATTAAAAAAATCTGAACAGGTCTCCATTTGAGGACACAGTAGGCTTTCTTGAAAACAGAAAAGAGCCCCCTAAACTTTCATATCATAGACTGCCAATGCTTGTCTTCAAGGCCAAAGTTACTCAAAGATGCAAAATAACAAGGAAAAACATAAAAGCAAGATAGAACAGTGAAGGACACATATAGCAGAAAATAACAGATGGTTTGAGTAAAATCACTCAGAGAAAACTGTTTGAAGAGGAAATACACTGCTTGGAAGTAGAGAAGGAAGTTCCCCCAGCGCATAGAAACTCAGATGATACACTTCAGAAGCACAACCTCCACAAGAAGGAGGAGGACATTGAAAAAGCGATGGAGAGAGCCACTTCCTTCTCTCAACACCAAGTCTCTTCTGTGAGAAAAGGAATTTGGATGGCAGCTCGATGGACCGAGAGAAAGCCTGAGGAGCAAAGAAAAAAATCACAACAGATACTAGCTGACAATGAGTTTAACCTGCAGCCTTTGTGAAGTGGGCCTTTCACTCCTGCTGCCTTTGCTCCACACGCGGCTCCCAGAGCCCCAACCACCTCAGGGGATCCATTACCTGGATCGTCAGGTCCCCAGGAAGGAGGACGGTCATGCTGGGAGGGCTCAGGGACCCAGGGTCACAGGCAGCTTCGATTCAGCTTTCACAGCAATGACCTGAACAGGCACACCCACTGCGAGACATCGGCTTTTATTCTCTTTTTTAAAAGCAACTTTTTGTTGGTCTTGTTGTTGTTCAGTCACTCAATAGTGTCTGGCTCTTTGAGACCCCTGTGGACTGCTGCACGCCAGGCTTCATCATCTTCCAGAGTTAACGCACATCCATTGAGTTGATCTAACTGCTGTTATTTAATTGATGCTACAAATACTCTTCCCTGGTGGCTCAGCCGGTAAAGCGTCTGCCTACAGTGCGAAGGAAATGGCAACCCACTGCAGTACTCTTGCCTGGAAAATCCTATGGACAGAGGAGCCTGGTAGGCTACAGTCCATGGTGTCACAAAGAGTCGGACACGACTGAGTGACTTCACTTCACAAATACTCTTACTGAAGTCTGATAGCATTAAAATGTCTAAAGATAATATTTTTAAAAAAATACATTATTCATTTAATATAATTCTTATAAATACATTATATCCATGTCATTCGGTCTTCAATTAGATAATATAAGCATCATATTTTATTCAAATGAAAGATTCTCTATTATTTTATCCCATCAGTAAAGCTTGATATAGATAAAGAAATTCAGAATAATAAAGGCCATTTCTGTATGTTATGATCTGTAACAAACCAAACCAAAACCCCAAACCTAAACAACATCATCACCATAGTCAAACTTCACGACATCCTATCAGTTTAACCCTAAATTCATAGGTTAATTTAGGGGAGCTGACAATTGGCAACCATTTTGCAAGACAATTCTGATGCTGACTAGCCAGAGTAAAGTTGAACTTCACAGGTTAAGGACAGAGTCTCTCCCGTAAGAGACTCTCACTTCAGGCACCAGCCCCAGGTTCGAGGTGCCTCAGGCCATGCACACTTCTGACCAACTGGCTACAAACACCCTCCACGGCAAACATAGGTCTGATACTTTAATAGAATGACACACGGGACTCGGGAAGGTGCTCTACTTAGGACTACAGTTACGGGACTCGGGAAGGTGCTCTACTTAGGACTACAGTTTTATAATGAAGGGGACAAACCGGGACCAGCCAAAGGAAGAGATACATTGGACAAGGTCTGGGAAAGTCTAAGCATAAAGCTGCCGGGTCCTCAGGACACATCGCCTTCACACATTGATATATGATTACCAACCAGGAAAGCTCACCCAAGCCTCACTGTCCAGAGTTTTAATGAGGATTTCATTACACAAGCCAGACTGACTCAATCACTGCCCACTTGACAACTCAATCGCCAGTCCCCCTCCCCTCCCACAGGGTTGGATTGATGTCACCTGGCTCAAAACCAACCCTCTTAATCACCTGGTTGGGTTTTCAGGCCTGAAAGGCCCCCACCCTGAAACTACCCAGGGGCCCAGCATGAGGTACCTTATTAGCATAAACTCAGCCGGTTCAAGGAGTCCACCATGAATAACAAAAACACTATCATTCCAGAAATCCAAAGATCTTCCAGGAGCCTCCCACAAAGGCCACCCAAATTCTTCATTATACATTTGTTTCTTTTTTTTTAAGTCATTTTTTGGTTAACTTTTGTTATTTTAAGATATTCTTTGCTGTTTAAGCATTTCTAAATTTTATGCGGTCAAAATAAAAGTTTTTTTCTTTATGACAACCAAACCAAACACAACAACAGCAAAACAATACAAAACTAAAACCTAGACTAGTAGTTACTTCCCACCCTTCAGGATGCTATAGTCTAAAGAAGATCACTCTGTGAAATTAGTTAATGACTTCTTCAACCATGAAGTTTTGAAACCAAGCAGGGCCCTGCAGGGGCCCTCCTGGGTACAAAAGCATTTCTGTGTCTTTTTTTTTTTTTTTTTAAAAAAAAAAAGGTTTCAGCCTCCTAGACCTTCCCGGAGTTCCAAAGGGCAGATTCAAGCAGTTACTAATTAGGGGAGTGGGGGATGCAGAAGCAAAGCCCAAGCAGTCAAGAAACAATAGTGCCGCAAACAGAACAGACTCCCAGTTCCCCCTTCAGGGGTATACCTAACAACCTGATTCACATCTTTGAGTTCTTCTGCAGGCACTAAGAACCCCCACCCAGGATGATGGTAACTACAAGCTGAAACCCCAGAAGACTGGTCAGAACCAGGAGACTGATGATTGCGATTCCGGTAATAGCAGCCTGTTACCTGACCACCAACCAATCAGAAGAAAGTCATACACCCCGTAGCCCTCATTCCAAATGTTGCTTTTAAAAAACTCTTCCCTGAAAACCATGAAGGGAGTTTGGGTTTTCTGAGCCTGAGATGCCTGTTCTCCTTGTTTGGCCCTTATAATAAACTTTTCTCTGCTCCAAACCCCAACATTTTGGTTTCTTTGGTCTTGCTGGGCAAGCGGCACACAAACCCGGGTTTGGCAACAGTTTCGTTTTAAAAATGACATCTGAAATGTTACCCCCAGTGACATAACAAAGATCACTGGGAGCAGTTTTCCACGATGTGTTAATACATTATAAAGTCCTTCACCCACAGGAAGAGTTTGGCCCCTGTCGTGTTCCTGATACTTCCTTGAGCACCTACAGAAGATCTTTAAGCAAGACTGGCATTTGGTGCGAATTAATTTCTTCCCAAGGAGCTGAGTTATGAAGAATACCAGACTGGTCTGAGAAACAGACAACAGAGAGGAAGGATGGCTGCCTTCCAAGGAAAAAACCAGATCATTTCCAACAATACTTAGAAAATAAAGGTGTGGTGAAAAAATCTGTACAAAAACCTTTGGTATAAGGTCATCCAAATATATTGGTACTGAGCATGGGAAACACACAAAAACGTGGCCTCATTAAAATTGTACATACTTGAGATTCTTAACCACTTCTGACTCATAGCTTGCTATTCATTCAAAATAGCAAAGACAGTTTAATCAAACTTCTCATATAGCATAATAAACATGTGAAGATTCTTCCATAGTTATGTGAATTACTTATTATCCTAAACTATTTGCTGTACTTGGAGGTATGAAGATCCTATCTTTAGTGACCACCACTCTGATTTTAAAAATGATTTCTAACTTTATAATGTTTTGTTGCTCCAAATACTATGATTCTAGAGCCCGTTAGAGGCCAGGCACTGTTTAAGAGCTAGGATTACATAGATGAACAAGGCAGATGATGTCTTTCCTCTTGGGGAGTTTATATTATTTTGATTCTGATCTTGATTCTGATCTACTCAAAACAAAACCAAACTCCACAAGAAAATCAGGCACAGTTGATCCTCTCTTTACAAAGAAGACTCTTAAGCTTTACAGGTGAGTCACATACCCATACCCAGGCCAGGTAAGTGGTTAGAAAAAGAAGCAAGGCCTAAGTTTTCTACCACAAACAGGCCCAGAAAAAAACAACTGACCATTTTCAAATATGAAAGACCTCAAACCCAAGTAAAAACATTCTTTAGTACAAAGTTACTCCCCCAAACATCTATTTAAAAAAAGATTTAGATTGTTTTGAACTTGCACAGAAATGAACTTGTCTGAGGATGCAGGTTAGGTCAGTTTCAAAGCTGCAACTGGAAAGGTTCTTCTAAGCCCCTAAGCCCCAGATTTCTGCAGCCTTGGGGGAAGGGAGGGTGGGGTGCAGATGCAGCCCAGAGCAGCCACCTGGGTGACCAGCCACATACCTGGTACCTGGCCAGACTCCTTCAAGTCCAGGATATCCCTGATGTAGAGTTTTGCAAAGGCTAGAAACACAGGATCCAAACCCCACAAGAGGGAAGGAGTTTCGTCTTCACACTGGCTGGATTTAGACTCCATCTGGAGACTGGGCTGTGGCTTCCAGCCAGCCCTGAAAAGCTCAGCATCTAGACCCGAGATCTAGAAGGGAGACAAAAACCAGGACGCAAAGCTGGTAACTTGGGTATTGAAACCGTCACGGCCCCTAAGCTGTTCCCCGGGCGGGCATCCCGAACTCTGGGAGGGGTAAACCCAGGGGCCCGGGCCTGTCAAACTGCGCGCCAAGGGCTTGAGGAAGGAGGTGTTCCTCCAGTGAGGGCCCCTGAGTGCCTCAAGGCTTTTTCTTCTGCCCCACGGCAGTGTTTCTCCTTCTCCAAGGTACCCATTTCTAAATGGCTAAACACCAACTTTTCACTTGGGGGACATAAGGCCATAAATGCGTACCCCGAAACCGCTTTAATACGTGGGTTCCAGAGAGGAATGGGCACCCTCGTGGCCAGACACGAGAGGGGGCAGAGTGGGTGGGACCGTTTGTAGCTCGGCCCCTGCACCTTCCGGTGTTGGGGATGAGCCTGAGAAAGGGAGGAAAAGGAAACGAGAAACAGACCCGGTCGCGGCCCCTCCCGCCGCACCCGCGCCGTCGGCCCACAGGTCCTCGGAGCGCGCATGCCCGGCCCTTTCGGCACTCAGAGGCCGCGGGCGCTCAAAGCCTGGAGGTGGCGCCGCCAACCCCGCCCAGAGCAGAAGCGCTAGGTCGAAGTCACCTCCGGTGCTCCCCGCTAAGGAGTTGGGGGGTTGGGCCCGACACCCTCCCGCGCGCGGGACCTGCCACTGTGTCCCCGCCCAGGCCCTTCCTTCTTGCCGCCCAAGGCTCCGCCCCTTCCTAACGAGGCCGCGCCCACTCTGCCCGCGGCCACGCCCCATTTTGCATCCCAATGCGGCCTAGCCAGGTGCTCCTTGCCAGGTGGTGGCCGGCCTTGGCAAGGGCTATGCGGGGTGCATTGCTTCTAGCAGCGACTTTCTTGAGTCTCCGCGGAAGTGCAGAACCCAAATCTCCCAGGCCTGGAAGCTGGCCCTAAAACTCCTGCTGTCCAATCCCCGCCTTCTTAAGTCCCCCTTTCATCCCAACTTAGTGGTGGGACCCTGACCCATGACCTCCAAGAGGTTCGGACTGAATCAGACTTTTTTATTTCCTTCCCTGATATGTTAAACGAACAAATAAAGCAATGCCAAAAGCAGGGTTACATTGTGGTATTTTAAATATTTATTTACACTTGATTAATTATTTACTAACACACCCACCCTTTGATACTATACAGTCTCACTTTAGATAATGTTGGTACCTAAACTCGAGCTCTTGACTGAATGTGAGGCCTTGACTCTGCCGGAGACTAGCCTTCTTTGCAAGATCATGACAAAGTTTGTCTCCTTTCCTCTTATTCTGTGTGTACTCCAAAAACTGGCATTTTGGTAAATTATGGCCACCTTGATGGTGTCTGAAGCTCCAGCACTTTGGCCACCTCATGCGAAGAGCTGACTCATTGGAAAAGACTCTGATGCTGGGAGGGATTGAGGGCAGGAGGAGAAGGGGATGACCGAGGATGAGATGGCTGGATGGCATCACGGACTCGACGGACATGAGTCTGAGTGAACTCCGGGAGATGGTGATGGACAGGGAGGCCTGGCGTGCTGCGATTCATGGGGTCGCAAAGAGTCGGACACGACTGAACAACTGAACTGAACTGAACTGAACTGAACTGATGGTGTCTGTCCCCTGTAACCCCAATTAAAAGTGAGGAAAGATAGCCATGTTAGTCTCATAAATAAATAAGCCACATTATGACATTACTTGAGATGGCAGGAGTTCTTCCTAACTTACAAGGACTCTGTAAAATGGCAGAAGGGGTACAGGTCATGCTAGAAGGCCATTCCTACGGGAAATAAGTGGTGGCCAAAGAGATAACTGCCAAACTATTTAGCAGAAAAGGAGCTTCAAGCAGCTGGAATGGAAAATGTGTGTCATTGAAACAATGGCATTTAATTACATCCCTGGCCACTGAAGAAGCTAAAAAACAGAATCCTTGGTAAAGAAGAGCATTGTCCAGCCTCCCCTGTGATGAACAGTTGAGTCTATCAAGATTAAGGTTTAATTAAGGGAAGATACTTTGCTAATAGGGGGAGGTTCTCTTCAAGGAAGGACACCCAGTATGACACCAGGTAGGATGAGTGCTTCCAGCTGACTTGTAAGGTGGGGAAAGACAGGTTGGGTGACATTTCTGACTGCACACATCTGTCCCAGGGTGGAACTCGAGACGAAAATCACTACTGAGTGTAGGCAGAGCCCAAGAAGAGTTTAGGAATGACTCTTATGACTCTTAAGGGTAGAGTGCTAGAAACGAAGGCTGTTCAGGACTCCAAGCTTATTAATGACCTTGGGGACAGCCACATCCAGTTGGTAGGTGTGGCCCCACACCCAGGAACAGACTGCCCCTGAAGTCATCATTTGCCATGAAAGGACTCCTTGGAGTTTAAGGATGTTCCGTTTGATCCAAGCTCAAAATGTAGAGTTGGGTGTAGAATAGAATGTTCTAGACTGTTGAAGCATCTGGAAGAGTATGCAAGGATCCTCTTCTCTGTTATCACCATCAGGAGATAGTCCATGTTCCCAAGTCATACTTACACGTGCAGAGGGCCTGGAGGGCTCTTCAGCTGGGATTCCACAGCACTGCAAAGCAGACATTTTAAACCCAACCGTCGACACAATGCTAGGAACCCTTCTTATGACTTCTCATTGCGAAATAATTTGGTTTTGCAAGCATTTCTGACAGACCAGACAATCCTTTCCAGAAATTGAGATTTTAATAAATTCTTCTAGAAAATGAGGGGACTGAACTGCTTATCTTCTACCTCAAAGCACAAACCATGTCACCTTAACTGTTTTCTACACCTAACAGGTAGAGTAGAGTGTTCTTTTGCACATTGACTTAGATTGGAGGTTTACATTAGTAGAGTAGCAGTTAGCAGTTTATAAGAAAGACAGCTTATCGATGCTATTATGTTAATGTTATAACCCTGGTTGGGGGGGGGGGGGGGTGGCAATTTTGGCCACTCAGCCTACTTTAAATACTCTGTGTGTGCTATGGGGAAGCACTAGAAATTTTTATTTCACTGGAGCAAAAACAGTAATATATTAAATAAAACAAGAGGCTAAATTGTGTGGCCTAATAACTACTATGTGGGTTATAGGAGGTAAACTGGAAGGGAAGAAAAGGGGGCTTATCAAATAAGATAATGTATGTAACCACTGGAACAAAGTAAGCACTCAAAGTGTGTCCGGCTGGGATAGTGAATGATGATAACATCTTATAAGCATGTCTAAGCTGTTATCATCATTCACTATGGAGGGGGGATTTAAGCTGGATTTTGAGACTGTGGAGGAATGATTCATTCATTCATGAAACGTATTTGTCAAGCACTGTACTGGACACTGGTGGGTAAAAAGGAGATAAGACAGATTGAGTACAGCCTTCAGGGAGCTTCCATTCTGTTGGAGGGAAAGGGGAAAGACAGTAGACAAATAAATGAGTAACATAAGTACAGATTGGTCTTCGTGCTTTGAAGGAAATTAGAAGTATGTTATGATCACTTATAATGGGGTGTGGGATCTGCTTTATATAGATCTGCTTTGACTGGATGAGAGGAGACCTGGGAACAGAGTCAGCCATGAAAAGTGCCAAGAGCATTCCAGGCAGTGGTCAAAGTAAGGGTGAATATCTGGAGGCGGGAAAGGACTTCCCTCCTGGAGGAACAGAAGAGAGGATGGAGAGAACAGTTGCATACATAATTGGCACACGAGAAGAAGGCAGATCCCAGAGGACCTCACAGGCCATAAGAGGTTGGCATTTTATTCTCAGTCTCCCTGTATGTAAGAAGAGGGATAATACAGTGATGGGCTGGGAGCAGGGCAAAGACAGCAGGATGGTATATCTGTGGGCAAGCCAACAAGGCAGACTGACCCAGGAGGTCAGCTAGCAGAAACAGGCTGAAATAAGATTGTAGAAGGGCTTGAATTAGGTTCTATTTTTCTTCCCTGTAAGCAATAGAGTGCTGTTATCTATCAGAGGAATGATTTAAATTTTTTTTTAATTGTAAGGGTTCCTGCTAAATCTAACATACTATGGTAAGGAACCCAAAAATATGTAAGAAGACTTCTCTACCCAATTTCCTGAATCTATTCAAAAAATTGTGCCTAGGGATATTTACCAAATGATAATAAAAGACTAGAGTAAAAAAACACTACTGGCTATCTTGCTGGGGGCCTCACCTGTGCCACTTGTCCTGCCTCCTCAGCAGTCTTGCTCAGTCCACCACGATATCACCATCTCCCTCTCTCTGACTTCCCCTGAGCACATCCACAGGCTCACCTCTCTCTTTTAAGCTTAAGAAAACAGCCTCTCTGAAAACCCCAGCCCTTGAACTACTGTTTTCGCACTCTCTTGCTCTCTGTTCAAAGTTTCTTGGAAGAGTCATACATATTCCCTATCCACACTTCCTCATCTCCAATTTGATATATCATTGTTTGGCTCACCCTACCTTAACCTTCAGCTAACTCTACTCCAGCACACCACTCCACTGAAACTCCTCTCCTAAGTTAACAATTATATTCAATTTCTCAAATACAATGGTACTTTCCTTTCCTTATCATTCATCTTTTTTCCTGATTTCCTAGCTTTGGATGATGAGCTGATTATATTCTCTTCCTATGTACCTTGGTTTCCTGGTATCATTTTGGGTTCCTCTTCTACCTTTCTGTTACTTCCTTTGCAGTGTCCTCTTCCTCTGTTAATCTCTTATGTGTTGATGTTCCCCAGAGTTCAATCTCCTTTTCTAAAAAACGTATCTATTTTTGATTGTGCTGGGTCTTCATTACTGTGCATGGGCTTTTTCTAGCTTAGGTGAGGGGGGTGGCTACTCTTCATTGTGGTGTGCAGGCTTCCCATTGTGGTTCAGTTCAGTTCAGTTCAGTTCAGTCTCTCAGTCGTGTCTGACTCTTTGTGACCCCAGGGACTGCAGCACGCCAGGCCTCTCTGTCCATCACCAACTCCCGGAGTTTACCCACACTCATGTCCATTGAATCGGTGATGCCATCCAACCATCTCATCCTCTGTCGTCCCCTTCTCCCGCCTTCAATCTTTCCCAGCATCAGGGTCTTTTCAAATGAGTCAGCTCTTTGCATCAGGCGGCCAAAGTATTGGAGTTTCAACATCAGTCCTTCCAATGAACACTCGGGACTGATTCTTTAGGATTGACTGGTTGGATCTCCTTGCATCCAAGGAAATATCAAGAGTCTTCTCCAACATCACAGTTCAAAAGCACCAATTCTTCGTTGCTCAGTTTTCTTTATAGTCCAACTCTCACATCCATACATGACCTTTGTTGGCAAAGTAATGTCTCTGCTTTTGAATATGCTATCCAGGTTGGTCATAACTTTTCTTCCAAGGAGCAAGCGTCTTTTAATTTCATGGCTGCAGTCACCATCTGCAGTGATTTTGGAGCCCCAAAAAATAAAGTCAGCCGCTGTTTCCACTGTTTCCCCATCTATTTCCCATTGCGGTGGCTTCTCTTTATTTGTGGAGCACAGACTCTAGGATGTGTGGGCTTCAGCAGTTGCAGCGCATGGACTCTGGAGTGTCACAGGGGCTTTATTTGCCCCTCAGCATGTGGAATCTTCGTGTACCAGAGATTGAACCCATGTCCCCTGCATTGGCAGGCATTCTTATCCACTGCACCACCAGGGAAGTTCAAGTCCAATTTCCTGACCACTTCCTTCTCATCCCATGTCCTCTTACTGAGTAGCTTAATCCAAACCCATGGCTTCAACAGAACCATTGTTCTAGAGACTCTCCCCTCTTTACATCCAGCCAAGAACTCTCCTCAGCTCCACATCTGAAGTTCCAGCTGGACTCTCCTGGGCACCGCAGACTAAACCTCTTGCCCCACAGTTCTGCCTCTCTCTTTTCTGTCATGTGAATATTATCATCACATGCCAACCATCTAAATCATGAAACTGGAATGCTTTATGAGTATCTCCATCTCTTTACCCTTAATGCAATTAATCGTGAAGACCTGTCAACTCTGCTTCCTAGATACGTCCTCTTAATTTAGTCCCTCCTCCTTGCTCCTGTTACCACAGCCTTAGTCCAGGCTGTCATCATTTATTGCCTGGATCACTGCCTCCTCCCAACTAGTCCTTCTGCCTCTAGCTGGGCTTCCTTCCAATTTGTCACCCGTGCTCCTGCCAGCATGATCCTTATAAAATGCAATTTAGACGGTGTTTCTCCCTAGTCTAAAATATTTCAATGACTATATGTAGTCTGCAAAATAAAGTTCAAATTTCCTTGTATTTCATACCTGCTGCTTCTGCTGCTAAGTCACTTCAGTCATGTCCGACTCTGTGCGACCCCATGGACGGCAGCCCACCAGGCTCCCCCGTCCCTGGGATTCTCCAGGCAAGAACACTGGAGTGGGTTGCCATTTCCTTCTCCAATGCATCAAAGTTAAAAGTGAAAGTGAAGTCGCTCAGTCATGTCTGACCCTCAGTGACCCCATGGACTGCAGCCTTCCAGGCTCCTCTGTCCATGGGATTTCCCAGGCAAGAGTGCTGGAGTGGGGTGCCATTGCCTTCTCCGATTTCATACCTAGTTCATATCTAGTTCCTCACAGCCTGGGTACAATCCAACTCTATGGGCTGGGACCCCACCAATCCCTCATAGCTGTCCTACTTTCTAGGCTGGCATCTTCAATGCTGTTTCTCAAGACATTAATAAAAATCTAGACAAATGAGATTGAGAACAAAAGAAAATAGATTTCAACTCAGTAACGGGTACTGAGAATGTCCAAGAAATTGACAGTGTAGGTCAAGTTTGAGCACCAGACTCTATTATTAATAACATCTCAAGGATTTCAATTTGGGAAATGCTACTAAAGGCATCTGGACCAACTGAGAGTTCCTGGAATATGGAACTCTCTTTTGTTTCTCCCCTGTCTGCCTGAAGCCGTTCACCTATCAATTAACTTTTTGAAATGAACCCTTATGTGCTAAAGAGTTCTATATACTAGACATACAAATGGCAAAACGGCTCTGAGTAAGCTAAGCAAGCTGAGAAGGCACTGGCGACCCACGCCAGTACTCTTGCCTGGAAACTCCCATGGATGGAGGAGCCTGGTGGGCTGCAGTCCATGGGGTTGCGAAGAGTAAGGACACGACTGAGTGGACTTCACTTTCACTTTTCACTTTCATGCATTGGAGAAGGAAATGGCAACCCACTCCAGCGTTCTTGCCTGGAGAATCCCAGGGACGGGGGAGCCTGGTGGGCTGCCGTCCATGGGGTCACACAGAGTCGGACACGACTGAAGTGACTTAGCAGCAAGCTGAGCAAGGAAACCCATGAATGCAATATATCGTAATAAATGCTATGTAACTTCAGAGAGTAAGGTGGGGGACCAGAGTTGGTGGGATTAGGAAGCAGTAACCTTGCTTTCAGGAGAAGGCAATGGCACCCCACTCCAGTACTCTTGCCCTGGAAAATCCCATGGATGGAGGAGCCTGGTGGACTGCAGTCCATTGGGTCGCTAAGAGTCGGACACGACTGAGCGACTTCACTTTCACTTTTCACTTTCATGCACTGGAGAAGGAAATGGCAACCCACTCTGGTGTTCTTGCATGGAGAATCCCAGGGACGGGGGAGCCTGGTGGGCTGCCGTCTATGGGGTTGCACAGAGTCGGACATGACTGAAGTGACTTAGCAGCAACCTTGCTTCCCCCTTTTCACTTGGGTTATCTCTGACATAGTTGTCAGTTTTCACTTCATGTATTCTGAGTTCTAGTTAAGTGCACATAGATTTATAATTGTTAAATTTTCCTTACTACTCTTTTATCATTATGAAATGTCCCTCTTAGTCTCGAGTAATATTTCTTAAAGTCTATTTTGTCTAATAGTAATATAATCACTTCAGTTCTCAAATGGTTACTGTTAATGGACTATCTTTCTCCATCCTTTCACTTCCCATCTATTTGTGTCTTTGCATAGGTGTGTCTTCTGTAGACAGCATAGTTGGATTTTGCCTTTTTATCCAGTCTGACAATCTCTTCATTTTGATTTGAGTGTTTAGTCATTTCATAGGTAATGTAATTATTGATATGGTCAGATTTATATTCATCATTTATCTGTTTTCTATAGCTCAACTCACTTCTTCATTCTTCTGCTCTGTCTTGACTGGTTTCTTTTATGTTAAATATTTTCATTGTAACATTTAAATTATTCTGTTAATTTTCAAAAATAATTTAGTTTTTTAGGGATCTTAATATGCATCTTAATTTATCACAATCTACTTCAGATTAATACTAATTAAATTCTAGAGATATGTAGAAACTTTGCCTCAATATACCTATATTCCTTTCTCTGCTTTTGTGCTATTATTGTCATATACGGTACACCTATATAAGTTATAAAACCAACAACACAATGTTATAATTATTGCCTTAAATAATTGTATGTCTTTTAAAGAAGTTAAGGCATGAGAAATATATAACTGCAGTCTTTTATATTAACCCATATAATTATCATCTCTGGTCATCCTTGTTTCTTGCTGGAGGTATGGGCACTTCAAACTGAATGAGCCCCTTCAGCGGTGGCAGAGGTACTTTGGTACTGACAGCCTGCCCTGTCTGGACAGAACATCTGGATTGACCAACCTGGATCTAAGAATGGGGAAGGAAACGGGAGGGGTCACAAAGCAACAGACTTCCATTTTCTTACCTGAGGTCGAAGCACGAGCACTTTTCAGATAGCTGTGTGCCTTTGATCTATTCTCAGAGTGCTGAAATGGTTGCTTTGGTCCATTTGTTTCTTTTTTTTGAGGAGAAGGCAATGGCACCCCACTCCAGTACTCTTGCCTGGAAAATCCCATGGGCGGAGAAGCCTGGTAGGCTGCAGTCCATGGGGTCGCTAAGAGTCAGACAGGACTGAGCGACTTCACTTTCACTTCTTTTTTTAGGCCACACCTTGCAGAATGTGGGATCTTAGTTCCCCATCCAGGAATCAAACTCACGCCGCCTGAATTGGGAGCACAGAATCTTGAACACTGGACAGCAGGGAAGTCCTATTTTGGTCACTTTTGTCTAGTTTTTTTATTACATTTTAGAGAGATCATTGCTGATATTCTCAGCCAGCTTTTGGTTACTAGCAGATCAATCAGACAGGATAAGGAAGCCAAGAAATAGGGGTAAAGGACTGAACCTTAGAACAAGGTCAGAAATTAGCTAGTTGGAGAAAGCAGTTACTCACATTCCGTCCTACTTTGTGGAGTTTGAGAAGATTCCTACGTCAGCAGAAGGCACTGTGCACACCAGTGCAAACCATTGGAGAACTTTCTGGAATGAGAACTGGAATTGACATTAAGAGGCGGCTGAGGGTGAGACACTGTCTAGGTTCTTGCATTTAAAACAAGTAGCTCCTCTTTCCTGCATATGTGGTCTAATTTCACCAAAGGGGATCCAAACCTTAGGAGGATGGCCTCTGGAAAGCTGAAGACAGCATGAGGTAATGAGCTTGGATTCATCCTAGAGGGCAGAGAATGACTTCTCATAAGTAAAACTTGTGTCCCAAGAGACTGGCTTGAATGCATAAGAAATAATTTTGAATTTTGTATTTTAAAAGTCTGTATTTCAAAGAAAGAAGGACAGTGGTTGCCAGGGACTGGGGGGAGGAGCAAAGAGGGAATTATTAGTCCATGAGTACAGAGTTTCAGACATGACTGAGAGCGCACACACGTAGTTTCAGTTTTGCAAGACGAAAAGAGTTCTGGGGATGGATACTGGTGATGGTTGCCCAACAACATGAATGTACTTAGTATCACTGAACCATACACTTGAAAATGATTAAGATGGTAAATTTTATGTGTTTGTTACCACAATTTTGAAAACTGGGGAAAAAAGCATATATCTCAGGACAATGCTGGGCACGGCTGTGGTTTGAGGTATGTAAACTTATGTGACAGTCACCTGTGTACTACTTTCAGTTCAGTTCAGTTCAATTCAGTTGCTCAGTCGTGCCCGACTCTTTGCAACCCCATGAATTGCAGCACACAAGGCCTCCCTGTCCATCACCAACTCCTGGAGTTCACTCAGTCTCACGTCCATCGAGTCAGTGATGCCATCCAGCCATCTCATCCTCTGTCATCCCCTTCTCCTCCTGCCCCCAATCCCTCCCAGCATCAGAGTCTTTTCCAATGAGTCAACTCTTCGCATGAGGTGGCCAAAGTACTGGAGTTTCAGCTTCAGCATCATTCCTTCCAAAGAAATCCCAGGGCTGATATCCTTTAGAATGGACTGGTTGGATTTCCTTGCAGTCCAAGGGACTCTCAAGAGTCTTCTCCAACACCATAGTTCATGCCTGGTCAATTAAGCCACAAATCTACAGGATCTCCTAGCAAGGTTGGAGGTTCCTGGGCTTACCAGGTAGTTTATGAGCTAGATGGGTGATTATGAATTGAACTCATAATGAGGTGAGTAAAAGCGATCCAATCTTGACTCTTGACCTTAAGTTTTAGATACACACCCACTCTTCTGAGTAAGCCCCAGAGCGTCACTCTGACTGATGACAGGTGTCTTTACAGGGGCAGAGTTGGCAACACAACCACTTCCCTAGGGGCAACCAGCTACCAGAGAGCACACCAGCTGGAAAACAAACTATCTCTGTCTTTTCTTATATTTCCGTTCTTAGTATAAACATTCTGCAAGGATTGTGAAGCATTTGGAACTAAGGATTACGTTTTGGAGAAATGGGATTAATAGTTAATAATAATAAGCCAGGATAATAGGATAAATTAGGACTTTGGGATTAACAGATACACACTACTGTATATAAAATAGATAAACAACAAGGACCTACTGTATAGCACAGGGAATTATATTTGATATCTTGTGATAATTTATAATGGAAAGGAATCTGAAAACAAATATATATATATATCACATATATATATAAATGAATCATGACGCTATACACTGGAAATTAATACAACATTGAAATCAAGTATACTTCAATTTTAAGAAGATGGAATGGAGATACGCTATCTCTCAAAGCTTAAAAAATGAGAACTTTTTACGCAGGACTTTCATAAAAGCTTATAATCTTGATCAAATAAATTATGTACAGATATTAAACCAATTAAAAATGATGGTGTGTTTTCCAAATTTTTACTGTCTAGTATATATTATTTAACAGCAAAAGTCATTTAAAAATTAGCATCCCTTGAATTTCACAAACGTGATGTTGAGTGAAACAAGCCAGATACAAAAGAGAGTGTATACTGTGTTTTATTTACAAAAAATACAAACCAAGTGAAAGTCATCTATGTTGTCTGAAGTCAGGATAGTTGTTATTTTGGGGGGAGGGTGGTGCCTTCCCAGAAGGAACCATGAGAAGCTTCTGAGGATGTGTGTGTGGGTGCTCAGTTGCTCAGTTGTATCCAGCTCTTTGTGACCCCCTGAACTGTAGCCCACCAGGCTCCTCTGTTCATGGGATCTCCCAGGCAAGAATACTGGAGTGGGTTGCCATTTCCTTCTCTGCTGGATTTCCCTGTTCCAGTGATCAAACCTGGGTCTCCAGCATTGGCAGGTGGATTTTTTTTACCACTGTGCCACCTGGGAAGCCTTCTTCTGAGGATACTGGTCATTTAATGCTTCTTCATCTATATTTTATTTCAATAAAATATTAACAGTTTTTTCATCCTTAGCTTTGAATTAATTGCATTTAAAGTTGAGAGGAATTAAAAAGTGAAAACTTATTAAATTATAAGACCCCACATTTTGTGTTATTGTCACTTGTGTAGAAAAATAGACCATTTTTAATGTTAATGTAATTCAAGTGATAAGATACAGACAACATCAGCCTTCACTTTTCTTAATTTTGACATGTGCCTATAGGCTCAGGTAGTCATAGCATTTCATAATCATTATCACAAAGCTGGCCAATGGAATAGAATATTGTTTCTGTTATCAATTTATAATTCTCCCCAGGGCGACTTTCAATCAAGGAAAAACTGAACTCCCCAATGATGTCAAAGACAGCATATTGCAGAGGTTAATTAACGAGTCACCCGGAGAAGATTGAATAGCCATTGTGCTGACATGTTCAAGAGCTAATCGGTTCTGATGATGTAATTTGCAGCAGTGCTTGATGTCTATTAGCCTGATGGCTGACAGCTGCTGTGGACCCCGAAGATTAAAGTGTGAAGTATGCGGGATGAGTGCTTTCAGTGGAAAGAAACTTATATAGAGCAAAGTGAATATAACCTGGTCATGCTGGTTACTCTGCTTGGAAATCCTGCCCACTTCTGCCTGATTTATACAGATTGCTTTTACCAGGTCTAAGGCAATCTCAACTCCAGGCTCACATTATCCAAGACCACCCCAGTCAACACAGACTCTGTTCCCTGCACTCTTGTGAAACTTATAGTCAGAATTATAGGCTTTAGCACTTCTTGAATGTTTATCATGTACCCTCAACTTGACCATAGGCTACTAAGGATATCTTTCTTTTCTGTATCTCTCACAGTGTAGAACCTAATGGTTGGTGCAAAATTTAAATAAAAATAATTGGGGCAAAATATTGATAATTGCCTAAGCAGAGGGATGGTTACATGTGGATTTCTGCTACTATTCTTGCTGCATCTGTGTGTTTGGAAATTCCCTCAATAGCAGGGTTGGCAGATTTAGCAAATAATAATGCAGGATGGCCCATGAAATTTGAAATTCAGATAAACAATGAAAAATTCTTAGTAATAATTTATATTATATTTTATTACAGAACCCATAATTTTTCATACTATTAAATTTAATCATATAATTTATAATAATACTCCTGTATATATTTTATTAAACATTATACTACTATTTCATATTTTAGATTACTATTTTATGTTCCTATGGGAAATCTTTTCACCAAAATGTTATCTATTATTTATCTGAAATGCAAATTTAATTGGGTATCCTATATTTTGTCTAGCAACCTGACTTTCTGGAAACTTAAAAACATAATTGGTGATTAGTCAATGGACCCACAGAAGTGGGTGATAGAAGTAGTGCCTTTCTCTTAGACTGTGATCTGGTCTCACTTTCTTATTAAAAAGGCAGTTAGTTCCCTAGGGTCTCCTACCCAACCTTGGGGTGCCAAATCAGTATTTCTGCTGGTGGGACTCTGCATTTGCAATCAGATCTCAGATGATTCTGGTGCTATTGCTAGCCAACCTGATGCCTTTATTTTAAAACAGCCTGATGTTTTTAGTTTTTCTGATATGATATTTTTAAAAAGTTTATTAAAATGTTTTTAAAATAAAAGAAAAGTTTAAAACATTTAAATTTATTTATTTGTTGGGTCTTAGTTGTGGCACATGCGATCTTAGTTGCAGTGCATGGAGTCTCAAGTTGTGGGGCGTGGGCTCCAGTGCTCACAGGCTGTGTAGTTGTGGTGTGTGGGTTTATTTGCTCTGCTGCATGTGGGATCTTAGTTCCTTGACCAGGGATGAGACCACTGGACCACCAGGGAAGTCCCTGATATGATCTTTTATTTCCTTGTAATGGTGTTATTTGAGTCACTTCTCAGTTTTCATGTCAAGGACTTGACTGAAGAGATACTAATTTTCTTGTACCATGACTCAGCCACTGAAGTTACAAGTCAAATGCTGTTACAAATATTCTAGTAGCCTTTTGTAGTTAAGCTCATCCTTAAATATTCATCAAACCCAGCATCTTAACTACTGATTTTTATTTTACTGGTATTATTCATTATTATTGAGAAATATGTCACTGGCAAGTCTGCAGCTCCCGTTAGTATTTTCAGGGATGCTAGAGTATCAAAATATCCTGATTTGTTTGGGACTGTTCTAATTTCAGCATGGATGTTTGTGTGTCCAGGGATGTCCCTCAGCCCTGGTTGCCCTGGCCATCCTACCTGAGTAGATGCCACAGTATACCACCCAGATGCTCATGTCAGGACCAGGACACTCTTTTCACCAGTTGCTGGTAGTGTCAGCTTACAATTGAGACCCTACTCAGGCAACTGCCTCACTCCAAATTATGCCCTGTCCCCAAGAGCTGTAAGCCATTGATGGAGCCCAGTCCTCAATTCAGGACATCTCTGATTGGCCATCCCTTCTCTGGAGATCCCTGTGGTGACAACTGAACCCTTTGTTACAATTCAACTTCTCCTTCTACACAATCCTGCTTCCCTAGCTCCCTTGCAGGGACAACTCCTGCAGGCACTCCCTAATATACCCGCTACAGGCAAATCTCAGAGTTTGAGTGTGTTGAGAAATCTGCTCTCTAATAGTTGGCACACAATTGGGGTGGCCCTAGGAAAGAGATTCTGGAATAAGACTTTGGAGCTGGGTCACCTGATGACTGGCCGGTAACAAAAACCCCTCACTAGTGGTAGGTAGTGGCACTATTATTGCCAGGTGGCGCTAGAACCTGCCAACCAATGCAGGAGATGTAAGAGTCGCAGGTTTGATCCCTGGATCAGGAAGATCCCCTGGAGAAGAGAATGACAATCCACTCCAGTATTCTTGTTTGGAGTTGTGTCTGACTCTTTGCGACCCCATGGACAGAGGAGCCTGACATGCTACAGTTCATGGGGTCGCAAAGAGTCAGACACAACTGAAGCAACTTAGCATTAGCAGTGGTGGGTGGAATCACTGACAAAGTAGCAGTACAACTGTAAAACTCTGGCCAGCAGTGAGCTGGAGTGGAATGCTAGTGGAAGGGAATGCACTGGAGGGAATGCTGCATCCCGGGCACCCAGAGATTCAGGGAATGTAGTCATTTAAGGACAGTGGAATGGGTGTTACTGGCCACTATCAATGTATTAAGGAGAGACAAGAAAGGCTGAGCGTGATTAATCACCAATTTGCGAGGCGGGATCTCCTGGGGCTAAGGCCTAGAACTTAAATTACAAGGTAGCAGAGCTCCAGTGAAGACAGTATTCCCAGTCCTAACAAGTCGGCTGGAGAAGGCAATGGCAACCCACTCCAGTGCTCTTGCCTGGCAAATCCCATGGACGGAGGAGCCTGATGGGCTGCAGTCCATGGGGTCGCTAGGAGTCAGACACGACTGAGTGACTTCACTTTCACTTTTCACTTTCATGCATTGGAGAAGGAAATGGCAACCCACTCCAGTGTTCTTGCCTGGAGGATCCCAGGGATGGGGGAGCCTGGTGGCCTGCCGTCTATGGGGTCGCACAGAGTCAGACATGACTGAAGCGACTTAGCAGCAGCAGCAGCAACAAGTCGGCTATGTCAGAGTCATGACCTTAATTGAAAGGGAATGAGATCCTGAGATGTGGGATGAGGATCTGTGGGTCAATGTCCTTGTAAATCTTGACTCTCCAGGTGTCCTCTGAATCCTTTGGCCTGCAGAATGGGCCCGCTCTCCAGGTTAAAATTTAGCACTTCTAGCTTTTGAAGTTGATACAGAGATTTTTGCCTTATAAGAAAACACTTCCTATAGATACACACCACTGTGTATAAAAGAAACAATAGATTTACTATATAGAACATAGAACTATATTCAATATCTTGTAATAATCTATAATGGAAAAGAATCTGAAGCTGTACACCTGAAACTAACATAATATTTGAAATCAAGTGAAGTTTAATAAATAAAATTTAAAAAATTTTTCCTCAAAGATCTTAACCTACTCTGCCACCTTTACTCTCCACCCAAAAACCAATAACTTGAGTTAAGTCACAACATAAGCAATGAGAAGAAAAAGACATTATGTCTCAAAAAGCTGTATTGGTAGAAGCTGGAAGAATATAGAGAGAGCCTGGGTATATGTGGTCAAGGGGGGCTAAGAATGTAAAGTTGGAGGAAGAATTCATTCCAAAGAGAGCATTCCCCTGTGACATATGAGTTTATTCAGGCAAGAACCCCAGTTGTTGCCATCACACTGTTAGAATGACTCTGGGAAGTTTGGAGAAAATATCTTATTAAATCAGTCTGCGGCATCAATGATAACATATTAATCACACTAGGTGAGCAGGAAGTGCCAGTAAACTGAAGGCCTTGGTGAGATGCTTGTGCATCAGAGGGTGGAAGTTAAGCCCTACAAAGATCCAGGGCTCTCCTATATCAGTGAAGTTTTCAGAGGTGTAGAGGATGGGCTATGCTGGGACATTCTCTCCAAAGTAAAGGACAAATTTTCATTTCATGCCTTCCACTACTGAGAAGGAAACACAATGCCTGGTAGGCCCTTAGGGCTCTTCAGGCAGCCTTATCCACGCTCATGAATACTGCTTTGGCCCTTTTGCTCGTAACTAAGACGACTTCTGGGGCTTTCCCTGGTGGCTTGGTGGTAAAGAATCCATCTGCCAATGTAGGAGACACAGGAGACCGGGGTTTGATTCCTGGGTCAGGAAGATCCCCTGGAGGAGGAGATGACAACCCACTCCAATACTCTTGACTGGGAAATCCCATGGACAGAGGAACCTGGCGCGCAACAGTCCAGGGGGTCACAAAAAGTTAGACACGACTTAGCAACTAAACAGCTACAACAGCAAGACTTCTAGCTTTGACTGGGGCTTTGAAACAAATCCAGAATGTGGTGACTATAGTCCTGCCTCTTGGGCCTTTCCAGCCAGAAGACCAGTGCATTTGAAGTTGTTTGCATTGCCTTGGAAAACCCCTTTCCATCACCTTCTAGCATCTTCAGTGAAGGGGTACCTTCCACCGCTGGTGCGAGAGGCAGTGGAGTCTCACGTTCAGATTCTTGTGCTACAAAATGAAGACTCTGCTATGAAAGGTAAACCCCCAGGCAACAGAGAACCTAAATACCCTGGAAACTTTCAGAAAACCAGAGAAATAGAGCCCAAAGTGGATTGGGCAGAGGGACCTCAGCAGACAATAGGTTGCACATCCAATTCCTCATTATTCGTATTAGGAAGGCGGGGAGGAGCTGTTCAAAAAGAAAGAGCCAAATGAGTTATAAAAGGCAACAAAACATTCATGCTTTTCACAACTGTTCTCCAACAATTTGCCTAGAAAATATAAAGGTGCTGCTAAAGCTTTAACCCACGTTTCCTGACTAGGGGGTAAAATTGGGATCCTGATATAAAAATCATATTTCTCTGGCTCTTCTCCCAGATACCAGGTGGCATCACTGTTTCCCTCCTCTGGCTCTGTTCCACCTCCCTGGGATTCTGTCTGGCCAAGGCAACCAATGCCCGGGCCCCCAGAGCACCTGATTTCTGCTGCAGATGCCCTTGCTGTCCCAGGGGCAGGGCAGCCCCTGCCAAGGCTGCCAGTCCCCACACTGCCACTGCAGCTGCTGCCCTGTGGGCTGTCAGTGCCCCGCAGACAACCCAGCCAAACTGCCGTCACGGCCTTGACCTCCCTCCATCACAGCCTGTCGCCAAGACAGGAGCTGAGCTACTCTGGGCAACCTATACTCACTTGTACTCAGCAGTACCACATTTAGTGACGTGATACCCAGAGGGGATCAGTTTTAAACACCCTTCCATGTGATCAAATTAGTCTCAGTAATAATCATGAAACAGAACAAACAGTGATAATGGCCAGGAGAGAAATGCAGCGGTGAAAAGTTTCCTTTTTTTGTAGTTTGTATGTATTATAGGCCTGTCCTATAGATAAATACAGAAGGAAAACAGAAGGAAAGATTATAGCAAAAGAAAAAGATAAAAAGATTGTTTTTAATTTCATTAACATATTTTTTCCATTTTATTACAATTTTTTTCAAGCATATAGCAAAATTGAAGAAGTTTTAATGAACATATACACCCAGCACATAGATTTTTACCAGTAAAAATTTACAATCCTTGCCTTATCAGAGTTACCCACTTATCTGTTTATCTCTCCACCTATCAATCTTATCTTTCATATTTAAAAAAATTATTTTAAACCGGTGTTAGATTTACAGATAAGTTGTAAAAATAAGTACAGAGCTTTGCCATATACCCTCACCCATTTCCCCCTATTATTAACAGCTTAAATTAGTATGATACATTTGTTAACGACTAATGAAAAAATATTGCCACATCTTTTTAAGCTAAACCCATACTTTATTCAGATTTTTTTCTAGTTTTTTTTTTTTTCATAATATCCTTTCTCTGTTCCAGGATCCTATTTATAATATTACATTACATTTAGTGGCCATGTCTCCCTAGGCTCCTCTGGGCTATAACAGTTTCTCAGACTTTCCTTGTTTTCGATGACCTTGACAGTTTTGAGCAGTACTGGTCAGGTATTTTGTAGATTGTTCTCCAGTCTGATGTTTTTTCTCATGGTTCTCCTGGTGTTACAGGTTTGGGGGAAGAAGACCACAGAAATCAAGTCATTCTCAATACATAATGATCAAAAGTCTGTGCTAGCCACATGAGTTATTACTGATAGTGTTCACTTTGATCACCTGGCCAAGGTAGTGTTTGCCAGGTTTCTTCACTGTAGGGCTACTTTCCCCCCTCCTTTTTCTTTTTTTCTTTCTTTTTCAATATACATATATTTTGGCCACACTGTGAAGCATGTTGGATCTTAGTTCCCTGACCAGGTATCAAACCCTCGTCCTTTGCATTGGAAGCTTGGAGTCTTCACCTCTGGACCACCAGGGGAGTTCCCTTCCCTCTCCTTTTCACACTTCGCTCTTTGGAAGCAAATTCCTATGTGTAACCCACGTTTAACGAGTGGAGAGGGGATTATTTAGGATTCTTTCGTATGGGGGAGATTTGTCTCTTGTCACCCATTTATTTATTTATTCAATCATTTATTTATATTTGTATAGACCCTTGGATATTTATTTTATGCTTTGGATTAAATCTTTTTTTTGCCCCAATTTTTCCAGCTTTGGCCTTTGGGAGCTCCTTCCATTAGCTTTGGTGTCCCTTTGATGTATACTCTTAGTTTTATTATTTTTTTGAGTGTTCCCTTATTTTCTAGCACTATAAGATGCCCCAGGCTCATCTTATATATTCCCAGACTCAGTCCTAAAATCAGCCATTTTTCCAAGGAGTCCTGGTTCCTTTTATTGGAGAATGGTGTCAGAAACCAAGATCTGGGCACTGTGGGTGCTTGCTACTACTAAAATGTGGTTGTTTTAGAGCTGCTGAGCCCTCTCAGCAGACAGAGCTAAGAAATACACGCACGTGTACTCACCTGTGTACAAGAACATATCTAGATATGTAGATACAGATTATTATAGGTTATGTCATCTATATATATGGATACAAGTTAAATCTACGTCCATCAATATCTACATTGAGATTATTAACTTGAGTTCATACGAATGTCTCCCAGTCTAATCCAAAACCACAGGGCTCCTCCCTTTCTAGCCTCCTCCCTTTGCTTATCTGTAACCTCTCTCACTGATAACGGGCAGTGTGGCTCCCATCACTCGCCAGTCATTTAATTATTCTCTCACACACATATAGCAGTTTTGGAGCTTGTTCCCCTGAAGCAGCACCTTTATCAACCATAACATAGTGTGATGCACTGTTTCTTCTGTCTTTAGCCTTTCAGTTTCCAGCCATTTCCAAAGCTAGGTAGGTCGGCATTTCTTTCCCCCGTTTCCGAGGTGAGGATACACTGCATAATAGTGATACAGTTAGGCTCTCTGGTCACAGGCTATAGTCCATCCCAGGATTCTCCCTCCCTTTTAGTGGATTTTAAAAAAAATTTGCATACATTACGGTTCACACGTGTTCTGTAAAGTTCTGTGTTAGTTGCTCAGTCCTGTCTCTTTGTGACCCCACGGACTATAGCCCACCAGGCTCCTCTGTCCTAGGAATTCTTCAGGCATGAATGCTGGAGTGAGTAGCCATTCCCTTCTCCAGGGGATCTTCCCGACCCAGGGACTGAACCCAGGTCTCCTGCATTGCAGGCAAATTCTTTACCATCTGATCCACCAGGGAAATTCCAAAGAAGTCACCTCCCTGTCAGGGAATTGAACTCTGGTCTCACACATGACAGGCGGGGATACCCATATCTGCACTGGTGGCTCAGATGGTAAAGTTCTATGGGTTTCTACAAATGGATAGTGCCATGTAGCTACCACTACAGTAACTCACAGAATAGTTTCATGGTCCTAAAAGTCCCCCTTTCATAACCTAGTTGCTCCTCCTCTCTTCCCGAATCCGTAGCAATGACCGGTTGAGCTGTTTTCCATCTCTAAAGAGTTTTGCCTTTTCCAGAATGTAAACTATCCTTCTGGCTTCTTTCACTTGGCAATATGCATTTAAGATTCACCCATGTTGTTCCATGGATGAACTCTTGTTCCTTTGGGAAAAAAAGGAAAAACATATGCCAATTTTAGTTCAAGCTCAATAATAAGTAATAACATTTTGAGACTTAACATCTGCAAATTGGTTAATGACTTCGTCAAACTTGATCTGTGCTTCTTCATGTTCAAAGGACAATACAACCTGATTTGACAATCTACCTACTCATAGTTGATCAAAGAACACTTTTTATTCATTTTAACTTTGAAAAGTTTCTTTCACATAAAATATGTGCACATTTCACAGAAAAGATGAAACCTTACCACTGTTAGAGCTATAGGAAAAGATGTTCAACTTCTAAGAGAAATGCATGTTAGAATCACGCAATTTACGCTTCTCACATTGCCAAAGATCAAAGAGTTTGATGACATAAATGTAGGTGAGAAGGTGAGAAAGAAAGAACTCCAATATATTGTAGATAGAAGTGTAAACTGGAGTATCCTTTAAAATTATGACGATAGCTACTAAAATTACAAATGTGCTTGCCTTTTGACTCTGTATTCTACCTATAGGGTATTTTTTTTTTATCTGTAGAGAAGCTTATCTATGTGTGAAGTGAGGTATGTAAAGATTACCTACTGTAGCATTTCTGTAATGGCCTGTAATTAGAAAGAAGATAGATGTCCATCCATGAAGGACAGAATAATCAGATTAAGTCAAATCAGGTCAATTTAAATTACACATTGTCATTAAAAAGACTGTATGAAAAGATCTTTCAGATATAACAAGTGAAGAATGCAAGGGGCAGAACAGTGAGTACAGTATTTGTACTAGGGCTTTTTACAGAAATAGAACCAATAGGATGAATACACAGATAGATCAACGGACACGTGTGAGAAGATTATAGGCACTGGCTCACGGGATTATGCAGGGTATGAAATCCCATGATCTGCCGTCTGCAAGCTGGAGAACCAAAAAAGCCGGTAGTGTGTGATTCCATCTGAGCACAAAGACCTAAGCAATAGATGAGAAAAAAACATTCTAAGAATATGAGGGGAATTTTTTTTATCAAGGATTGGGCCTGAAAGTCACCTTAGACCTTTTCTTTCTCTCCATCTACATATCTATGAATCATCAGATCTTAGCAATGTAACTATCAAAAGATATCACAAATATCTTAACTTTCTTCCATAACTTCCCTGGTCTCATCTACCACCAGTCACTACCCCAGACTGACAGCCCTGAATCCCTTCATTCTAAATTAGCATCCTTGAAAGTGAAAGTGAAGTTGCTCAGTTGTGTCCGACTCTTTGCGACCTCATGGACTGTAGCCTACCAAGCTCTTCTGTCCATGAGATTTTCCAGGCAATAGTACTGGAGTGGATTGCCATTTCCTTCTCCAAAATTAGCATCCTTAGTAGTCTCTATTCTCTCTCACAGAACTCTTTATTTATCTTCATACCTCTTGTCCATGTATAAAAATACTTCTTGGGGTACTTGTTTGATTAATGCCTTTTTCCCCAGCTGGACTATAAGCTCCAAAAAGTCAGAGAATATGTCTGTTTTGCTTATCACTATATGCCCAACTCAAACTTCTGTGTTGAGTAAATGAATGAACTTCATTATGGAACTCATTGAATAAACATAGTTGTGTATATAAGGGGGATTTCTATAACTGTATTGAGGAGAATATTATTCTGACAATAATATAAACTGTCAGAAGCAGCTGTGTATTTGGTTATGGAGGATGGTCTAGAAAAGTCACGTTTTTGTCAGTTTCTGACCTCTGCAAGTGTGCCATGCTTTGCAAGCTGTCAGTCTAGATCCTCCAACGACGTGTGGCTTCAATACCAGTAAAGTGAACAATTTTCCTCTTCATTGTTTCACTCTATTCTGCCTTTGTGTGAAAGAGCAAAGAGCTTCTTATTTGAAGAAGTGAGGTCAAAGAAGGCTATATATATGTGTGTGTGTATATATATATATATGTATATATTGTTTTAGCGGCACCTCCCTTGCAAGTCTGTACAGGCTGAATATGAACTGGGTGGAGTTCATGGTGAAGTTTTGCTTCAGGAATTTCCTGAAATAACTCTCTACTAAAATTCGGCTCTCATAATTGAAGATTACATTGACCTCATGCACTGCCAGTGCACATTTAAAAATTTTCTGGGACTCAAAACCATCATGAAGAAGTTTCCAACGATTATGTTACCAGGTTTTAATGACCAAGAGAGCCTTGTACACATTTTTTCATGTTCCATTGTGATAATTGTAATATGTTATAATAATTTATGTGTCAGTCTCTCCTACCTTTGTTCTGTGCCCTCTTCAAGGACAGGAATATAATGGGAACTCCATAAATATGTCTTAAATGGATAATCTGACTTTAGTACCTGAATTTGCCTCTGGGAGGAAAATTTTATTCTAGGGAGAACAGTTCTAGTCCAATTCACCACTTATTAGCTCTGTAACTCTGGATGGGTCATTTAATCTTTCTTCATTTTCCTCCCTTTTAAATAATTATGAAAAATGTAAAGCTACAGAAAAATATAAAGAATGATACAATGAACCCAGTTAATTTCTATCTACCACCCAGTTTTTATAAAATTTTAATTCTTTTATCAATTATAATGGAGAGAATGCTATATGTTTATCAAATCCTATTTCATTTTCCTCTTCCTGGGACACTCAAAAAGACTGCATTTCTTACCCTCGTTGCAGGCAGATTGGTAGCAGAAGACTAGTTCTACCAATAGGCTGTAAGCAGGTGTGGTGTGTGTATAAGTTCCAAAGTAAGCATGGAACAATGAATTCTCTGAGCTCTCTTTCCTGCTGCAGAGACTGTGGAAGCCATGCTTTAAAATGGCAGTCCTGGAAGGTCTGGAGCCTCCATGAGCCTGGGTGGTTGATGTAGCCCTGAATGACTGTACAGATGAGTGTTTGAGAATCTCTCTTGCTCTACATCTTCATTGACATTGAGTTTTCTTAGCTTTTAAAGCTTTTCTGCCAGTTTGAAGATATGAAATCAGTGTTTTAAATTGTGTTCTGCTGATTATGAGTGATGCTAAGCATCTTTTCAAATGCTTGTTTGTCCTTGAGTTCTTCTGAGACTGCCTGTTCCTTTGTGATGGTGGTGGGTTTCCATATCCTAGTGTTTTGTGGAAATACATTTTTCCTTTGGAAATTAATCTTTTATCAGTTGCATTCACTGGAAATACTTTCTCCAAATATGTAGCTTATCTTTTTACTTTGCTTACAATATTTTTGTTAGGTAGAAATTTGTATTTATTAATCTGCTGCTCCTGCTGCTGCTTTATGTGGGAATTCTTTCCTGTCTCATGGTTGTTAAGATATTTTCTGTATTTCTTTTTGAAAGTTTTAAAAACTTTTCATTTTTAAGCATATAATCCATCTGTAAAAGTTTCTGAGCCTGTATGCATGTGTTTGTGTGTGTGTGTGTTTGGAGTAAGTTATGAACTTTGTTTTCCCATAAAAATACCCAGTTTCTCAGGGGTATTTGTCTATTTTTTGGTCATGATGCTCAGCTTATGGGATCTCAGTTCCCCAACCAGTGACTGAACCTGGGCCATGGCAGTGACAGCCTGGAATCCTAACCACCAGGCCAGCAGGGAACTCCCTTCAAGACCATTTATGGACAAGTCTATCTTTTCAGTCGATGGTAATACAATTTTGCCGTATATCAAGTTTACATTTATGCAGGGTTCTGTTTATAGGCACTGTAATCTGTTTCATTGGTTTATTTTTCTGTCTCTGAGTCAAAGCTATGCTGTCTTAATTGCTATAATCCTATAGGTCTTGATATCTGGTAGTTTGGATATTGCTCTATCTTGATCTTCATTGCTGTCTCATCTATTGCTGAGCCTTTTTGTTTCAATGTAAACTTTGGGTTGAGATTGTCATACTCTACAAATAAGCTGAGATTTTTTTTACTATTACATTTCCTGGTTAGTACTAATGATGCATAGAAATTCTATTGATTTTCATATGTTGATTTTGTATCCAGAAGTCTTTTGCCCTGATGTCAATTGTATGTAGACTTTTTAGAATTTATAGATAAGCTACAGACCATAAATAAAAACAGCTTTGGTTCTTCCTTTCCAATTCTTATATTGTTTTTATACAGTATTAAATGGAAATGGTTAACTTTATTCTTTATTTTAATAAAAATGTCTTTAATGATTCACAAGCATTTGTTTGCTCTTGTTTTTTTTTTTTTTTTTTTTTCTCGCTATGCTGTTTTGGTGGGTATACTTAAGCTAAGGAAGTATATTCAAACATTTTATGCTTTAGTCTCATTTGTAATATGTAGATATCATCACCTATTTCACCTGTTTTTTAGGCTATAGTAAGGATTAAATGAGATACATTCTAGAAAAGACCTTTGAAAACAGTAAAGTACTATAGTCGAATGTTAGTTTGTGTGTGTGTATTTTTGTTCACTGCTGTATCCTCAGCACTTAGAACATTTTCTGGGACACAGTTAGTGCTCAATAAATATGTGTCGAATGATTGTGAAGAAAAAGCTAAAATTAAACAAATATTTCATGTAAAGAAATATTTCCTGCATTGTAGCAGAGATGACAACAAAGGCACTCATGCTGCCACTCCCTGGACCAGTGGCAGAAGCTAATAAATTATCTCAGAATCCCTTCTGAACTTGATCACTGAAACTCAGAACCCGTTTCAACTCAGTGTTCTAGTCAGCCATGTCCAATCCATTGTAGTTGGCATATGAAAAAGAACTTGTAACCAGACCACCTCACTTGTCTCTTGAGAAACCGATATGCAGGTCAGAAAGCAACAGTTAGAACTGGACATGGAACAACAGACTGGTTCCAAATTGGAAAAGGAGTATGTCAAGGCTGTATATTGTCACCCTGCTTATTTAACTTATATGCAGAGTACATCATGAGAAACGCTGGGCTGGAAGAAGCACAAACTGGAATCAGGATTGCCAGGAGAAATATCAATCACCTCAGATATGCAGATGACACCACCCTTATGGCAGAAAGTGAAGAGGAGCTAAAAAGCCTCTTGATGAAAGTGAAACAGGAGAGTGAAAAAGTTGGCTTAAAGCTCAACAGTCAGAAAACGAAGATCATGGCATCCGGTCCCATCACTTCATGGGAAATAGATGAGGGAACAGCGGAAACAGTGTCAGACTTTATTTTTGGGGGGCTCTAAAATCACGGCAGATGGTGATTGCAGCCATGACATTAAAAGACGCTTACTCCTTGGAAGGGAAAGAAAGTTATGACCAACCTAGATAGCATATTAAAAAGCAGAGATATTACTTTGCCAACAAAGGTCCATCTAGTCAAGCCTATGGTTTTTCCAGTGGTCATGTATGGATGTGAGAGTTGGACTGTGAAGAAAGCTGAGTGCCAAAGAATTGATGCCTCCGAACTGTGGTGTTGGAGAAGACTCTTGAGAGTCCCTTGGATGCAAGGAGATCCAACCAGTTCATTCTAAAGGAGATCAGTCCTGGGTGTTCTTTGGAAGGACTGATGCTGAGGCTGAAACTCCAATACTTTAGCCACCTCATGCGAAGAGTTGACTCATTGGAAAAGACCCTGATGCTGGGAGGGATTGAGGGCAGGAGGAGAAGGGGACGACAGAGGATGAGATGGCTGGGTGGCATCACCGACTCGATGCACATGAGTTTGGGTGAACTCCGGGAGTTGGTAATGGACAGGGAGGCCTGGTGTGCTGTGATTTATGGCATCGCAAAGAGTTGGACACGACTGAGCGACTGAATTGAACTGAACTGAACTGAATAAAGCCAAACCAATAATATTTACTCTCTACTTGATTGGACATTTGGGACTGCTTGAAATAGAGGTTTATTTACAAATGTAAAAATCCACAGGAGGGCTACATAGCAACCAACACATAGAAATTCCATTCTGATTAGTTGGTTTATTTTTCTCACATATTTCTTCAAAAGTGTAAAACACAGTGATATCTGTTAAGTAAAAAACAACATTAGGCCTACACGAAGTTTTCTTTTTTGTTAGTAAAATGCTTTGTTCATAAGTTTATCTTCATTATTATATTGCTAGCTAGAAATGAATTATGAGCATGATTTTAATAATTACCCTAGTTTTTAAAAAGTTTTTCTAGCAAAGCTTACTGAATCTTCTATTTTTGATAGGTAGAAATTGAAGTGAATCATAATAAATCATCCTCTTACATACAAGAATAGATAAGCACCAAATTTCCAAAGTCATCGCTTTATTTTGTACATTTACATGCTTCTCATGGGGCTTCCCAGGTGGCTCCATTGGTAAAGAATCTGCCTGCAAGGCCGGACACAGACTTGGGTTTGATCCCTGGGTTGGAAAGATCCCCTGGAGGAGGAAATGGCAACCCACTCCAGTATTCTTGCTTGGAAAAATCCCATGGACAGAGGAGTCTGGCAGGCTACAGTCTATGGTGTTGCAAAGAGTTAGACACCACTTTGTGACTAAACCACCACCACCACTGCTTCTCATCTATTAGCCATTTTCACATCTTCTCATGTTATTAATCTACACTTTCATGTCAAAAGAGACCTGTTGGGCTTCTCTTCCCAAACATTTCCACCTGTCACTTTCCTCCCACTTATCATAAACCCCCGACAATTTCTGCGCTAGAATATACAAAATTTGGTGCTTAAAAATAGAAAAGTAAGATATGTGCACTGGAAGGACACATTCACTTACTACGAGGTAGGTGACCAATGAAGCGCCTGAGAAGATCTGTGATTTTCCTGTGGTCCCTGATGCCTGTTATTTCTCACTTCTTGGTTCCTGGAGAAATGAACATGTTCCAACTTTGCACTCTGCTACTGGGCTTTTAGGAAATGTATCATAACATTAAAAAAATTCAGATGCTATTTTCTCCACCAACCAACTTTGCCAAAATCAAGCCTGGAGTCTCTTATGAAAGATTAACATTTCAAAGCTAGCACTTTGCAGCAAAGGGCATATATCATTATTTTGTTCTAATCTGCAACCGCCTGACAGGCTCAAGAAGCAATCATGGCTAAGAACCAGAATCTCAGATATTATGTAAGTCATTGTTGCTTTCCAATTTAGATTTACCTGATTCAAAGCTAACAAGAAAGGAAATTTGCATGAGAGGATATTATATGAAAACAGAGTTCACAGTAGTATGCTTTATATATGACATGTCTATATCCATATGTCTATATCTACATGTCTATGTCTATATGACATTAGGCAAATTAGCCAAGGCCTCAAATTTCCTCTTCTGGAAAATGAAGATAATAGCATCCATCTATCTCATAGGATTACAAAAGTGAAAGCATTAGTCTCTCAGTCGTGTCCAATTCTTTGCAACCCCATGGACTGTAGCCCACCAGGGTCCTCCACCCATGGGATTTTCCAGACATAAGATTATGGTGGGTGTTAAACGAGATAATCTATGCAAAATACACAGCACAGCACCTGGTAAGAATGTGTACCATAATATATAGCTTATGTAGCAGTGTACAATTATCCAGTTTTTAGAGCAAAGGTTGGATAGATATAAACCTAAGTCTTAACAATGGTTATTTGGGGTTCAGTTCAGTTTAGTCACTCAGTCGTGTCCGATTCCTTGCGACCCCATGAATCGCAGCACGCCAGGCCTCCCTGTCCATCACCAGCTCCCGGAGTTCACTCAGACTCATCCATCAAGTCAGTGATGCCATCCAGCCATCTCATCCTCGGTCGTCCCCTTTTCCTCCTGCCCCCAATTCCTCCCAGCATCAAAGTCTTTTCCAATGACTCAACTCTTCACATGAGGTGGCCAAAGTACTGGAGTTTCAGCTTTAGTATCATTCCTTCCAAAGAAATCCCAGGCTTGATCTCCTTCAGAATGGACTGGTTGGATCTCCTTGCATCCAAGGGACTCTCAAGAGTCTTCTCCAACACCACAGTTCAAAAGCATCCATTCTTCGGCGCTCCGCCTTCTTCATAGTCCAACTCTCACATCCATACATGACCACTGGAAAAACCATAGCCTTGACTAGACGGACCTTAGTCGGCAAAATAATGTCTCTGCTTTGGAATATGCTATCTAGGTTGGTCATAACTTTTCTTCCAAGGAGTAAGCATCTTTTAATTTCATGGCTGCAATCACCATCTGCAGTGATTTTGGAGACCAAAAAAATAAAGTCTGACACTGTTTCCATTGTTCCCTCATCTATTTCCCATGAAGTGATGGGACCGGATGCCATGATCTTCATTTTCTGAATGTTGAGCTTTAAGCCAACTTTTTCACTCTGCTCTTTCACTTTCATCAAGACGCTTTTTAGTTCCTCTTCACTTTCTGCCATAAAGGTGGTGTCGTCTGCATATCTGAGGTTATTGATATTTCTCCCGGCAATCTTGATTCCAGCTTGTGTTTCTTTCAGTCCAGCGTTTCTCATGATGTACTCTGCATATAATTTAAATAAGCTGGGTGACAATATACAGCCTTGACGTACTCCTTTTCCTATTTGGAACCAGTCTGTTGTTCCATGTCCAGTTCTAACTGTTGCTTCCTGACCTGCATACAGATTTCTCAAGAGGCAGGTCAGGTGGTCTGGTAGTCCCATCTCTTTCAGAATTCTCCACAGTTTATTGTGATCCACACAGTCAAAGGCTTTGGCATAGTCAATAAAGCAGAAATAGATGTTTTTCTGGGACTCTTTTGCTTTTTCCATGACCCAGCGGATGTTGGCAATTTGATCTCTGGTTCCTCTGCCTTTTCTAAAACCAGCTTGAACACCTGGAAGTTCACGGTTCACGTATTGCTGAAGCCTGACTTGGAGAATTTTGAGCATTACTTGACTAGCGTGTGAGATGAGTGCAATTGTGCGGTAGTTTGAGCATTCTTTGGCATTGCCTTTCTTTGGGATTGGAATGAAAACTGACCTTTTCCAGTCCTGCGGCCACTGCTGAGTTTTCCAAATTTGCTGGCATATTGAGTGCAGCACTTTCACAGCATCATCTTTCAGGATTTGAAATAGCTCAACTGGAATTCCATCACCTCCACTAGCTTTGTTCGTAGTGATGCTTTCTAAGGCCCCCTTGACTTCACATTCCAGGATGTCTGGCTCTAGATGAGTGATCACACCATCGTGATTATCCGGGTCGTGAAGATCCTTTTTGTACAGTTCTTCTGTGTATTCTTGCCATATTCTAGGTGATTTCTATTTTCTTTCCTTTGTTTTGATACTATTTCTAAAATCTCTCCCTTGAGTCTATATTACTTTTTTTTTTTCAAATAAGAAGTCAGTATCCCTTTTGTACTGACTACCAAAGTAGTTAGGAGGTTCTCACTTACTGGAATTATGGGGCATATAAATGAGTGTCTGGAACTGCCTGTGGTAGGTCATCATAACGGTCCCCAGTGAATCCAAGTGTCCATGTCCCTTTCAAATGTGATTTTGCTGCTCCTCCCATCAACAAAATGAGTCTAATTTTCCACCACTTGAAACTGAGCTGGCTTTGTGACTTGCTTTGACTAATAGAATGCGACAGAAGTGGTACTGTGTGAATTTCAGGACATAGATCTTAAGAGAACTTGCAGCTTCTGCCTTTGCTATCTTGCAACCCTGAGACGCTTCCTGCTGTGCAGACACCCAGTTTAGCATACCTGAAGGACAGCCGTTGGGCCCCGAAATACAGCCAGCGTCAATTACCAGACATGTGAGTGAGACCATCCTGGACTCTCTAGCTCCAGGCAAGTGGTCAGATGACTACAGCCACACAAGTGACCACAACTGAACCTGAGAAGTAGATATCTATTCAATATACAAGACTGAGAGACACCATATAATATGGATATTTTAAATTATCATGTGTTGGGTTGGTTTGTTATATAGCCATGGGTATCTGAAACACTGCTCTTCATAGACGCCTAGGTTGCCCTACTTCATAGTGGATGCTGCAGAAAGGTTTTCTTTCCAAACATATTCATTGTACAGTTGCAGAGAGTGGAAAAAAGTCTTCCTTTTATCTTTGCTTTGTTATCTGAACTTAAGCTTGTGTGTGTGCCTGCTCAGTTGCTCACTTGTGTCCAGCTCTTTGCAACTCCATGGACTGCGGCCCACCAAGCTCCTGTGTCCATGGAATTTTGCAGGCAAAAATATGGGAGTGGGTTGCCATTTCCTTCTCCAGGAGATCTTCCTGACCCAGGGACTGAGCCATGTCTCTTGCATTGGCAGGTGGATTTTTTTTACTATTGGAGCCACCTGAATTTAAGCTTACACTGTTGTAAATCGATATGGTGGTCCCTTAGTGTATGAAATTGAGGATTTCCTTAATCACCTATGCCAGGGGCAAGAGTGCTCATTGCCAGGGGTCAGTGTTGGAAACTTTTAATAAACATTGTTTCACTCTTAATTTCTTGTGTGTCCCTCATTTTTTCTGGGGCTACCCTGACTTGGCTATCAAGGACCAAAACATTCATTCATTCGTTGTCAGTTCAGTTCACTTCATTCGCTCAGTCCTGTCCGACTCTTTGCAATCCCATGAATCGCAGCACGCCAGGCCTCCCTGTCCATCACCAATTCCCGGAATTCACTCAAACTCATGTGCATTGAGTCAGTGATGCCATCCAGCCATCTCTTCCTCGGTCGTCCCCTTCTTCTCCTGCCCCCAATCCCTCCCAGCATCAGGGTCTTTTCCAGTGAGTCAACTCTTCGCATGAGGTGGCCAAAGTACTGGAGTTTCAGCTTTAGCATCATTCCTTCCAAAGAACACCCAGGACTGATCTCCTTTAGAATGGACTGGTTGACTCTCTTTGCAGTCCAAGGGACTCTCAAGAATATGCTACTCCTTAAATATTTGTTGAGCACACTGAGACTGGGTGAAGCAATAAAGGAAAACAGCTGACTTTAAGGCCTGGTCACTGGTCTCCAGGACAGGAAGATAAGATATGCAGATAATGTTACTAGAAAGTAATGTATGCTGCAGCACAGAGTGAATTACGAACAACTCATCCAGCATACGAGTGTGGGGGAGGAAGCCTTCCAATTAGAAGAGTCCGGATTGGGTGTATAGGAAACACACAATTTGACTTTAGCCTTTAAGACTGAATTAAGAATTTGGGGGAGGTGAGATAGTGAACGGCGCTCTGGACAAGGGAATATTCACAAACAAAAGACAGGAAGGATAGACATACAAGACACAAGAGAGGTGTCCAGGATACAAATTTAACTGAAGTGGAGGGTTCATTTACTGATTCATTTATTGATTTTACCAGTGTTTACTGAAGGCCTGCTAAGTGTCAGACACTCTGTTAGTCTCTGAAGAAAATATCTCTGAGATAAATGGCAGGTGCCTCATCTCTAAAGAATCTAGTGTGCCTGCAGCAATACACCATTGTAGTGAATAGGATGATAAGTTTCAAGGCAGATAAGTCTGGAAAAGTAGGTCTGAGGCCAAACTATTGGAAGATCTTGAAAGCCAGGATTTCCCCCCTGTGGTTCAGAGAAAGCTCCACTTAAAAAAAAAAGAAGGAAAAAGAAACTTTCCTTTTTTCACATTAAGCTTTCTTTGAACGGTATAATAGATTAAAATGGAATTTTTCACTATCCATCCTTTTCTTTATGGAAGCCCCAGGGTTCCTCTCTAGTTTTAGAGAACACAGCTTCAAAAATGATATTATTGTGCAGGCTATAGAGGCTTATTGAAATTCTGTGGTTAGAATCAAGAGAGTCACATAATGTAAGTACAATGTCCAGTCAAAATAGATCACAATTGTTGAGCAATTTACTAGGTAGCAGGTATCATATCTAGGGTTTCTTGTATATCATTTAATCTTTGCCACAACCCCATCAGGATGGTTCTATTATTATTAATATTATCCACATTTCAGAAGGGATGATGGGTGTTCAGAGGTGAAGTAAATACTCCAAGTTGTTTGGAGGCCAGAATAGATTCAGTGAGACCTCAGGCTCTGTGTCAAAGTAAAGCTGGGCATGAGGCCTCCAGGCTATACTTTCTCTTAATCTCCTCATCACATATCAGACACTTGATTACTGGTATTTCTTAGCATTATCATTATTTCTAGATTATTTAAGGGGATAAGTATCTAGGAATTGCTTCATACCTTTGGATACTATCATTTTGGGATATATAAATTTAGTTAAGGCAGCTCCAGGAGATGGTGAAGGACAGGGAAATCTGACCTGCTGCAGTCCATGGTTCGCAAAGAGTCAGACACGACCGAGTGAACAGCAAAGGCAGAAGAGTTAATGGCCCAGAATCACTAAGTTTAAAGACAACTTATTCTAATACAGTAAATAAGATAGCAAATGACACATTATTTGCTATTCATTTGTTCTATTGGGGTGTTATACAGAATCATAAGAATATCATCTCAGTGGGTTTTGAGCTACTTAGAACCATTTTCTCCATAAAGAAAGAAAAAAAAAAAGCCAAGAAAAGTACTAAGGATTATATGGATATAACTCATAGTTAAAGAAATGTAATTTCAAACAAAGAGTTTCTAGAGCTGCCAGGTGGAGTCGTTCAGCTTGGACAATGTGCAAAGGTGACTGACCAAGGGAGGAGCGGTGTGGAAATGGAGCCCTGAATGGAAAGGTTTACAGTCTGTCATGGTCGGCGCACATTTAGAAAGTTGGGGCTGGGGAGGGGACTTTAAAATTCATTCATCCAGGCTGATGGGCCAGCAGTAGCTACAAAAACTAACCCCAGATCCTACCTTGTTATTAAAAAATTTCGGATGTTTAAAAATTTTTTTTCATTCACCCAGAAGGGACATCTTTTTAAAAATTCAAACAAAGGCATTCTACAGGTGTAAAGTAATATTTCCCACCTATTATCATTGGCGAAGATGAAAACCTTTTTGTTAAGCCCACAGTTGGTGAGAGTGCAAGGAAAAGGGGCATTCTCTTGCCTTGATTTTAGGAATTTCTGGAATTTAAATTGGGACTTCCTTTTAGGAAATCAGTTTGGCAATATCTTAAATTAAAAACAAAATATTCTCACAGGATTTGATCTAGGAATTCTACTTCTATGAATCTATGCTTTAGATATACTACACAAGTGGGCAAGGATAGCATTATAAAGTATCCTTTGCAATATTTGTGGAAAAAAAAACACTACATATGTGTGCAGGAAAGTCTGATTAAAAAATTATGGGGACTTCCCTGGAGGTCCAGTGGTTAAGATTCTGTGCTTCCAATGCATGGGGTATGGATTTGATTTCTGTTCAGGGAACTAAGATCCTACATGCTTTGCAGTGCGGTCAAAAAAAAAAAAAAAGGTATGTCTATATAGTGGTATAATATGGAGCCACTAGGAAGAAATCTCTATGTACTAGTATGAAAAGATATATGGAATGTATCTAAATGAAACCAATCAGATTGCACAACATTTTACATATTATACTCTCATTTGTACAAAAAAAAGGGAACACACATGTGTGTGTTTGTGGAGCTTCAGAACACTTCTGGAAGAATATATGAACAATAGTTAACAAATGATTCCTTCTGGAAAACTAGGAGAGTAGTGGTATGGATTTTAATCTTCCATTTTATATTCTGTTTGGTTGTTTATTGAAAAAAAAAAGATGAAAACAGACAGGAGGGATTTTGGGTCCCATGTTCACTGCAGCATTGTTTACAATAGTCAAGATATGGAAACAATCTAGGGGGTCCATAATTGGATGAATGGATGAAGAAGGTGATACATACATATATATGTATATATATAAATATAGAGGACTTCCCTGGTGCCACAAAATGGAATATTATTTAGTTAAGAGAAAGAACATTCTGCCTTTTGTGGATAGACCATGAGGGTATTACATAAGGGAAATAAGTCAGAGAAAGACAAATACTGTGTGATATCACTTAACACATGGAATCTAGGAGAGCTGAACTCACAGAAGGGAATAGGAGGATGGTTACCAGGGTTGGGGTGTGGGGGAAAATGCGGAGATATTGGTCAAAGTAGTACACACTTTCAACTGCAAGATGAGTAAGTTCTGAGGATCTAATGTACAGCTTTGTGATTATAGTTAATATTATTATATCATACACTAGAAACTTGCTAAGAGAGTAGATCTTAAATGTTCTTACCACAAACAAGGAAATGGTAATTATGTTACATGATGGTGGTGTTAGCTAGTGTTATGGTGGTAATCATTTGGCAATATGTATATATACATATACATATTTGTATATATACATATTGCATATCGGATTTGTATATATACATATTGCAAATCCACTGGTCATACACCTCAGATTTATACAATATGTCAATTCTATCCACTACAGCTGGGAATAAGGGGGTTTGGGGGAAGACAGCTGTGAGACAGAGATAACTGCGCTGCAAGTTTATTACTTGGCCTGCACAGTTGTGTTCAACTCCTGTGAAAGGGAAGGGAAGGAAGCAGGATTGGGCAGGAAGAAGGTGGGCTATGAAACTGTCTCAACAATACTCTCAGCTAAGCCTTTTGGAATCTTTGGAGCTGGAACTGCTCTTCAGAGTTGTCCTACATTGGAGTGAGAGGGCCAGGTAAGTCTTGATGTACCCTGGCACCAACCATTCAACGGTAAGGCTGTCACAGGAAGATGTAACCTCGGGAGAGGAGACTCAGTAGCTGAGTCTGGTCTCCTATCAGGCAAAGGAATAAGTCTCTCATTTATTTTATTTTTTAAATTTGTGGCATGCTAGATCTTAGTTTCCTGACCAGGGATTGATTGAACCTGGGCCCCCTGCAGTGGAAGTGTGGAGTCTTAAGCACTGGACTGCCAGGGAAGCTCCAGTCTCTTCCTTCCGAAGAAGGAACTGAGTGGTATATTTAACAGCACTACTGTTGAAAAGAGGAGGGCATGGCAACCCACTCCAGCATTCTCGCCTGGGGAATCCCATGGACAGGGGAGAGCTACAGTCCTTAGGGTTGCAAAGCGTTGGATACGACTAAAGCAACTCAGCACACACACGCACTGTTGCAAAACCCATTTTTCTGCAGGCTCAATAGCATTTTGAATTTGTCAGGAAAACTCCACATAGTTAACCCTTTTACAGACAGCTGATCCAGCTAAGAATGGCCCTGGCTTTTGGCTCTTATTCCTCAAACCTTGCCTTCTCATATTAAAATATTGACCAATACCATATAATTGCTGGTCTTCCTGAGTCCTTAATTTCTCATATTCAGCAAACTGTAAAAGATGAAATGTCTTCTATCTTAGAAGCATCACTTTTTTTTTTTAAACTCTGCTTCCACCCACTCATTGTAGTGGTCTTAAATCATCAGAATATGCTACCTGCCCTTGGGAATTAAGGGAATACTGATTTATTCTTCTGTGTAGTACACATAGAAGTAATACTTTGACTACACAGAAACCCTCAGTCTTTAACACAAATAATGTTTTATTGAAGCTGAAGAAGCATATCACCGTACAGTGCTTTTATATTAATAATCAAGCTAGCTTGTTTTGCCTGTTCAATAAAGGGGTGAGTAATTTGAAAGTAATTAAGTTGGCCTGGTTTACAGGAGTGTACCACCTTGTAAATGAGTTTATCTGGAGAATCTGGATGCAATCAAAACATAATGGAACACAACCTCCCTTTGGGAAAGTAAATCATGTGGCTTGAGAGGAAGACAAAGGAAAGCTCTCTTGAAGGGAGCTTGTGCTTCTGAGTTTGTGGGTTTAGCAAGATCGGTTCTGGGGTTGGATGGCAATAATACTGGCTTCAAAGCCGTCTTTATCCTTTAGTAATTCCTTAATCCTTGTTGTTATGTGAACCAGCAAACATCTGAAAGGCAAAGCTGTAGAACGGAATTAAGATGGTTTCCTGAGGCGGAGAGGTTCAGTGGGAGCAAAGAACTTGCAGGGTTCTGCTGGAAGCCTACATTTTGAGAAATTTAGTGAATATCAATTAGAAACAAAACATTCAATGAATCTCAGGATAATTATTGGTGCTAATCACAGGTATACAAACCACCAAAGTGGCTTCCACATTATAGAAAGAGTCACTAAAAGGGGGAGATCTCTCCCAGGGGTGACACAGAATTGTATGTGTTGGGAGCTTACTGGTTTGGAACTGGAGGCTGGAGGATTTACCTCCAACCATTTACAAAACACTGAGAAAAACCATGTCTAAAATATTGGTCCATTTCAAAGAATGGAAGGTGTCATTGCCAATGGAGATGACGGGTGCATTGAAGCCGGCTCAGGTCACCCCTGAATGCTACCATTTTTCTTTTCTATGAAAATAAATATTCAATGAGCAAAGTTATCAAAAGACCATCTCTTAATGTTTTGCTTAGGGACTCTGATTGTGAACTTAATTGTATAGCCCTAAGGAGAAACCCAGGAGTTGCCTTTAAATAAGATACAAAGTCACAATAATCGACTAAAATTATTGATTGATTGGATAACATCGTTAAAATGTAATTTTCAGTTTCACTGAGGTGTGAAAACCACAACAAATTGCACATATTTAAAGTGTACAATCTGGTAAGTTTTGACATATATATTCACCTATGAATCCATCACCATAATCAAAATAATGAACGCACTTATCACCCCCCCACCCCCCGCCGCAAGCTTCCACGTGTCCCTGAGTAGTTCCTCTCCCTCCTCATTCTCAACAGCCATTGGCATGATTTTTATCACTCTGGTTTAGTTTGCATTTTAGTTTCCATGTACTCTTTTTTTTTCCCCTCGGTCTGGCTTCTTTCACACTGTTCAGTTTTTGAGATTCATTCATGTCATTGTGTGGATCTAATAGTTCATTCCTTTTTGTTGCTAATTAGCATTCCATTGTATGACATGATGGTTAATTTTAGTGTCAACTTGACTGGGCTAAGGGGACGCCCAGATAGCTGGTAAATCATAATTTCTGGGTATGTCTGTAGAGGTGTTTCAGAAGAGATTAGCATTTGAATTGGTAGACTGAGTAAAGAAGATCCACCCTCACTAATGCAGCTGGGTATCATCCATCTTTAGAGGGTCTGAAAAGTGAAAGTGAAAATCTCTCAGTTGTGTCCGACTCTTTGTGACCCTGTGGACTATGCAGTCCATGGAATTCTCCAGGCCAGAATACTGGAGTGGGTAGCCTTTCCCTTCTCCAGGGGATCTTCCCAACACAGGGATCGAACCCAGGTCTCCTGCGGTGTCTGGATAGAACTATAAGGCAGAGCAAGGGTGAACTTGCTCTCTGAGCAAGAACATGCAACATGTTAAAATTATTTTAAGTTTTCTCTTAAAAAAACTAACTAAAAAGTAATCATAGCTTTAAACTTTTTTAAAAGTTGTAATAGAAGTCATTAGGATTTATCTTTACAGTTTAATTGAGTGTTTGCACATTATATCTGAGGCTGTTAGAAAAGGGGATAATTTGGGGTGGGTTGGGAAGAACTGAAACTTCTGCTGCAGCGGGGAGTAGAGGACTGCAGAGAGCAGACTTCTCAGGTGGACGGACAGGGCATTAGGTCCATCGAAGAGGGGAGACAGGAGAAATGGAATATAGAATCATAGAACTTGAGGCACAAAATTCTTTAGAGGTCACCCAGTCGAATGTCTCATATTTGAAAGACCTGCCTGAAATGCCATGGGGTAGCACAGAGGCTAAGACAGTGGAAAAGATGGAAAGGGAATATTCTTGATGTTTAAATGATGACACCTGAGGTCTATTTTAGAGGCCAGTGATACCATTACTTTCTAACTCATCTTTGTTAAAACCAGAAATGCCTTTGGGCTGACAGACTCATAGGCACTCAGCCTCGTTAAAAAAATGTGTGCTGGATTTCAGCCTTCCCCTATCCCTTGGGCAGTGTGCTTTCGTGAGGTGTGCAAAAGCCACACAAGACACTTTCCCCAAGCCAAAGACACTTTCCCCAAGCCAAAAATCTGGGAACCAGCATTTCTAACTTACTTGGTTTGAGAGGGAGCTGATTAGGGTCAGTGCAGTTTGAACATGAAATTTCAAACAAAAAATAAGTTTTTCAGCAATCAGGCATAGATCGGGGTGGCTAAAACTTGACAGTAAGGCCAGTGGATGGAAATCAAGGCACTGAGGATCTAGGGTAATAGTGGATTAAAGGCAGACTGGAGAACTCTATTTGCAGAGGTCAGGTTCCAGTGGAGCATCTGAAAGGCTAAAGAAGGATGATCTCAAGGGTACCTGGGAAACTGGTTAGTATACTATTCTGAATGTAGCTGTTCAGTCATTCAGTTGTGTCTGATATCTGTGACCCCATGGGCAGCAGCACACTAGGCTTCCCTGTCCTTCACCATCTCCCGGAGCTTGCTCACACTCTTGTCCATTGAATCAGTGATGCCATCCAACCATCTCATACTATCATTCCCTTCTCCTCCTGCCTTCAATCTTTCCCAGCATCAGAGTCTTTTCCAATAAATTGGCTCTTCACATTAGGTGGCCAAAGTATTGGAGTTTCAGCTTTAGCACCAGTCCTTCCAATGAATATTCAGGACTGAATTCCTTTAGGACTGATTAACCAATCAATCCTTGTAAGGAGTTCAAGGAGATCTCTTGATCTCCTTGCAGTCCAAGGGACTCTCAAGAGTCTTCTCCAACACCACAGTTCAAAAGCATCACTTCTTGGGCACTCAGCTTTCTTTATGGTCCAACTCTCACATCTATACAGGACTACTGAAAAAAACCATAGCTTTGACTATACAGATTTCTGTCAGCAAAGTTATGTATGTCTCTGCTTTTTAATATGCCATCTAGGTTTGTCATAACTTTTCTTCCAAGGAGTAAATGTCTTTTAATTTCATGGCTGCAGTTATCATCCAGTGATTTTGGAGCCCAAGAAAATAGTCTGTCACTGTTTTCATTGTTTCCCCAACTATTTGCCATGAAATGGGACTGGATGCCATGATCTTTGTTTTTTGAATGTTGAGTTTTAAGCCAACTGACACTTTTAAGCCAACTCCCCCTCTTTCATCCTCAGCAAGAAGTTATTTAGTTCTTCTTTGCTTTCTGCCATCAGGGTGGTGTCATCTGCATATCTGAGGTTATTGATATTTCTCCTGGAATCTTGATTCCAGCTTGTGCTTCATCCAGCCCAGCATTTTGCATGATGTACTCTGCATATAAGTAAATAAGCAAGGTGACAATGTACAGCCTTGATGTACTCCTTTCCCAATTTTGAACCAGTCCTTTGTTCCATGTCTGGTTCTAACTGTTGCTTCTTGACCTGCATACAGGTTTCTCAGGAGGCAGGTAAGGTGATCTGGTATTCTTATGTCTTTAAGAATTTTCAATTTGTTGTGATCCTCATAGTAAGCAGATGTTTTTCTGAAATTCCCTTGCTTTTTCTATGATCCAATGGATGTTGGCAATTTGATCTCTGGTTCCTCTGCCTTTTCTAAATCCAGCTTGAACATCTGGAAATTCTCAGTTCATGTACTGTTAAAGACTAGCTTTGAGGATTTTGAGCATGACCTCGCTAGCATGTGAAATGAGTGCAATTGTGTGGTAGTTTGAACATTCTTTGTCATTGGGATTGGAATGAAAACTGACATTTTCCAGTCCTGTGGCCACTGCTGAGTTTTCCAAATTTGCTGCCATATTGAGTGCAGCACTTTTAACAGCATCATCTTTTAGGATTTGAAATAGCTCAGCTGGAATTCCATCCCCTCCACTAGCTTTGTTTACAGTGATGCTTCCTAAGCCCCACTTGACTTTGCACTCCAGGATGTCTGGCTCTAAGTGAGTGATCACACCATCGTGGTTATCTTGATCGTGAAGATCTTTTTTGTACAGTTCTTCTGTGCATTCTTGCCATCTCTTCTTAATATCTTCTGCTTCTGTTAGGTCTATAATGTTTCTGTCCTTTATTAGGCCCATCTTTGCATGAACTATTCCCTTGGAATCTCTCATTTTCTTGATGAGATCTCTAGCCTTTCCCATCCTATTGTTTTCCTCTAAATCTTTGCATTGATCACTGAGGAAGCCTTTCTTATCTCTTCTTGCTATTCTTTGGAACTCTGCATTCAGTTGGGTATATCTTTCCTTTTCTCTTTTGCCTTTTGCTTCTCTTCCTTTCTCAGCTATTTGTAAGGCCTTCTCAGACAACTATTTTGCCTTTTTGCATTTCTTTTTCTTGGGGATGGTTTAGATCACTGCCTCCTGTACAATGTTATGAACCTCTGTCCATAGTTCTTCAGGCACTCTTTCTATCAGATCTAATCCCTTGAATCTATTTGTCACTTTCACTGTATAATTGTAAGGGATTTGATTTAGGTCATACTTGAATGGCCTGGTGGTTTTCTCCACTTTCTTCAATTTAATTCTGATCTGGAGTTCATAATCTGAGCCACAGTCAGCTCCCAGTTTTGTTTTTGCTGACTGTATAGAGCTTCTCCATCTTCAGCTATGGTACTGTTTTTATAGGGTTGTAGTACTCTTTTTTTAAAGTAAAATTCTGAATTATTTAGCATTGATTCAGTTATAGATTGCTGCTTAAGAAACTGTTCTGAAACGTAGTCACTTAAAGGAGTTGTTTACTTAGCTCATGAATCTGTGATTTGGGCAGGGCTCAGTGGGGAAGGCTTGGTTCTCCTCCATTGGATGTCAGCCGGGGTAGTTTGAATAGTGGCAGGAGGATCTACTTTAAGATGGTTCACTAGCATGGCTGGCACGTTGATGCTGGCTGTCAGGTGGAGCTCAACAAGAACTGACAGTCTGGGGCCTCTCTTTCCTTCCATATAGTTCCCTCCACATGGGCCTCTCCATGGGTTGTTTTGGGCTTCCTCAGAGTATGGTGGCTGGGTTCCAAGAATGAGTGTTCCAAATGGCAGGAAGTAGAAATTGCCAATTTCTTAAAGTCTGGGTCTGGAAATTTGCATAGTGTCACTTCTGCTGTATTATATTAGTTAAGCAGTCATAGATCTAAGATTCAAGGGGATGAAACGCTGATCCTTCACCTCTTGGTGGGAGGAGTTTCAAAAAATGTAGTGGGTGTATGTTAAAATTATACAGGTAGAAAAATGCACCAACCATAAGAGCAGAGTTAAGAGAACTTTTGCATAATAAGTGTATCAATGTAATCAGCAACCAGAAGTTACCCTTTACTCACCCCCATACACTGTCCTCTTCCACTCACTACTCTCTCAAAGGCAGTCAACGTCCAGGACTCTAATACTCAAGACTAGTTCAGTGTTTCTCAACCTTGGCTGGATAATTCCCTGTTAGGGGTGGGATGGGGAACTGTCCAGTTCATTGCAGAATGTTTAGCAACATCTTTGGCCTCTACCCACTAGATGCTAGGAACACCCCATCCCCTTATTGTGACAACTAAAATGTCTGTAAAAATTGCCAAATATCTGGGTGGGGGGCAAGCGAGGTCACCCCTAGACCCTAGTTGAGAATCACCGGGTTAGAGGATATTATCTCTTCTTTATTATTTGTCTAAATCCCACTTAATCATCAAGAACATAAGTTCCAAGAGGCTTCATGTTTTTATTTTTATTTTTATATTTTTAACTCTGTTTTGATTTCAACTGATTCCTCAGTCCCTAGGATACTGCTTGGAGTATAACAGAAAATTGAGACTATGTATTGGATGAAGGAGTGAATGAAAGATAGCAATTTTGAACAAGGATTTAAAGACTCAGTTCTACATATGTTTATGCAGCTAAACCTTCAGTCACACATAATTTGTTCATTTTTGTTAGAGATGCCATTTTATGAAGTTCCCATGGATAAAAAGTCGAGAATATATATGCTTGTAATAAAAATCTATATTGGTTAATTTCTTCCTGCAGCAACAAAAAATATGGGTCATAAGAATAGAAAAAAATTATAATCACCCAGACAAACAGGCAGCATCTCATGATAGTGTTAATGATTTACGGTAATAGGCCACAAAACGTGGTTTGTAATTGCTGTGATGGCTTTGCGAAACAGGAATTTGCAGTAACAAAGTTTTCATTAAAACCCTGGGTGAGGCACTAGGTTCTAAAAGATTAGAAGAGGAAGAGGAAGAAATATGAGATGGTAACAAGGGGTTGGTAAGTTATTTCTTTACAGGAAAAACCTAAAAATTTCTTTTGGAAGACAGCCACTGACATTATTCTGAAAACATACCTCCTTTCCTCCAGCATGTGACAGTGTGACGTCTTACTAGGTAAATTTCTTAAAGGTTATCCCAAGAAGAGTTTTCAGAGAGATTCTCAATGACTTTCGGCAGACATGCCCTTCTTTTTAAAATTCCTAATTGCATTGATTTACTCTTCAGTCAAAATTGTGTCAGAAAAATGGACACAATTACTAGTATACAAGGCAACTGAAGTTAGGGGTTTCATGAAAACAGAATTTTATAGTTGAGAAGGCTCTTAAAGATCATATGATCATTCTGAAGAGGCAAACTATAATACTGCAAAATTTTGAATGCCTTGGGTGTTATCCTGCTTTCTGGGTCATTCTGAATTATTTTATCTCCCTGAAGCCACCTCTGTTAAAAGTGAAACTTGTGTATTCCTCCGGGTGTAGAGTAGTGACTTGCTCAAAGAACTGGTTAATCACAGGAGAAGTATTTTTTTTTAATATATTTGATTTTTATTTATTTATTATTTATTTGGCTACACCGGGTCTTAGCTGGGACATGCAAAATCTTTAGTTGTGGCATGTGGGGTCTAGTTCCTTGACCAGAGATTGAACCACCACTGAACCACCAGGGAAATTCCAGGACCAGTAATTTTGAGCCAGCCCTCAAAATAATCCCACCCAACATATATTTTATGTAGCAAAGATAGAAGAAATGTAATACATAAAAGCATAAAGCAATAGATTAGCACGAATGCTTCTATCAGCCTTACAGGCTTGATTGACTTCACAGGCTTTGTTGCCTGAATGATGTGGCTAGTTAACGTCTGAATGAAATAAATTCGATATGGATCATTCAAATCCTTAAAGTTCAAAAGATATTACGGTGTCTTGATTTTTACATTGGAATTTGAATACCACTTGTAAAAGAAGTATGTCTGTATAGTGTTTTTTTTTTTTTTAATTTCCTAAAGAGCTGAATATGTTAAGACTTGTTACGCTGTGAAATGGTTATGATTCATTTCAGCAGAAGTGGCTAGGGATGAGGAAAGGGTGGGAGTGTAAGTGTAACAGCTCTATATGACGCAGAAAGGGAGATGAAGGAGAAGGGAGGATATTTTTGGATTCCCTTTTTGAATAAAAAATAGCTTAAATCAGGTAATTTGTTTACTTTTAAAACAGGAAAAAATGACCAAAAATCTGGTTTGGATTTTTGTGAATGACACACAAATTCTATTTCAGGAGAATAATTGTCATAACTGCAGTTTGCTTTCTTAAATTACCTGAAAAAATTCCTTCCTAAACTGTAACTCCACAAGGATAGAAAAATGTAGTTATACCACAGGGTACTTGTACACGAAAGGTATTTGCTCCTTCCATGTAACTTCTACAGCAATATTTAAAGAACTTGGCAAATTTACTGCTTAAATTAGAAAAAAGAAAGGGAAAAGGAATTGGCATGTAGTTTGCTTTCCTAGGTATAAAGTTCTTTTATTTTCATTCATTATCCGACAAAAATATATAGAATATGACAGACACACTGGGCTAGATGCAGGGGGTGTAAGGATGAGCAAGACACAGTTCCTGCCCTCCAAGTCTACAGGGAGAAACATACACATCCCTTTAGAGACACATGCTTACACACACAAACATACATATAACATATACATACTCATACTCAAACATACCCAGCACCCACACACTTTCACACACTAAAACACATTTATATGTAAAAATATTTATGCACACACACACACACACACATACACACACGGAGTTTGGGAGCTCACAAAGTGGAGACCATGAGTAGAGGACGCTTTCAAGTTACAAAGGGAAGGAGAAAGAAATAGCAGAGACAACAATCCTGTGTGACAGCTGCTACAGAAGCTCAGTAAGGACGAGGACAGAGTCACAGTGGAGTTGTTAAACGCTAAGGGAGTGGTTTACTGAGATCTGCATTCAAGTTCGAGTCTTCCATTACTCCCTTTGAGGCCATGACCTTGCTGTTTATATTTAATGCTGTCTCAGTTTTCCTCACTTTTACATGGGAGCTATCGCAGAACCTACCTCACAGGGTTGATACGAGGTTTAAATGAGATGATGCGCGTAGACCACACAGCGCAGTGCCCAGCACGCAGTGAGCACTCCATATATATTCAGTTTCTAATTTTCAGTGATATCCCTGCTGTTATCAGTGAAGATTAGTGATCTGGTAAATTGTGAAGATAGTTCTCCTCTTACCAATCTCTTACCAAGTGAGTGTTAGTGACCAAACATTGGGTATTAAATGAATATTATATATATATATATATTTTTTTTTTTTTCCCACATGGTCACTGTTTAAGCTTAATTGTTAAAGGATTAAAAATTCAAGGGAGCCAAATTATTTTTTACAGATAACACAAACATCTAGATATTACAGGAATCCTAGTCATTATTGGGAAAATTGGAATCTGTTTAAATATCATCTCACTTGGCATTATTAAATAATTTCTGTGGGTGTAGCTCCATGGAAAAGCTATAAAAGCTATTATTAACTCTCCATGATCATTTCACCAAAGTATGTTAGTGAGATTCTTGATCATCTCATTTATACAATAATGACAATGTCATTTGATATTATTCATTGATATGATGAAACAATTTATAAAATATGAGGTAAAAGTGGCCAGTATACATTTGCAAAGGTTACATCACCAAGAATCAGAGAAATGTCCATAAGAGATAATTTTGGACTACCTTGGCAAAGCTTAAAAAGATGGATTGGTGCTATTGAGAGTCTGGTGGAACTGACATTCTCATACATAGATTGTTAGTAGGAACAGAGAGCAGCACTCTACAATCTTTCTGGAGGCCAATTTGGCAACAGGTAAAAGCACTTTAAATTATGTTCTTTGAGTCAGCAGTTCCACTTGTTGAACTTTATCTTAAAGAAATATAATCAGACAAATACACAAAGATGCTTGTATATGCATGCTCACTGCAGCGTTGTTTATAATGACAAAAAACTGGAAACCACCTAAATGCCTGCCAGGGGAGAAATGCTTCAATAAATGATGGTAGAGCTATATATACTGGGACTCTATGTCCCTATTAAAAAGGATTAGATATATCTGTTTGTGCTGGCATAGAAAGATGTCCTGATCCATATCAGATGTCATTTTATATTAAAAATCATATGCACAGAAAATAATTTGGTCATACTTTTTTGGTCATATATCTATAACTTTTTAAAAGTGGTTTTGTTTTGGTATAATTCCTTTCTCCAGGGGACCTTCCCAACCCAGGGATCAAACTTAGTTCTCCTGGATTGTAGGCAGATTCTTTATCATCTGAACCACCAGGGAACCCCCAAATTCATCCACTGTAAGTCTATAATCCAATGATTCTTGGTAAATGCCTATAGTTTTGCAATCATTACCACAATCCAGTTTTAGAACCTTTTTATTACCACTCAAAGTTCCCTCCTGCTCATAAGGTTTTAACTCTTAACATGGTTAGGTTGGGGGTGAAGTTGGGTAGGGTGAAAGCAAGAGGGGAGAATTATAGACAGCTTCTTAGTTTATCATTTCTGCATCATCTGAATTGTTTTACAACAAGAATATGCTATCTTTTAATTGAGAAAATGGTAAAGGTTTTTCTATTTTTAAAAGAACAAATAAAGGAAAGATATATCCTTGGACCCAAATCTACTTCTTATAATTTATCCTAAGGAAATAATCAAATATGTGGAAAAGAATCTGTGAACAAAGATATTTATCAATATTTTATCTGAAACAGAGAAAAGTTGTTATGTAATCTATTAAATATCTCATGATGGAAGAAAACATTAATCACTGAAATATGAAGAGCACAAGTTTCAAATCTTTATAGGCAGTATAATTTTATCCATGTAAAAAAATTTAATGTATGGCCAGAAAGTTCTGTTTGGAAATATGATGACGTCTTGCCAATGGTTATCTCTAAATGGTAGAAGTACAACATTTTTTATTTTTTTGTGTATTCCTTCAATTGCCACAATCAGCACATATTATCTTTTCATGTAAGCCACCTACATAAATGATAGCAATTGAAAATAGATTAATTACAGCATTGTTTTCACAGGTGTTTATGCTTGTCAAAACACAAAAGTATATAGTTAAATTTTATTTATTCCTTATAACGACTTATTTTTTAGTTTTAATTTTTATTAAAATATAGTTGATTTACAATGTTATTTTCAGGTGTACAGTGAAGTGATTCAGGTATACGTATATATATTATATATACATGTTCGTTTTTATTCTTTTCCATTATAGGTGATAAGGCTATCAAAAAATACAGAGTCTTGAGAAACAAAATCACCATATCCCTCTTACTAGAAGCCGGGTTTTATTATGTCACTTTGGGATTGGAAGGCAAAATGATTTGGTAGGGTTACATAGCAATATGTCTTCTGCTCCAGATAACGTTCGTTCATTCATTCATTCACTCAAGAGATCGGCTTACCTATCATATGCCAGGAATGTTGGTACAGTAGCTGGATATCGTGATGACTCATCAGCGACCGCCTTGAAAGCGCTCTCTTTCGAGGACGGGAAGGCACCATCTGACAGATCCTAGCCAGCGCCCACAGTAGGTGGCCTTCCACTAGTGCTGTAGAAGGGGGCAGGAGGCAGGTCAGGAAGTGCAGGCCTTAGCTAGCGGTTCAGATGGAGCCATGAAGGGTGACACCAGGATGACGGCTATGGAAGTGGCCAGAAGAAGACAGATTACCCTCAAAAGAAAGCCCTAGGCATCACTTAAGAAGTGGGCTTAACTTTTACATATTTATGTCTATTTTACTTGCACATTTTTAACAACAGCAGGAATTGAAATCGAGCATTTACCAGCGCAGGCACAGTGCATAGGGATTTTTTCCATTGCCTTTAGTCCTCGCCACAATCCCCAGATCAGGACTTCAAGGACCTTGACTTCATCATGAAGAAACTGAGGCTCGGAGAGGTTACCCGCCCAAAGTCAGAGAGCTGATAAATTCTGGATCCAAAGCAAACAGCCATCGCATATTCTTCCCTCCCACTCTATTCTGGGGCTCGTTTGAGAGAGAAAAACTCCAGATCGGGGCAGCCCAGCTTTCACTCTTTACACATTTTCCCAGATCCAGAATGGAGGCAACATCCGCTAGCACAACCAAGAGGGTCGTGCGCGAAGGGCAACTCCGCCAAAGCCGTGGACTGACAAGGATTTGGGGCTTGGAGGGCAAACCCCGAGGAACCATCAACCCGCTACCCGCTCTATAATCCACATCGCACCGGGAGCAGGGGGCCCGCAAGCCTCTTTGGGCAGCCAGCTTGCGGGACTCAACGCGCGTGCGCGGGGCCAGAGGTGCCACCCCCGCGCGAGCGCGCGGAGAGCGGAGCGCGCGGCCGGGGGAGCTGGCGGGCGCGCTGCGGCGTCGGCGTCGGCGCGCGCTCCAGGCAGAGGCTGCGTGGGCTCGGGAGGGAGCCAGGCGGCGGCGGCTGCGCCCCAGAGCCCAGGGGACGCGCGGGCCTCGAGCCGCGGGAGCGGACTGCTGCAGAGGAGACCCGGGGTTTCCGGCCCGGGGCGGGAGAGCTCGGCCAGCCGACTGCTCGCCTGCGAGCCGCCAGCTGCGTCCCTAGCCCGGAGTAGCCGCCGCCCCTGGAGACTCGCTTTGACAAGGGCCTAACCGCCGCGGCCGCTGGCGTCCGGACCGCTCGGACCCGTCGGGCCGGGCCGGGTGGGGACGAGCGTCGGGGCAGGTGCCGCCCCACGAGGGCCGGCCGGGGGCCAGGCGTTTAGCCGTGCAGCTCGCGGGCCGGGCTCGGCGGAGGGGCCGCCCGCGCAGCGCCCGCACCCCGTGGGCCGGAGGGGGAGTCGCGCCCCGCCTTCCCCCGGGACCGCCTGGCCGGAGCGGCGGGAGCCCGAACTGCCCGCGCCCGCCGCCGCCCGCCGGGCTCGCGCGGGAGACGAGGGAGGAGAAACTTTGCCTCTTATTGTTTTTGATCCTTAAGTGTGAGGAACTCTGTTGGGGAGGAAAAATGTCCTTCTTCAATTTCCGTAAGATCTTCAAGTTGGGGAGCGATAAGAAGAAGAAGCAGTACGAACATGTGAAGAGGGACCTGAACCCGGAGGAGTTTTGGGAAATTATAGGAGAATTGGGCGACGGAGCCTTTGGCAAAGTGTACAAGGTAAGAGGGAGAAAAGGGAAGTTACACTTGAGAGATCAAACAGCCAGCGGCCGGGAGTGGCACGAGGATTTCTTGCTCTCGCGTCCCGTTCCTGTCTTTGGGACCTTCTTTTGACTTCGTAAACGTACGTTGAAACTTTATTTAGGTTACCATCCGAGGAGTAGCTAAGACGTAGGGTTTAAGGTTGAACCAAATAGGGCCTGGATGTAGTTTAAAGAATGGTTGCCAAAGGGAGACAAGAGATGCAATCTACTCTGTTCATCGTTAAAGGAAATGAGGGTGTTCTTTCATTAAAAGGAGGGGTCTGGTTTGGCCCTGAAATGTTTTCATATCAGAAACTCATATTTTAAAGTGGATTTCTATTTTTCTGTTAAGCTGTTTGCATTCATATATATGCTTATACTAAAATAGTTTCCTTTCGGGGTCCAGGGTATGTATTTGGTTGTATCTATGGCTTATACATAACCAGTCTCTTGGGATGAGAGCAAAGCGATTGCTACTTGCAGACTATTCTTGAGTTGGTTGCTTGACAGCATACAGTAAAATGGAATGTAATTTCTGATAGAAAATTTCCAGAAGGAAACCTGCATCTGATACTAGTTTCTAAATATAATAAGCATTGACTAGAAATCCATTCCAGGGCCTAAGAAATTAAAAAATACATACCCCCCGATATATAGACACAAATATTTTTTATACCCAGATATTCGTTTCAGTAGAAGGAAGTTTGCTGTTTCAGTCTGAGGGCATTTGTGTTAAATGTTTACTATCCTGTAAGGAGTATATGAATGATGTCATTGGAATATTTTCATCCGAAGGGTGAGGTTTTTATGAGACAGTTTTTAAGGGGAAGGACCCACAGGGTTGCCTAGATGTGAAATATAAATAACTTATGTTTAGCTTACTCGCAGTTTGGCCCCCACAAAAGTCCTGGGAGACATGCAGGTCACTAGTATCTCCATTTCATAGATGAGGATGCTGAGACACAGAAATTGTTCGCATTCACACCAGTCACAGCCTAGATTTGAACTCAGCCCTTCTGACCCTGTGTTTATGATTACTGCTTTTTTTTTTTTTTTAGCTTAAACCTCTGGTGATAGAAGTGATCGCGTTTTTCCTTCTTTCTAAGCACATCCCACCCTGCCTTTGCACTGGCTCTGACACATCTCAAAGCCCCGCCTGCTTAGTCTGAAATATCTACTTTTCTGTGTGCTTTCAAAACACATTGTTCACATTGCTCCTATGGCACCTGTCACATGTTAATGTGTTTATGTTATTATGATAAGACCAGGGGCCCAATTATGGTATACATTTGGGTTACTTCTATTGCCTTAGCACATAGTGCATTTCTCTTCATATTTGTTGAAATGAAAGAATGTGTGTTACCTGCTTGTGAGTGCTGTTGATGCTCTTGTGTGCTGTGAAAGTTGACAGAGTAAACTTCAGTACCTATTGTGGAGGGTATGGATTTCAACAAGCGCTTACAGTGTAGATGTGTGGTAGAAGGGCTTTTAGTGCAATGGGAAGATGCTTCTGGGAGTTAAGAATTGTGTTTTATTGCTGATTGTCACAGACGAGCTTTGAGGTCTTAGGACACTTAATGTCTCTGGACCTCCTTTTTCTTAGCTGGAAAATCATTGATTTCCCTAAATGTTTAGATTCCTTTACCCATTAATGTTGTGTCAGTATACAGCTATCTAGGAAAGGCGTAATAAATGCTCAAGGCATCTGGGATCTGGAAGTTAGAAGGCAGTAGGTGATTATGGGCAGTTTTCATGGTATGAATGTTTTATTGAATAGAAACCGTGTAGCATTAAGATACTGGCTCTGGAGTTGGACTGTATCTTGGCTCCCTCAATAGCAACCTCTGACGTTGGGTAAGTTACTTAATTATTCCATGTCTCGTTTTTCTCATCAGTAAAACCTACTCCTCAGTATGTGAGAATTAAAGGAAATAATAAATGTAAGGCACGAAAAAGGGCTCAGGAAATGGCAGAAAATTACTGTCGTTATATTTAGAGCTTGAAAACGAAATATGGGATGGGACAGGAAAAGGGACCTAGGAAAATAGTAAAACCATTTTCTGGCCCAGGCAGATTATGTTGACATGCTAATACTCTGTGATTTAATTCTTTCATGACATTGCAAAGTGAATATGTCTTCCTATTGTGAGATACCTATTGAAAATTTTCTGAAAAATAAGAGCCTTACTTCATGTGGTTTAACACTGTAAGACTGTGTCAAGGATAATTTTTGTGGGCTTGGTATGTATTTTAGTGTGATATTTGAAGAATGGGAGTGCTTTGTATCTTCTCTTTTTGTCTCACTATTTTATGCTTCCAAGGAGTAAGCTGTGAACTTTTTAAAACAGAAAAGTTAAAATTTAAACTTATCTCACCTGTTATGTCTTTTTCCTAACCTCTTTTCCTGTCCAAGATTCCCTAGAAAATTTTAATTTATAAACTTCCTTCCGTGTAGGAGGAAAAGCAATCAAACCATACAATAGTATGTATAGTGTGCAATAGAAAGCTGTTTCTGAAGTTGATTCCAACTATCATATGCTTATAACTGTTTATAAAGATTAATTTCTAAATAGGCAATTGTCTTGTATATTTAGTTTGTTTGAAACATTTTTTCATCATATAGTTTGTATTCTTTTTTTTATAGTTGTATCCTTTCCACTTAGTCCTGCACCACTTAGCTCTGTAACAGTTACTTTCTTGCTTGAAAGAGCTTCCTCATTTTAAATTTATTTTCTCTTTTTTTAATAGTATTATTTGACATATAAATGAAGATATGTAATATCCCTCACTTTTTTTTTATGTTTGGATTTCTGTTGCTTTTAACAGAAAAAAAGGAATGCCATAAAATCATCTGTTGAATTGAAGCTGGGTTACTGACTTGCGCTGGATGAAAAGTGATTCATTTTATGAGCCTGATGGGCATGCGCCTTTTTAAAAAATAGTGAAACATATAATCATTATATTGAAAAGTACATCACATAGATGTACATTTAGCAAAGAGTAATAAAGTGAACTCAATATTAACAACATCAAGAGTAAACGAATTCTGCCAGTAGTCTAGAATCCTTTTCACTTCCTTTCTGAATTGATTCTGCTCTCCCACTAAAGGAAACCACTATCCTGTCTGTAAGTTATTCATTTCTTTGTTTTCCTCATAGTTTACTATCCAGCAGTGTATAACTAAGCATCATACCTTTAGTTTTGTGTGTACTGAGTGTATTTTGTGTCTTACCTCTTTCAGAATCAGCTTTAGGTTTGTGAGATTTGTCTTTGTTATCACTAGAGTTGTAGTTAATTTTAATTGTTCCATAGAATTCCAATATATGATTATATCACCAGTTATTTACCATTGTCCTATTGGATATATCAGTTGTTTTCAGTTTTGGGCTTTTATACTGGTGCATGTATGCATGAATTTCACTAAGACTTAACTTAGAAGTAGAATTGCTAGGTTATAGGGTAGTGTATCTTTAATTTTACTAGACTATACCAGTTTACACTCCCACCAGCATCCTATGAGAATTGTCCTTACTCTGCATTCTCTCCACCATTTGATATTGTTGGAATTTTTAAGTTTTGACAGTCTGATGTTTTATTTTTCATGTGGTTTTAATTCATCTTTTCTCTGACTACTAATAAGCGTTTCTTTTCGTAGGATTGTTAGTAACTTGGATTTCTTCTTTTGTGCTTAGTGTCTTGTTCATGTTCCTCTTGGATGTCTTTTTCTTGTTTATTTGTTGTGTGTTCTGGATTTTAACCATTTGCTGTTTATGGCTATTACAAATACATTCTTCTGTGCCCATCTTTTCATTTTCTTTATGGTGTCTTTTTATGAACAAGAAATTCTTGATTTTACCATACTTCATTTTGTCTGTTTTTTTTTCTTTTTCAGTTAATGATTTCTGTATTGTATTTGAGAAATTCTTTCCTGGGGCACCCTTGCAGTTGTTGGGTGAGATGCTGCCTGATTCATGAATCACCTAATAAAGCCAGTTCGATTTTTGATTTAAAAAAAAAGGCGAGAAAAGTTTTCCTAACCTTAGATCATGGAGATAAATCGCTATCTTCCTTCTAAGAGCTTTTATGATTTTGCCTGTAACATTTATGTCTACAGCCCACTTGGTGAAGATTTTTGCACATAGTGTGAGGTAGGGGTCTGATTTCCTCGTCTTCCACAGTGGGCACACAGGTGTCCCATGGCTCAGCACTGGGGGGACTCTTCCTCACTGCTCTGCAGCTTGTGTCTGTTTCTGGGGTTTCTAGTCTCTTCATTGATCAGTGTGTCTGTTCCTTTATCAGTTTTCCACTGTCTTAATTAGGAAAGCATCAAAACAAATCTCTGCTAGAGAAAGACTTCCTTTTCTTCTTCTTCAGCAATGTCTAGTGTATTCTTGGCCGTTAGGGCTTTCATGTACATTTTAGAATTAGCCTAACTGAATTACACAAAGGGCTTCCCGTGTGGCTCAGTGGTAAAGAATCCTCCTGCCAATGCAGGAGACACAGGAGATGTGAGTTTGATCCCTCCCTGGGTTGGGAAGATCCCCTGGAGAAGAAAATGGCAACCCACTCCAGTATTCTTGCCTGGGAAATCCTGTGGACAGAGGAGCCTGATAAGCTATAGTCCGTGGGGTCGCAAAGAGTCAGACACGACTAAGTGACAGAGCCTGCACACACGCACGCACGAGTTACACAGAAAACCTGTTGTGCCTTTTTGAAGGAGTTTTATTGAATTTGCAGATTAACTTTGTGAAAAATAACATCTCCATAATACTTGGTCTTTCCATCTATGCATCTGTTTTATTTCTAGATCTTTTAAAAAAATGTCTGTCAATAATGAATCATAATTTTCGCCTCTAGAATCTTAGGAGCTCAGACTACTTGGGGAGTGTCTTAAATGCTTTGTTTTTGCCATTAGAATTTCCTCCTTGTTTTGGTTATGTACATCCTTCAGTAGTCTTCTGAGAAATGATACATGGAAGGTTTATTTTTTTTTTTAAGACTAGGCCTGTCTGGATATGTCTCTATTGTAATGTCACACTTGATTTATAGTTTGGTTGTAGAATTCTAGTTCAAAAGTACATTTTTCTTAGGATTTTAGACTTTTCCATTCATTGCCTTTTGGCGTCAAGTGTTGCTCGTGAAAGTCCGTTGCCATTTTGCTTTCTGGTCTCTTGTAATCTTTTTCTCTTGATAGCTATTAGAATTTACATTTTATCCTCTGTGCATGGTAATGTACTTTGATATAGGTATTTTTTTTCTTCCTTTCATTTTGCTGGGCTCTTGGTTAGTCTTTTCAGTTCAGAGACTCATGTTTTTCAGTTCTGTGACATTTTCTTGTTCTTTTTATTTGACATCTCCCTGCTCACCTAATTAAATGGCTCTTGTTGTGGTCTTAGGATTCAAGTAAAAGAGTTAAATGGACACTTAATTCTTTTACTTGACCTCTCTCTGGAGCACTTGAGACCTTTGACCATCATTTCCTTTAAAAAGCTGGCTTTTAGGTCACCGTAGTCCTCATTTTTCTCGTACCTCTGTGTCTGCTCTTCAGATGTTTTTGCTGGCTCTTCTTGCTCTTCCTGACTTTCAGTGTTGGGGTTCCACAGGGCTGGATATGGGCCCTCATCTTTTCTTTTGAGAGCCCATCTTCTCCCGTGGCTTCAGTTACCATCTACATGCAATTTTGGTCTCTATCCCGAGATCTCCTTTCTGAACTCTGGATCCACCCATCCAGCTATCTATTAGAGCTTTCCACTTGAATGTCTCACTGCTGCTGCTGCTGCTGAGTTGCGTCAGTCGTGTCCGACTCTGTGCGACCCCATAGACGGTAGCCCACCAGGCTCCCCCGTCCCTGGGATTCTCTATGCAAGAACACTGGAGTGGGTTGCCATTTCCTTCTCCAGTGCATGAAAGTGAAAAGTGAAATTGAAGTCTCTCAGTTGTGTCCGACTCTTAGCGACCCCATGGACTGTAGCCTACCAGGCTCCTCCGTCCATGAGATTTTCCAGGCAAGAGTACTGGAGTGGGTTGCCATTGCCTTCTCCGTGAATGTCTCGCAGATTCCTTAAGCAGCAAGTAAAAAACATGAATTAATTGAATTCCTGATGTCAGTGCCAAATTTGCTTCTCCTGTGTTCCTCATTCAGTAATTGACATCTCCATCTACCAATTGCATAGACCAGGGACCTGGAAGTCATTCTTAACATCTTCTACTTCTTACCCACCAGACCCAATCTATCACCAAGCCTGTTAATTTTACCTATAAATATTTCTTGAATCTGTCTCCTCCTTTCTTTCTTTATTGTTGTAATACTAGTCATAATTGCCATTATCTCTTACCTAGACTACTGCAGCATTTTGGTGTATTTTGGGGTTTCATATAAATGTAATCATACGTGTGTTTTGTGTCTGGAATCTTTTATTCAACATTATGAGTAAGAATTTGTCTCTCGTTGTATGTAGTAGTCCTCTCATCTTTTTTGTTCATTTGTTCTATAGTATTGCAATATATGAAATATTAAAATTTACCCATTCTACTTTTGATGGACCTTTGGATTATTTCCACTTTTTGTATATTAAGAATAAGACTTGTGAATATTGTTATACATGTTGATGTACATTTACGTTCATTTCTATTGTATATGTACCTGGGAATGGATTTTCTAGGTTATCGGCTACGTGTGTTTTAAGATTCAGAACATACTGCCAGTCTTCTAATGTGGTTGTACCAATTTACACCCCCATCAGTAGGGGATGGCAGTTTTCTGAATTATTCTATATCCTCAGCAACACTTGCTATTATTATTAATACTGTTATTAATATTTTATGTTAGCCATTGTGGTGAGTGAGAAGTGGTTTTATTTACATTTTCCCGATGACTGAAAAAATTGAGTACCTTTTCATGCCTGTTGAGTATTTCGGTATTTTTTCCAGTGAATTTTCCTATTTGTTGCCGATTTAAAAAAAAACTTTATCAATGTATATAAAACACAGAATTTGCCCATTCTATGTTTATAATTTGGTGAGTTTTAATAAATTAGTACAGTTGTGCAACCATGACTGCAGTCTAGCTTTAGAATCCTCTTATGACCACCTGAAGCTCTCTTGTGCCCATTTACAGGCAATTCCTGTTCCCACTGGGGTTTTGTTTCTATGATTACTGATGGGATTGAGTTTCTTTTTATATACTTATTGGCCGTTTGGGTTTCTTCTTCTCCGAAGTGCTTATGTTAAAGTCTTTTGGGTTCCTTTCCTCGTTGGTTTATGGGAGCCTGTGTTTTCCTGATACTAATCCTCTCAAGGTATATGTGGTGCACCTTCTTTTCTCTTGCTTCATAGTGTGTCTTTTGTTTCTCCTTATGATGGCCTTCTTTATATAGATGTTTCAGATTTTAGTGTAGTTCAGTGTATTAGCTTTTTATACATAGTTGGTGCTTTTTGTCTTTAAAAATTTCCTTACCCAAAGTGATGAAGTTGTCCTTCTATGTTACATTCTTAAAGTTTTATGGTGTTATCTTCTATATTAGGTCTATAATTAAACTGATGTTGGTTCTTGTCTGTAGTATGAAATAGGGAGTCCAGTTTCATTTTTTCTATGTAGATACCTAGTTGTCTCAACAACATTTACTGAAAAGATCACCCTTTCCATACTGCTTTTCAGTGCCTCCAGCATATGTCAAATGTCCATATACTCATGATATACCTCTCTGACATTCCTTATTTCTTTAGGATAAATTCTTAGAATTGTTAGGGCAAAATACATGATCATTGATTAATATTTACTGTGAAATTAACTCTAGAAATATATAAACTTACCTTGAAATTAATTTTTAGTTATGCAAAGAATTTCTATTAATAAGGAATATTAACTTATTAGGGATAAAGTTAGTCTCTTTGGCCATCACTCTAATTATTGTTTCTTCTCTTCTCTCTGTAAATGTAACTATTTGGTTTCTGTATCAACTATCATGGTTTCTTTCTTTCTTTTTTTTTTCCTTCTGGCCGTGCTGTACAACTTGCAGGATCTATTTCCTGACCAGGGACTGGTGGCAGTGAAAGTCACCACCAGGGAACTCCTCATCATCAGTTTCATGTATATGTTCCTCGATATTTTTCTGTATACTTAACATACATGTACATGGGTTATGCCTGTTTAAACAGCCTAACAACGGTCTATTTCTGTGCCTTTTTGTTCCTTGACCTTTTTCAAGGTTAGTTTTTATCCTTTTAAAAAGTACTTGCTTTTTCGATAGACAAAAAGTATCTTGTTTATTTCATTTTCCGTATCTTTGATTTCTAAAGATATCGCCATTTTAAAAATAATTGAATTATCCATATTCTGATGAGCTGTTTGTTTTCTTGTTGATCTGAAAGTACTTTTTATGACTGTGAAAATGAGCACTTTATCGTAATGGTGTGTTTGTTTTAGTTAAATTAGTTTATGTTGCTTTTTTGATATAAAGACATAGTGTTCTTTATTTTACAAAATCTGTCAGTGTGTTTCTTTGCCTTTTTTCTTCTTCACTTTCATGCTTAGAAAAACTTTCCCTACCTAGGAATTAGATACGTATTTATCTATATTTTCTTCTTGACTTTTAATAGTATATTAAGAATTTTAATTTTAATTCATCTGGAATTTAATTTTTTTCTGTGGATTGACATGAAGCTCTATTCACCCTTGTTGTTTAGTCACTAAGTTGTGTATGATTCTTTTGCAACCCCGTGGACTGTAGCCCACCAGGTTCCTCTGTCCATTGCATTTTCCAGGCAAGAATACTGGAGTGGATGGCCATTCCCTCCTCAGGTTGTCTTCCCAACCCAGGGTTCGAACTTGCGTCTCCTGCATTGGCAGGTGGATTCTTTACCACTGAACCACCAGGGAAGGCCCTGTTCCACCCGAAAAAAAAATCCCCTAAAATATGTTTTATCTGTTTATAAAAATTTAAATACTATTCTGAAAATATTGCAGAGTATAAAGAAGACTACACACATATAATACCTTTTAGGTTATATCTGTTGGTTAACCTGTTAACAAAAATTCAAGGGGATACTAATGTGGTTAGAAGCTTGAACAGTACAAGAATGGTAAAATTGAAAAATGAAACGTTTCCAACCAGTCCTTTTCCCCAAAGCCAGTCACTGTAACAATATCTGTGTGTCTTTTCAGATAAAATTTTATGCCTGTTTGAGCATACGTATGAATGCTTGTTTGTAAAACTGAAAATATATTTACACACACACACATGTATATACAGGTGAACTTAACTGCATATCAAATTGATAACATAGTCATACTGGAAAAGTGCTTGAAATAATTTTTGAGTAGAATACCCTGACTAGTGGGATATATTTATTTATTTATTTTAAAATTTATTTTAATTGGAGGCTAATTACTTTACAGTATTGTGGTGGTTTTGTCATACATTGACATGAATCAGCTATGGGTGTACATGTTTTCCCCATCCTGAACCCCCCTCCCACCTCCCTCCCCATCCCGGCCCTCTGGGTCAAGACTAGTGGGATATATTTAAAGGATAAAAAGAATAGTAAAGAATGCTTGAACTTGATTAAATAGATTTATTACTAGTAGTGATATTGATGCTATAATTCTGAAAATACTTTATATATACTATAGGATAGAACAAATTAGTTAATATAGTTTTGTTTTAAGAACTAGGGTTATAACTGAGAGAAAGGGGTTAAAAGCTTGAAATGTAAGGAAGAACCCTGTGATGATTTTTGAACTAGAGGTTTTAGTTTGAACTTATAACACATTCACTTGTGTGCAAAAGTACACACACACAATCAGTTCAGTTCAGTTGCTCAATCGTGTCCGACTCTTTGCGACCCCATGAACCGCAGCTCCCCAGGCCTTCCTGTCCATCACCAACTCCCGGAGTCCACCCAAACCCATGAACACCAGGACCCAGGACATCCTTTAGGATGGACTGGTTGGACTTCCTTGCAGTCCAAGGGACTCTCAAGAGTCTTCTCCAACACCACAGTTCAAAAGCATCAATTCTTCCACAGTCAGCTTTCTTCATAGTCCAACTCTCACATCCATACCTGACTACTGGAAAAACCATAGCCTTGACTAGATGGACCTTTGTTGGCAGAATAATGTCTCTGCTTTATCATATGCTGTCTAGGTTGGTCATAACTTTCCTTCCAAGGAGCAAGCGTCTTTTAATTTCATGGCTGCAGTACATATATACATATTCGTATTTTCTACCGACAAAGGCCTAGAAATGATGATAATTAATACTCCTACCTCTTGGTTTCTAAATACCATTCCCCATTAAAACTAACCAGGACTCATTGAAATGTCTGTTCCAGGTCTAAACTAGAGAAGTACAGAGGTGATAAAATTGAAAAGTAAAATCCTCTCCACTCCTTGTTTTTTCCCAGAGGAGCCTGGGATATATTGTACGAGAAAGCTCAAGGATATAAGCTTTATGCTCATATGCTCAAAAATCAAAGAATATGGTCAAAAATTAATGGGGACATGCCAAAGAATACAGGTTAGTTTGAACTACAAAAATATCAACAACAAAATAGTAACCTGCTAGAGGACTGCTAACTAGTTGATACATAAAGATTGATATAATTCAGAAAAACTCGTGCAACCATACAATGGTAATTCAGGCAAAAATTATTGATGGATATTAAAATCATTGTGTGAAAGAGTGTGGAGGAACAGGGTTTCACCCCATAAGTATCATAATACCACCCCATATAACGTACCTTTATGGTAGAGAGAGCTGATGGATACCATCTTAAGTGATCAAACCTAGGGTTAATCAACAGCAGTAAGATAAGCTGTGTTTTCTGGTGCTACTCATTGGGAACTGTATAATCACCTAATGTTGTGTTTTTTATCAAAGATGTTTAACCTGAATCTAATAATGAATAAACAGACAAATCCAAATAGTGGGACAGTCTACAAAAGAGTGATTTGAAAGCAAGGATGACAAAATGTTAACAGTCGGTAACTCTGGATGAGGGGTATATGGTTGGTCACTGTCTGTTCACTCAATTTCTTTGTAGGTTTGGATTTTTCAAATTAGAAAAGGAAAGGATCATATTTTAAAATCCTATTCTGCACATTGCTTTATTTCACTTAACAATTCTTCTTTTCACATTTTTTTCTCCCTTTATATATTCATCATTTTTCTCTTTCTATGAAAGGAAAAAGAAAGTCTCTTTTCAGAATGGGTAACTACTTCTGTATTATGCTACTGCAGTTACCTGGTGTTTATTAAATATTGCATTGTATTTTGAACTCAATACCATATGAAGTCCAAATTCCTAGCATATATACATTTATGTTTTAAAAAAGGTAACTGAAACTTTGAATTATAAAAATGGCTTTAATGTGCTGGCTTATCTTTTTTCCTTATAAAAATCTTTTGTGTTGAATTTCTTATCTTGACAGCAGCTTGTTTTGGCCCTTTACTTTTATAATTTAACATGGAGAATGTTTTTGTGGTAATGATCTTCCCTACCATTTAAAAGCCTTTATTTTTCTTGAATTAATTTCCAGAAGTAGTATGTCTTTGTTCTATTTCTAAATATTAAAAAAAAATTCTTTTTGTGTTCTCATTTTTTCAGCCTTTCAACAGTGTAACCTGTGCAAATTCCGAAAGCTTATCTATCACACAGTTATCAGAAATGTTGCAGCTTATTCATGCTGCTCAGTCAGCAAGTCCATGAAATAAATGGGGAAACTGTGCTATCTGAGAACTGGTAAAACATTTTAGAAACTGCTGATTTAACCAACATTAACTTATTATTGACACTTTGTTGTTGGTATCTTGACTGACCAATAACTACGTTTTCTGTAAACAACGAGAGCAGTATAAATAAAGTAGTGTTTGGGAATATAAAGAGAATATAAAGTATATTCTTTTATTTTTTGCGGAATTCAGGAAATGGCATGAAAACATGTTCTTTTAAAAGCATTTAAGTTAATTAATTTGGCCACACCACGTGGTATGCAGGATCTTAGTTCCCTGACTAGGGATCAAACCCGTGCCCTCTGCTGTGGAGAATTCCTTTAAAAAAGGATATCTGTAATATTTCCCGCCTGTTAATGGAAGAGTATATTGTATAGCTGATCCTCATTGTTTGCAGATTTATCTACTTACTAAGATCTATCTGCAGCCCCCAAACCTGTGCCTGCAGTGCTTGCACAGTTGTTTGTGTACTCATGCAAAGTTGTGTAAGATGTGAGTGCCTAGATGCACTTGTTTCGTGCTGAGATCGAACCTGGTAGTGCTCTGTCTTGCCTCACCTCATACAGAGAGGCCCAGAGGATGGAAGGACAGGGGGCTGCATACTGTAGTGCAAGAGGCTCCTGGTTGGGGACCAGCTGGATGGGGTTTGAACCCAAACTCTGGCACCTATTGTTGGAGCAGCTTCGAACAAATCACCGAACATTTCTGAACTTCATTTTCTCTTTTGTGAAACAAATAGAATCTACCAGGATGAGTTGTTTGAGATCTAACGTTATAGTCTGTGTTGGGGGAATGTGTGTGTGTATTTCTTCTAGGAGCAGTGGTTCAGTATTCACTAATTCAGAGTTTGTAGTGACTCTGTAGAACACATGAGAATAAATAGTGGAAATTAACTGTGTATCTTTGCTAAGTTATGTTGAGTAATTTTGTTCTTAGCTGATATTCACTCTTATTCCTACCAAAATCTTATCTGGGTTCTGAGACGATCACCAGGATTAGCATGTAATATGAAACAGTTAATAGTATCTAAACAGTCTAAAACCATCTTCTTTCTCTAGTGCTGTTTTTTTCCCAGACTGCTCTTTGGAAATTTGAATATTTATTAACCAGATATTTAATATACAGTTCTCCCATCTGTCATCCTCAGCTCCAAACACCCCTTTCTGTGGTTCTGCTTTGTGACGTTCTGAGATTTTTGCAGATCACTGTTTCTGTCTTGCCAGGTGCTCGCTTTTAGTTTTCAGAAGTGTTGAACACTACAGGAGGAGGTGAGAGAGCGCCTGCATCTTTCTGCTTCCTGTGGCTCCCTGTCTCCTTTGCTGTTACTTTGACCATCATCCTAGGAGAACTTCTCACCCCAGCAATAGCTGTCCCAGATTCAGTTTGTAGTTTTTCTAACACTCACAGAGCTAGTCTTATCATAACCCTTACAAACACCAGCTCTGATTGGCTAGTCCTCTCTTCCTCAAAAGGTACCCTGGTCTCACAAGATCCCTCTTCCAAGTTCAGAGACTCAGCAGCAGCTGAGCACCACTCTTTCCTCAGGGATTTGAGTTTCAGCTCTGCAGAATCTTTTCCTCCAAGTTGCTGAGTCTGTGTCATTGCCGTCTCTTTCCTTGGCTCCTGTGATTCATGAAGATAAAAACATAGTGATTTTTAAGTGACCATGACTGATTTTTGAAAACTTTACCCACTGAAATTATAGCTCCTTTAAATTAACATCTGAGTGTTTGTTATTTCATTCTTGTTTTTATTAACGTTTGTTTAGTTAAAATTTTGTCTAGAATTTTCATGCTTTTTGGTAGTAGATGCGATTGTTTCTTTTTAATGCCTTATTTGCATTATGTCTGTTTAAAGTATGGTTTTGCACACATCAATTTATTTCAGTTTTGAATTTCAGAGTTCTCTCAAACCAGATCGTGATGAATATTTTCAAGGAGTATGTAAGAGGCACTATATTTTCTAATGTAAATTTTATTTATTATTTATATTAAACCAAATGGTACTATCGCTGACTGAATCAGTATATCCAGGGCAATGGAATAATGAAATTTGTTGCTGCAAAGAACTTTAGAGATTATCCAGTATTAATTATTTTTCCTTTCATGCCGTTCTATTAACAAGTAAAAGATACATCTTTAAAATCTCTCCTGCCATGAGTAGAGGCATGCAAAAGAAGGATGACTTTTCACCTCTACTCACAATATCCTTGGTCTCTTAGCATTGGTTGCGTTTTATAGTGTCCTTTTCAAGGACAGTTGCTCTGCTCTCTTTCTTCCCAAAGTGTTACATGAAAATGGTGAGAGAAGGACATTTCTCACTGACTTATTTCCTGACTTGGGGGAGGGTGAGTTCTGTGTATTATTTTTTCAACTGAAGTGTCCTTCTTGGATAAACTTAGTGCCATGTTTCACCCAGTTAAGATAGACCTTCAGCTTTTTAACATTTCTGAAACTGGGATAAGTCCCGATTCATTGTTTGATGCCTTAACATTGTTCGCCAGGTGGCAGTTGTGATATATATATCATTGTGCATTCTGAATGCAGCTGTATCTCAGTATCATACAGTTGCAACCCGTTGATGTTTCAATCAATAAGCCATTTAAGAATGTTGTGAAGAAAGAATGTGAGTCCTGGTTGTCATCTAAAAGCTTCTTTTAGCAGCTGTTACAAGATCAAGAGAATATCAGCATTATGATTTCAAAATAGGAGGTAGTGGCTTCAAAGAAAATTTTCTACACAGTAGCAGAGGAATACTTTTTAAAGAAATGCTGTATCACCAAAGCTTTTCGTGACCAGAGGATAATATTGTGTGAAAACACAGACATTAGATAATTCTGAGTGAAAAATTGACTCAGAAGAGTTAACTGTTTTATTTTTCCTGTATTTACAAAGATAATATACAATAGCAGTTTTTCTCTAGATCTATCCAAAAGAGCTCTTAAAAAGGAATAATGTGAAAATTCTAAATGACAAACTTCTGTCATAGTTTATTAGCAGTTTTTCTTTCTTTGCAGAACATAAGATAATGGGCTTCCCTGGTAGCTCAGTCAGTAAAGAATCCCCGGGCAATGTGGGAGACCAGCTTTCGATCCGTGGGTGGGGAAGATCTCCTGGAGAAGGAAATGGCTGCTGCTGCTGCTAAGTCGCTTCAGTCGTATCCGACTCTGTGCGACCCCATAGACGGCAGCCCACCAGGCTCCCCCGTCCCTGGAATTCTCCAGGCAAGAACACTGGAGTGGGTTGCCATTTCCTTCTCCAATCCATATTCTTGCTTGGAAAATCCATGGACAGAGGAGCCTGGTGGGCCACAGTCCCTGGGGTCACAGAGAAACTGACATGACTTGGTGACTACACCACCATTCTCTGAACCCTAAACATTAGGGTTACTTTGTTGGTAATTAGCATTGATTTCTACCTCTGTTTTTGCCTAAGGAGGTAAAATGAAGCAAAGTATACTAGGAAGCAAAGGAGAATTCCCACATAGAAGCTTATACCTAGTTTAATTGTTCCTCCATCATCATCTCCAAGATTAGGTAATAGATCCCTAAGAAATATCCCATAGACTGATGTTTTAGTACCTTGTTGCCTCTATACAAATAATACATGTCCATTAAAAAATGTGAACAGTGTGAAAACTACAGAGAAAGTCAAAGGCACATGAAACTGCCACCCCCAATGATGTCTTTCCAAGTATTTCTTATATAGCTATCCCTATGTAAAAGTGGATGTGTAGTTTTTGTAAAATTGCATACATTTCCTATTTAGTAAGTTGCTTTTCTTCCATTCAGAAATATATTGTGGTTTTTGTTCTATCTTAAGAAATATTAATTGATTAGTCAGTTAATTTTAATGGTTGTATAATTCTCCATTATAGAAGCATACTGAATGATTTAAGTAGGTTTTTGTTAATGGACATTTAGGCTGATTAAGTTTTCTTTATTATAAACAGTGCTTTGGTGAATGTTTTCTGCATATATATATTTATTTTATAAAATTTTCTCCTTATAAATTATTAAAATGGAATTGGGCATTTATTTATTAAGACACTTATTACTAGCTTTTTAAAGTTTGCTGTTTTTTCTTATAAAATGATAGATTTGCTGAAGTGATGGTAACATGCATAATGTTGAAAATCTCCTTTAAAGACCTTTGTGTGTGTGCTCGGTCATCTTGTCCGGCTCTGCAACTCCGTGAACTGTGGCCCACCAGACTCCTCTGTCCGTGTAATTTTTTAAAAAACCTAGTTAGTATTTTTGACTTCCCTGGTTGCTCAGACGGTAAAGCGTCTGCCTACAATGCGGGAGACCCGGGTTCAATCCCTGGGTCGGGAATATCTCCTAGAGAAGAAAATGGCAACCCACTCCAGTATTCTTGCCTGGAGAATCCCATAGACGGAGAAGCCTGGCAGGCTACAGTCCATGGGGTCGCAAAGAGTCGGACACGACTGAGCGACTTCACTTCAGTTAGTATTTTATGATTTGATTCCTAACTTTAAAATAATGATCTTGACTTCTACTACACATTTGGAAACCTTCCCTTTGTAATAAATGGAAGTGAGAAGTTATTCAGTTAAAGAAAGAAAATAGAAAAGTTAAAGTACTAAAAACAATGAAAAATGATTAAACTGATGGAAATATAGGGAAACTAGGAAGGGTAATGATTAAGATAAAGAAAGAGTTTTGGAAACAGCCTGGATTTGAATCTCGATTCTGCCTCTTTCTTCTTCCTGGCCTTGTGGAAGCATTTTAATCTAAGTTTATCCTTCTTTAAAGCAGGAATGCTAATATATCATGGTATCATTTTGAGGATTAACAAATAATAGTAATAATTCCAGGTAACATTTTTGAATTCTTTTTACTGTGAATGGCAGGCAGTGTATTAAATGTTTATATGTATTTTTTCCCTTGGCAAATATCTGTTATATTAATTCTCACAAACTTGTGAGTTGTAAGTACATTTTATTGATGAGGAAGCTAAGTCTAAGAGAAGGATTTTGTAAGTTGCCGAACGTAGTTATTAAGTGGCAAAATCATAATTTGAACCCTAACAGTCTGATCCAGTAGAACCTGCAACTTGAAATTCTATCTGTATTAAGCACTTAGCATGTATCTGTTAATATTTATGTTTAGACTACCTTTAAAAAATAAGTATAACAGAGAATGAGACGATAAGCCACTGACTGGGAGAAAATGTTTGCAAATGACATATCTGATAAAGGACTGTAATTCGAAATATATTAAGAATTCTTAAAACTCAACAGTTTGAAAACCATGGTCTGATTAAAATATAGCCCAAAGATTTGGGCATCTCACCAGAGAAGATATTCAGATGGCCAATAAGCATATGAAAAGACGCTTAACATCATCTGTCATTAGGGAGTTGTAAATTTAAAGAGGGGGACACCACTACACACGTATTAGAATGACAGAAACCTCCACCAGCACAACCAAATGCAGGCAAGGGTGAGGAGCAACAGTTCAGTGCAGTCACTCAAGTCGTGACCGACTCTCTGCGACCCCATGGACTGCAGCACGCCAGGCCTCCTGTCCATCACCAGCTCCTGGAGTTTATTCTAACTCATGTCCATTGAGTCGGTGATGCCATCCAACCATCTCATCCTCTGTCATCCCCTTCTCCTCCCACCTTCAATCTTTCCCAGCATCAGGGTCTTTTCCAGTGAGTCAGTTCTTCGCATCAGGTGGCCAAAGTATTGGAGTTTCAGCTTCAGCATCAGTCCTTCCAATGAATATTCAGGACTGATCCCTTTAGGATGGACTGGTTGGATATCCTTGCTATCCAAGGGACTCTCAAGAGTCTTCTCCAACACCACAGTTCAAAAGCATCAATTCTTCAGCTCTCAGCTTTCTTAATAGTCCAACTCTCACATCCATACATGACTACTAGACTATTGGAGCAACAGGAACTCTCAGTCATTGCTGTTTGGAATACAAAATAGTATAGCCACTTTGAGTTCACTTCAGTTGCTCAGTCGTGTCCGACTCTTTGAGACCCTGGACTGCAGTACACCAGGCCTCCCTGTTCATCACCAACTGGAGTTTACTCAAACCCATGTCCATCCAGTCGATGATGCCATCCAACCATCTCATCCTCTGTCATCCCCTTCTCCTTCTGCCCTCAATCTTTCCCAGCATCAGGGGCTTTTCCAATGAGTCAGCTCTTTGCATCAGGTGGCCAAAGTATTGGAGTTTCAGCCTCAACATCAGTCCTTCCAATGAATACTCAGGACTGATTTCCTTTAGGATGGACTGGTTGGATCTCCTTGTGGTCCAAGGGACTCTCAAGAGTCTTCTCCAACAGTATAGTACAAAAGCATCAATTTTTTGGAGTTCAAAAAAAGTTGGACTTTGTAGTCCAACTCTCACATCCATACATGACTATTGGAAAAACCATAGTTTTGACTAGATGGACCTTTGTTGGTAAAGTAATGTCTTTGTTTTTTAATATGCTGTCTAGGTTGGTCATAACTTTTCTTCCAAGGAGCAAGTATCTTTTAATTTCATGGCTGCAGTCACCATCTGCAGTTATTTTGGAGCCCCCAAAATAAAGTCTCACTGTTTCCACTGTTTTCCACTTTAGAAGACAGTTTGTCAGTATCTTGCAAAACTACACATACTTTTGAAGTGAAGTGAAGTTGCTCAGTTGTGTCCGACTCTTTGCAACCCCATGGACTGTAGGCTACCAGGCTCCTCAGTCCATGGGATTTTCCAGGCAAGAGTACTGGAGTGGGTTGCCATTTCCTTCCCCAGGGGTTCTTCCCGACCCAGGGATTGAGCCTGGGTCTCCCGCATTGTAGGCAGATGCTTTACTGTCTGAGCTACCAGGGAAGGTGGTATACTATACACTTACTTTTACCGTGTGATCCAGTAATTCTGCTCCTTTGTACTTACTCAGAGAAGTTGAAAACTTAAATCCACCCAAAAAGTTGCATGCAGATGTTTATAGCAGCTTTATTCATCATTGCTAAAACTTGGAAACAACCAAGATGCCTTCAGTTGGTGAATGAATAAACATGCCTACTACATCGGTGTATCCAACTATTATTTAGCACTAAAAAGAAATTAGGTATCAAACCATGGAAAGATGTGGAGGAATCTTAAATGCATGTTACTCAGTGAAAGAAGCCAATCTGAAAAGGCTACATACTGTATGAAAAACAGAAAACGGTGGAGACAGTAAAAGGATCAGGGGAGGGGTTAGGAGAAAGAGTGGGGTGAATAGGCCGAGCATAGAGATCTTTAGGGCAGTGAAACTATTCTATATGATATTAACATGGTGGATACATATCATGTATTTTCTCCAGACCCATAGAAGGCACACCAGGAGTTCATCCTAATGTAAACAGTGCACTTCAGGTAATGATGATGTGTCAATATAGATTCCTCAGCTTTAGCAAATGTACCACTCTGGTGCAGAATGTTGGTAGTGGGGAAGGCTGTGCATGAACAGGGAAGGGTTGTATATGGAAGCTCTTTGTACTTTCTGCTACATTATATCTACTTTCTGTACGTTATATCTACTCCTGTGGGCAAGAATCTGTTAGAAGAAAGGGAGTGGCCATCATAGTCAACAAAAGAGTCACAATGCAGTACTTGGATGCAGTCTCAAAAATGACAGAATGATCTCTGTTCATTTCCAAGGCAAACCATTCAATATCACAGTAATCCAAGTCTGTGCCCCAACCAGCAATGCTGAAGAAGCTGAATGCTTCTGTGAAGACTTTCAAGACCTAGGACAAAAAAGATGTCCTTTTCATTATAGGGGCCTGGAATGCAAAGTAGGAAGTCAAGAAATACCTGGAGTAACAGGCACGTTTGGCCTTGGAGTACAGAATGAGGCAGGGCAAAGGCTAAAAGAGTTTTCCCAAGAGAATGCACTGGTCGTGGCAAACACCCTCTTCCAACAACACAAGAGAAGACTCTGCACATGGACATCACAAGATGGTCAATACTGAAATCAGATTGATTATATTCTTTGCAGCAAAAGATGGAGAAGCTCTATACAGTCAACAAAAACAAGCCCAGGAGCTGACTGTGGCTCAGATCATGAACTCCTTATTGCCAAATTCAGACTTGAAGAAAGTAGGGAAAACCACTAGGCCATTCAGGTATGACCTAAATCAAATCCCTTACGATTATACAGTGGAAGTGAGAAGTAGATACAAGGGATTAGATCTGACAGAGTGCCTGAAGAACTGTGGACCAGAGGTTCGTGACATTGTACAGGAGGCACGGATCAAGACCATAATGCAAAAAGGCAAAATGGTTGTCTGAGGAGGCCTTACAAATAGCTGTGAATAGAAGAGAGGTGAAAGGCAAAGGAGAAAGGAAAGATATACCCATTTGAATGCAGAGTTCCAAAGAACAGCAAGGAAAGATAAGAAAGCCTTCCTCAGCAATTAATGCAAAGAAATAGAGGAAGACAAGAGAATGGGATAGAGATCTCTACAGGAAAATTAGAGATACCAAGGGAACATTTCAAGCAAAGATGGGCATAATAAAGGGCAGAAATGGTATGAACCTAACAGAAGCAGAAAATATTAAGAAGAGGTGGCAAGAATACGCAGAAGAACTGTACAAAAAAGACCTTCATGACCCAGATAATCACGATGGTGTGATCACTCACCTAGAGCCAGACATCCTGGAATGCGAAGTCAAGTGGGCCTTAGGAAGCATCACTACGAGCAAAGCTAGTGGAGGGGATGGAATTCCAGTGGAGCTATTTCAAATCCTGAAAGATGATGCTGTGAAAGTGCTGCACTCAATATGCCAACAAATTTGGAAAACTCAGCAGTGGCCGCAGGACTGGAAAAGGTCAGTTTTCATTCCAAACCCAAAGAAAGGCAATGCCAAAGAATGCTCAAACTACCGCACAATTGCACTCATCTCACACGCTAGTCAAGTAATGCTCAAAATTCTCCAAGTCAGGCTTTAACAGTATATGAACCATGAACTTCCAGATGTTCAAGCTGGATTTAGAAAAGGCAGAGGAACCAGAGATCAAATTGCCAACATCCTCTGGATCATGGAAAAAGCAAGAAAGTTCCAGGAAAACATTTATTTCTGCTTTATTGACTACGCCAAAACCTTTGACTGTGTGGATCACCACAAACTGTGGAAAATTCTTCAAGAGATGGGAATACCAGACCACCTGACCTGCCTCTTGAGAAATCTGTATGCAGGTCAGGAAGCAACAGTTAAAGTCTACATGAAGCAACAGACTTGTTCCAAATAGGTCAAGTAGTACATCAAGACTGTTTATTGTCACCCTACTTATTTAACTTGTATGCAGAGTACATAATGAGAATCGCTGGGCTGGATGAAGCACAGGCTGGAATCAAGATTGCCAGGAGAAATAACAATAACCCCAGATATGCAGATAACAACACCCTTATGGCAGAAAGTGAAGAAGAACTAAAGAGCCTCTTGATGAAAGTGAAAGAGGAGAGTGAAAAAGTTGGTTTTAAAACTCAACCTTCAGAAAACTAAGATCATGGCTTCTGGTCCCATCACTTCATGGCAATAGATGGGGGAACAGTGGAAACAGTGAGAGACTTTATTTCCTTGGGCTCCAAAATCGCTGCAGATGGTGACTTCAGCCATGAAATTAAAAGATTCTTGCTCCTTGGAAGGAAAGTTATGACCAACCTAGACAGCATATTAAAAACAGAGGCATTACTTTGCCAACAAAGGTCCAGCTAGTCAAGGCTATGGTTTTTCCAGTGGTCATGTATGGATATGAGAGTTGGACTGTGAAGAAAGCTGAGCGCCAAAGAATTGATGCTTTTGAACTGTGGTGTTGGAGAAGACTCTTGAGAGTCCCTTGGACTGCAAGGAGATCCAACCAGTCTATCCTAAAGGAAATCAGTCCTAAATATTCATTGCAAGGACTGATGCTGAAACTGAAGCTCCAATACTTTGGCCACCTGCTGTGAAGAACTGAGTCATTTGAAAAGACCTTGATGTTGGGGAAGGTTGAGAGTGGGAGAAGGGGATGACAGAGGATGATATGGTTGGATGGCATCACCGACTCAATGGACATGAGTTCGAGTGAACTCCAGGAGTTGGTGGTGGACAGGGAGGCTTGCCATGCTGTAGTCCATGGGGTCACAATGAGTCGGACATGAATGAGCGACTGAGCTGCACTGCACTGTACTTCCTGCTTAGATTTGCTGTGAACTGAAAACAAAAAATAAAGTTTATTAAAAAATAATAATATTTATAAAGCAAGTATGCATTGTAATCGTGGACATAATGATACTTTTGTTTTTAGGCTCAGAATAAAGAGACCAATGTTTTAGCTGCTGCAAAGGTGATTGACACCAAATCTGAAGAAGAACTTGAAGACTACATGGTTGAAATTGACATATTGGCATCTTGTGATCACCCTAATATAGTCAAGCTTCTAGATGCCTTCTATTATGAGAATAATCTTTGGGTAAGTATTTTTGGTTAATCTGTAGGAATAGCCAAAATAAGTAATTGTCCTGAAGAGATTTATAAGTTGTGTAGACCTGTTTTTTGACTACCTCCTCTGTTCAGTTACTTATCTACTTGAACGAGAATTGACCCATTGATGAGAGGGTGATTAACAACACAGCAACATATCCTTAGCTTCAGCAGGTGTTTAGATGTGTATTTCAGAATACTGTATTTCATGACTGTTTGACATTGGACCGAAATGTAGAAACTTGGTGAAGAATTTTAAATTTCCTAAATAATGAAATTAGAGTCCTTTTTTGTTTTGAATTAATATTTTTTTCCCAGTTGGAACTTCTTTGTTTCAATTCTTTTTTTTTCTCCCCAGGTCTTTAATTTATTTATTTGTTTTCTAATGTTAGTTTGAAGTGTCTTATATTAGTTTCTTAATTTAAATTTAAGTATTTAAATTTTTTTTTTTTAACATTTCTTTTGTTTTGGCCAGGTCTGTATGTAAAATTTTTATTCATTTTTAGAAAATGTTAGGCATAAATATATAAATAAAATGTTAATATTTATAATAAGCACTCAGTCACTTGCTCTGCACCAATACTAATTTAATCAAGAGGACTTTTTTCAATGGAGTTTTAGTTTGTCTTCTTGAAGAAATAAGCAAAGTATTACAAAAGAAGAGTAGATAGTATAAGCTATACCTGGTTGCGAATCAAAAGAGCTTTCCTTTTTTATTTTGGTGATGCTAGGCAGGAGCTTGAATAAATCAGTTAATCTTTATTAGTCTGTTTACTCCACTATAGGATAATAATGATCTGTCTCCCAAATTATTTTTCATATCATATAACGAATTTGAAAAACAACTTATTGTAAAAAATAAGCTCCTATAAAAAATAAAGTGGTGTTCTATAGAGGAGAGAAAACTATGAATCTATACAATTTGTTAAGCTATGTAATTAACAGAAACAGCTGGACAACTATGAGGGACAGTGGGAGGGAGAGAGAGACATGAGTTAATTGAAGAATCATAAAAATACAAAATGAAAGTGGTGATGAGGATTAGGAAGGAAAAATGCATGGTGGTGTGTACCAGGGAGGTTTGGGAAGGCATCCAGTGGGAAGTGATAAGTGAGCTAGTATCTGAAGCTCTTGTGTATGTTTTCCCCAAGTTTTTAGAAAAACTAAAAGCAACCTTTCAGGATGTATTCCTGTTAGTAAAGTTAAAAAATATACTTGTTCATTTAACTCACAATAATTACCTTAAAAAAGGAGCTTATAAAGTCTTTGAGTGGTGAGGAAATGGATGTATAATATGGCCCTTAATAAAAATTCTGTACCTGGTAATTTTAGAGAACCTGGGGCACTACAGGTGGCGGTGAACAAAGGTGCACATACTTCTACAGTGTGCTCCCTTTGTGCTTTCTCACATGGATAGCAAGACTTGTAACTCTGTTTACAAAGAAAGCCTTTATGGTTGTTAGCATAGTATTGTTTATGTAACTTAGGTTATTTGATAGCTATTTATCTATCTTTTTTGCTAGCTCGAAGGAAAAATACTCAGAGTCAGTGTTGTGTTAGATGTGTGCTTTTTTATTTGCCTGCAGATCCTCATTGAATTCTGTGCTGGTGGAGCAGTGGATGCTGTGATGCTTGGTAAATGCCTTTTTGTTCCTTACATTTATATCTTAAATGATACTTTAAAAAAAGTCAGTGGATTTCAAACATTTATACATGTATATTTATCTTATTGTCGAGTAACATTCAGTAAGTTAAATTAGCCTAATTATTTTTGTATTCTTCAGTTCAGTTCAGTTGCTCAGTCTTGTCCGACTCTTTGCGACCCCATGAATCGCAGCACGCCAGGCATCCCTGTCCATCACCATCTCCCGGAGTTCACTCAGACTCACGTCCATCGAGTCTGTGATGCTATCCAGACATCTCATCCTCTGTCGTCCCCTTCTCCTCCTGCCCCCAATCCCTCCCAGCATCAGAGTGTTTTCCAATGAGTCAACCCTTCGCATGAGGTGGCCAAAGTCCTGGAGTTTCAGTTTTAGCATCATTCCTTCCAAAGAAATCCCGGGGCTGATCTCCTTCAGAATGGACTGGTTGGATTCCCTTGTAGTCCAAGAGACTCTCAAGAGTCTTCTCCAACACCACAGTTCAAAAGCATCAATACTTCGGCACTCAGCCTTCTTCACAGTCCAACTTTCACATCCATACATGACCCCTGGAAAACCCATAGCCTTGACTAGACCATAATAAAAATTTAAAATTAAATGTTGCTTCCTGACCTGCATATAGGTTTCTCAAGTGGCAGGTCAGATGGTCTGATATTTCTGTCTGTTTCAGAATTTTCCACAGTTTATTGTGATCCACACAGTCAAAGGCTTTGGCATAGTCAATAAAGCAGAAATAGATGTTTTCCTGGAACTCTCTTGTTTTTTCTATGATCCAGCGGATGTTGGCAATTTGATCTCTGGTTCCTCTGCCTTTTCTAAAACCAGCTTGAACACCTGGAAGTTCATGGTTCATATACTGTTAAAGCCTGGCTTGGAGAATTTTGAGCATTACTTTACTAGCATGTGAGATGAGTGCAATTGTGCGGTAGTTTGAACATTCTTTGGGATTGCCTTTCTTTGGAATTGGAATGAAAACTGACCTTTTCCAGTCCTGTGGCCACTGCTGAGTTTTCCAAATTTGTTGGCATATTGAGTGCAGCACTTTCACAGCATCATCTTTCAGGATTTGAAATAGCTCCACTGGAATTCCATCACCTCCACTAGCTTTGTTCATAGTGATTCTTTCTAAGGCCCCCTTGACTTCACATTCCAGGATGACCTGCCTCTTGAGAAACCTATATGCAGGTCAGGAAGCAACAGTTAGAACTGGACATGGAACAACAGACTGGTTCCAAATAGGAAAAGGAATACATCAGGGCTGTATATTGTCATCCTGCTTATTTAACTTATATGCAGAGTACATCACGAGAAATGCTGGGCTGGAAGAAGCATAAGCTGGAATCAAGATTGCTGGGAGAAATATCAATAACCTCAGATATGCAGATGACACCACCCTCATGGCAGAAAGTAAAGAGGAACTAAAGAGCCTCTTGATGAAAGTGAAAGAGGAGAGTGAAAAAGTTGTCATAAAGCTCAACATTCAGAAAACTAAGATCATGGCATCTGGTCCCATCACTTCAAGGCAAAGAGATGGAGAAACAATGGAAACAGTGTCAGACTTTATTTTCTGGGGCTCCAAAATCACTGCAGATGGTGATTGCAGCCATGAAATTAAAAGATTCTTGCTCCTTGGAAGGAAAGTTATGACCAACCTAGATAGCATATTCAAAAGCAGAGACATTACTTTGCCAACAGAGGTCTGTCTAGTCAAGGCTATGATTTTTCCAGTAGTCATGTATGGATGTGAGAGTTGAACTGTGAAGAAAGCTAAGTGCCGAAGAATCGATGCTTTCGAACTGTGGTGTTGGAGAAGACTCTTGAGAGTCCCTTGGACTGCAAGGAGATCCAACCAGTCCATCCTAAAGGAGATCAGTCCTGGGTGTTCATTGGAAGGACTGATGCTGAAGCTGAAACTCCAATACTTTGGCTCCCTCATGTGAAGAGTTGACTCATTGGAAAAGACTCTGATGCTGGGAGGGATTGGGGGCAGGAGGAGAAGGGGATGACAGAGGATGAGACGGCTGGATGGCATCACCAACTCGATGGACATGAGTTTGAGTAAACTCCGGGAGTTGGTGATGGACAGGGAGGCCTGGCGTGCTGCAATTCATAGGGTCGTAAAGAGTCCAACACGGGTGAGCAACTGAACTGAATTGAACTGATAATATGTGAAGACAGTAATATTTGTGTTACACTTTTTAAAAAGTCATTCCATTGTATATAATCTTCAACAGTGACAGTAAAGGTATTAAAGGTATATAGCCTGCTGATACACTTTCATGGTACAAAAATGCTTATTTGTTTACTTTTTCGTTGCAGAGCTTGAGAGACCATTAACTGAGTCCCAAATACAAGTAGTTTGTAAGCAGACTTTAGAAGCTTTGAACTACTTACATGATAATAAAATCATCCACAGAGATCTAAAGGCTGGCAACATTCTTTTTACTTTAGATGGAGATATTAAGTTGGGTAAGTTTATTCTTTTAGATAAAACGTTTGACTTTATGCTTTGAGATTTCTCCCTGTGTGTCTGTTACTTAATATTGTTCTGTTATGACTCAAATATTAATATGTGAAACAGAGAATTACGTTAAAATATGTAAAACATGGAGAATTACTTCATGTTAATTTTTTAAATTGAGGCTTCCCAGGTGGTGCAGTGGAAAGAATCCGCCTGCCAAACAGGAGATGTGGGTTCGATCCCTGGGTTGGGAAGATCCCCTGGAGAAGGAAATGGCAACCCACTCCAATATTCTTGCCTGGGAAGTCCCATGGACAGAAGGGCCTGGTGGGCTGCATTCCATGGGGTTGCAAAGAATCAGGTACGACTTAGTGATTAAACAGCAGTAGCAATTTTTAAAATACTTCCTTGGTGGGAATTCCCTTGCAGTCCAGTGGTTAAGATTTGGTGCTTTCACTGCCAGTGGCCTGGAAACTAAGATCCTGCAAGACCTCCTGGCCTGAACTAAGATCCTCCTGGCCTCATGCGGTGAGACCAAAAAAAAAAAACTTGGGTAAATAATTATTCATTAACTCCCAGAATTTCTAAGTATAGGCACCTGATATAAAAGACTCTTTAAACAATAAGAAAGGATGGATTGTTATTTTTAAAAAGACACACTTTTAAAAGACTGCCTAATAATTTTTCCCTTAAATTTTTATATGTAGAATTAATATTTATAAATATAATACATTTAGAAAATGACACATTATGTAAAACCACTTAGTTTTGTCTTCATTTCCAGAACTCATATCTAGTTGTTTTCTTTTTCCATCTTTAGTTTTATATTCTATTTTGTAGATATGGTATCTTGGCTAAACTCACAAAGTAACTAAGTGTAAAACAGATGCTAAATTAAGTATAAGGTTGAAAATAGTTTTTGTTTTGTTTTTTTTTGCACTGAGGGAATAAATGATAATTTCATAAGGAGGAATAGATATAAACTTTAGATGGGAAATTAATTTCATATATACACATACAGATAGAAGATACAGTCCTTTTTAAGTATCCCCAAGATATGAATTATAAAAAAACTCTGGTGATGAAGTCTAAATTTGAGTATTTTGGACAGATATTAAAAGGACAAAATATATCCAAAGGCCATGCTGATACCAGTGATCATAGTTCACTTTACTTTGTCATGACCTCTAAGCAGGTATACTTTGATATACTACTAAATTTTAAATATTTTTTTGAGAAATAAATACAGGAAACCACGTTAAGAGTTGTGTAGCTTATTGACTTGTAGCTCTGTACACAATAGCTTTGTAATCACCACTTAGATAAAGAAATAGAAATATGTCAGGCACTGGCCACCCACTCCAGTACTCTTGCCTGGAAAATCCCATGGATGGAAGAGCCTGGTGGCCTGCAGTCCATGGGGTCACTAAGAGTCGGACATGACTGAGCGACTTCACTTTCACTTTTCACTTCGATGCATTGGAGAAGGAAATGGCAACCCACTCCAGTATTCTTGCCTGGAGAATCCCAGGGACGGGGGAGCCTGGTGGGCTGCCGTCTATGGGGTCGCACAGAGTCGGACACGACTGACGCGACTTAGCAGCAGCAGCAGCAGCAGGCACCTTAGGAGCTGCGTCACGTGCCTCATCTCAAGTTACTGTCCTTCTCTTCTCCACAGGTACCCTGTATACTAACCTTTATGGTAATCACTTCCCTGTGTTTCTTCATGGCCCTATCACCCATGACTTTAGAGTTGACTTTAGAGTTTAGACTTGTCCATGTTTAAAGCCTGCTTTTTCTTTTAAGTCTCTTTTAATGTATGGCTCCTACCCCCCATCCCCCTCCCCACCATTCCTTTCTTCTCTTTATGTTTTATCTGTGGCATGCATGTTCATGGCATGCTTTCTCAAAGAAAGAAAGAAAAGCTCCGTATTACCATGGTTGTGACCCTCCAAAGGCCCACTGATAGTACATGAACAGATATACAGTATATCTGTGACATTAAAATTTCATGAGAGAGAGGACTGGGGAAAAATGTCTAAAAAGGCTCTTTAGGAGAAGTTGAAAAAGAAATTGAGAAACACTCGTCTGTGGGACCTGAGCTGTTGGACCTGTAGTTTTTCTTATCTTGCATTTTACTGGCTGCATACTCCTGATGACGTCAGTAAGTTCCTCTCTATATTTCCCTCAATTTGCAGATAAATCCAAAGACTTTTTGGCAAGAGTCTGCATGGTTTTGTATTCTTTCATTTATTAGGACATGGTATTTTAAGACCACAGTCTGAGTGTTAAGTATACTTATAGCTTCTGGACTGGCCTTCCTTCTAGGCCTTTCCAAAGAACAGAGCAAGGCTCTTCTGAATTCCTACATATGTCCTATTCAAATTCATGTGTTAATTTTCTGCCTTTTTACGGCTGAATAGTATTCTGTTATCAGCATATGTATACACCATGTTTGACTTATTCATTCATCCATTGATGGACACTGGTTGCTTCCACCTTTGGGCTTCTATGAATAATGCTGTTATGAACATGGGTGTATAATATCTGTTTTGAGTTCCTGCCTTCATTTCTTTTGGGCAGATACCCAGATTGTATGGTAATTCTATGTTTAATTTTTTGAAGAACCATCATACCATTTTCCACAGTGGTTGCACAAATTTACATTTCCATAGCAATGCACAGGGGTTCCAATTTTTCTACCTCCTTACCTGCACTTGTTATTTTCTGTATTTTTGATGACAACCATCCTAATGGGGGCGAAGTGATAGTGGGTGTGAATTCGTTGTGTTTATTTGCTCTTGCATTTCTCCTAGTTTAGTCTTCGTTTCTAAAGTGATTTTTTATTTCTGATTTCTCTTGTGTTCTGTCACCTCATTCATGAGTTTTAAAATGCTGATATATGTTACTTTTTTATGTCTTATATCATATTTTGAAGTTTGTAGCTTGTTTTGAAATCGTATAATTTTGATCTATTTTTGGTACATGTTTTCTGTAAGTGTTCTAAAATCTTATTTGAATACAGCAATATACTTTTGTATAAAATAATACATGGCATTAAAAATAACTATATTTTTGAAGATTTAGGATGCTGAAATAGTGTTGCGTTGGTTGACATTTAAAATAATTGCACTTTATTTCATTAATTCATGCATACAGAATGTCTTCCATTTCTGTGACATTGTATTAAGTATACACAGATATTATAGAACCGTAGTATCCTCAGGAGCCATATATACATTACAGTAACCAAATTTTTATTATCAGATCACATTCTTGCAAATGGAAATAAATATGTAAATGCTATTTTAACAGACCAACATATATCTGCCACATTATTGTAAGTAGAACTGTAAAGTACTTAATAATGACCTTAATTTTCCTCCTTGCACAAGAATGAAGGTGGCTTCTTATCCCTCCTTAGTTTATCGCCTGCTCTTAAGAGTACTTAGGGAGGTATGACGGTTGGCAGTGGACATTTGTGGTTTAGGTCTGGTTTTGGACCTCCTTTCCCAGTCATGTGCTGAGGGAAAAAAAGTTTAAAAGACTATTAATGGGTTCTCAAAAAACACTGAAATGGAGTAAATACTGAGTTGACTGTGTGCTTAATCGCTCAGCTGTGTGCAACTCTTTGTGACCCGATGGACTGTAGCCTGCTCCTCTGTCCATGGGGATTCTCCAGGCAAGAATACTAGAGTGGGTTGCCATGCCCTCCTCCAGGGGAATCTTCCCAGCCCAGGGATCAAACCCAGGTCTCCTGCATTGCAGGCTGATTCTTTACTGTCTGAGTCACCAGGGAAGCCCAAGAATACTGGAGTGGGTAGCCTATCCCTTCTCCAGGGGATCTTCCTGACCGAGGACTCTAACTGGGGTCTCCACCATTGCAGGCAGATTCTTTACCATCTGAGCTACCAGGGAAGCCCTCATATCACCACATTAGCAAGTGTAACATCATTCTGTAGGCAGTAGGCAGCTACCAAGGTGTTTTAAGCAGAACTACCTGGTCAAAAAAAGAAAAGAAAAAACTATATAATAGATACAAATAATTAGAATACAGGGCAGGATTTCATGAGTTTTAAAAGTTCTACTGCCAAAGTATCACAGAGGTTAAAATTGCATATATTATTAGTGATAGTAGCTGCCATTTATTGTGTGTATTCTGTGCCAGACCTTGGGGCATGAATACAAATACTAGATCTTTGGTATTTATTCAGTTTTGAGAATTGTGGCATGTCGGATGAAATTTTAGGAGTGAAATGTATATGGCGTGAGGTAATGTATGCAGCAGTAGCAATTTTGTGTTGCTGTTAGTGATCGAGCTCTAAGCTGAAAAGGAGTAAACAACTGATAAAGTTATGGTGTTGCTGTGCCCTATGATTTAAATCAGGAAACATCGTTCCTGGGTTTTTTCTTTGTGATGTAATATTATGAGGAAATTAGTAAGACATACGCTGTCATTTGGGCTTCCCCGGTGGCTCAGCACTGAAGAATCTGCCTGCGATGCAGAAGACGCAGGAGAGGCGGGTTCAGTGCATGGGCTGGGAAGATCCCCTGGAGGACGGCATGGCAACCCATGCCAGTATTCCTGCCTGGAGACTCCCATGGACAGAGGAGCCTGGCAGTCTACACTCCATGGGGTCCCACAGAGTTGGACACAATTGAGCACGCAGGCATGCTGTCATTTAAGGCTTCTTTGGTATAATTTCTGTCTTTCACACTATGGAAAAACTGTCCTTCAATTTAACTGTAACATGTAGCACTACTTGACATTTATTTTGAAGTGGATAGACTGGTCTGTTTTAAAATTACTATATTTTTTTGTCAGTTCAGGAGAATTTGTGATCTGAAGATGTGTGAAAATGGTGGTATTAAGTGTATTAATGATGGAATCTTTTCTGTGGCAGTTTTTTTGTGGGGAGGGTGGGGATATGGTAGAAAGAGCATGGTCAAAATTAGGGTGATAGGGAAGTTGCTTCTCTTTCCATTTTGTGTGCTGGGCTTAGTCACTCAGTTGTGTCCGACTCTTTGCAACCCCATGGGCTCTGTAGCCTGTCGGGCTGCTCTGTCCATGGGGATGCTCCAGGCAAGAGTACTGGAGTGGGTTGCCACTCCAGTTCTATTCTGCTTACTCTTTAATAACAGTGATCTTATTAAAGACTTGATATGCTTTTCCCTTAAGTTGAATATAGCAAACTTTGCTTAAAAACTATCAGTAATACTTTTGTATGGTTATTTGTTTCAAGCGGATTTTGGAGTATCAGCTAAGAACACAAGGACAATTCAAAGGAGAGATTCCTTTATTGGCACACCCTATTGGTATGTATCCAGTTTTATGGATTTGCTGTATCAGTTATGTCAGCAGTTACTATCTGTTAATTTTGTCCACATGTTTGATTATACCGTCTGTCTTTTATGTGGTTTGTGATCACCATTTTAAGTTAAACATCTTAATTTTCAATTCTCTGTCTTCATAGGATGGCTCCTGAGGTAGTCATGTGTGAAACATCAAAGGACAGACCCTATGACTACAAAGCTGACGTTTGGTCCCTGGGTATCACTTTAATAGAGATGGCTGAGATAGAACCACCTCATCATGAATTAAATCCAATGAGAGTGCTGCTAAAAATAGCAAAATCTGAGCCCCCTACATTAGCACAGCCATCAAAATGGTAAAATATTCCTAAACAAAACTTCTTAAGAAGCAAAACTTGAAGATTTATTCTTCCAGCTTTCCAAGGGTATTTAAACTTAGGTACATGGTACAAAGGTTGTATGAAATAGAAAACTGATACTGGTGTATTTTCGAGACTTAAGGATTATATAAACTCTTATAATTAACTTTCCCCATCAATTTGAAAATAGCAGTGATTGGAGTTCTACATGAAGAAGTATTTTCTGTGAGAAGCTGAGGCATATATGTGATCTGTATTTGTGGAGTTTAATATAATAGAAGAATTTTTGTGATTTTTAGCTTTCTTATGAACATTTGACTGTATCTCAGTGACTTAAAACTATAAGCCTACTTATATACATGTGATTTGTATTTATAAATGAATGACTTATGAATATTAATATTCTCATGAACTAGTTTTATGCTGAGTTAACACTGTTACATACATGATAGAACTCAACCATGGTTTCTCACAGTTTTGATTTTAATAACAAGAAAATAAAGTAGAATGTCATTATTAAAATTTTATTTTGAAGGTCTTCAAATTTTAAGGACTTTCTAAAGAAATGCTTGGAAAAGAATGTGGATTCCAGGTGGACTACATCTCAGCTACTGCAGGTAAAATAGGAGTAGGATGACAGTGGCAAACCATGTAAGTGCTGGAGCATCTCTTGAGGATGAATACAGATTCAGACTCCTTCAGTTTTCCTGTGCAAACACAGGATACGTTGTAGTAGTTAACATTCACTTTACGAACATGTGCTCCCCTTACTAAGAGGCATTTATTTAGCTTTTAAGTAATTTCTCCTATGCTTTTCTGATTCAGTTTGTGTTCTTTTCATTTTGTTTAGTTATTTCCACTTTGTCAATCACTTCCATTCGGTTTCTCCATTACTAGAAAACAAGTACTTTGCTGACAGGGGCCGTGAGCTAATTAATTTTTTTTTAGTGTCGCTTACAATGAGGGTAAATGTTCAGTAAATATTGCTAACTTTAAAAAAAAATGGTGTTGAAGTGATTGAATAATTTTGTTTTATAGCAGGACTTGTTTGTAATATTTGAAATAAAATTTTGTCAAACAATAGGAGAGGTAGACAAGTAGAATGACAGATCCTGAAGCAGTTACTAGTAGGTTGAGTTATTGTGCAGCTCCTCCATTATGGTTTTTAGGGCGCTATTTATCTGGAGCGAGAAGCAAGAAACATTGCCTTTCTGTCTATACAAGTATAACCTTGACATGCATTTTCTCTTGCTTCACTTCCTCCACACTGGAAGGCCTTAGTCTGTACCAAACGCTAAGTGCAGAGTATGGAGATGAATAAAATACCTTCTTACTCTTAAAAACATTAGAACTATGTAAAAAAAACAAACAGGTGTTTATAGACACTTTTAATAGAACTCTAAAGCTTTTTGCAATTATTTTATTGAGATTTTATATGAGATGTAAGCATACTATTATTTTTTAAGAACTAGTAATGTATTTGAAACTTGGTTTACTTTTAATTTAGATTTTAGGTTATGAAATTTTCAGACATACAGCAGAGTACATGAAGCTATTACCCAGAAGTAATGTATTACCATTTTTGACATAATTCTTTCAGATTCTTAAAAAACACGTGGAGATAAAGTTGCAGGCCGCCCCTATTCCTGTTCAGTTCGCTTCCCCGCCGTCTTATCCCAGATGTAGTGTCATCTGAAGTTGTTTGTATTTTTCCTATTTACATGTCAGTGTTTTTACCACATAATAATGTGTTTTATATATATGGAACTCACTCCACAAGCATTTCAGTTGTTACTGAGTGTGCTCTTTTTAATGATCAAACAGCATCCTTTTGTGACTGTTGATTCCAACAAACCAATTCGGGAGTTGATCGCAGAGGCGAAGGCTGAAGTCACAGAAGAAGTTGAAGATGGCAAAGAGGAGGATGATGATGAGGAAACAGAAAATTCCCTGGTCAGTATTTAAAAAGGAAGTTGTGTTTTGGCGATTTTCAGAGTTGAGTTATGAGTCACGATTCCACGTATGTCCAAGAATTAATTGATTGGGTTGTTGTTGTTTAGTTGTTAAGTCGTGTCCAACTCTTTGGCAACCCCGTGGACTGTAACCCATGAGGCTTCTCTGTCTGGGATTTCCCAGGCAAGAATACTGGAGTGGGTTGCCATCTCCTCCTCCATGGGTCTTCCCAACCCACGGATCAAACCTGTGTCTCCTGCATTGGCAGGTGGATTCTTTACTATGGAACTACCAAGGAAGCCCGATTTATTGGGTAGCAATACAAAAACCTTTAATTTAGAGGTGAAGATTTATTAAGTTTGCTCCTTGCTTTCAAGTTTGTGCCTTGCTCTCCATTTTTGTCATATTTATTATGTGAAGATTTGTCAGTTCTTTAAATTATTTTTATAATTTTATCAAATTTTACTGAATAAAAATATTAAATCACTATATATATGAATTCATCTTTTATATATATATATATATATATATACAGACACATATATATGAAATATTGTTTTGGTCACCATCTTGAAATTAATGTTTTTAACACTAAAACTGTATAAAATCTTTTTTAGCCAATACCTGCCAGTAAGCGTGCCTCCTCTGACCTGAGTATTGCCAGCTCTGAAGAAGATAAGCTTTCACAAAACGCTTGTATTTTGGAATCTGTCTCGGAAAAAACAGAACGTAATACTTCTGAAGATAAATTTAACAGTAAAATTCTTACTGAAAAACCCACCAGTGATGAACTTGGAAAGATTGGGGTGGGTACTGATGAACATGTTAATGATACTCATTTAGAAGCTATGGCTGAACTTCATAGTAAAGCAGCAGTAATTGAGGAAAATGGAAGAGAAGAGAAGAGACCCAAGCTTGAAAATCTTCCTGATACAGAAGACCATGAGGCAGTGGACATTAATTCCGTCAGTGAAGGAAAGGAAAATAACGTAATGATAACTTCAGAAACAAATACTGAGCAGAATCTGAAACCTGAAGAAGAAACAGATCAGGAAAAGCAGCAGATACTTGAAAATAAGTTTATAAAATCTGAAGAAATTGAAGATACTACTGTTCAAGCAATGGATTTAGTTTCTGAAGAGACTGGAGAAAGAGAGGCAGATATTCAGGCAATTGAAAATGAAGTTGAGTTTACAAAGGAAGACGCCCAAGAGAAATTGGGAAAAGATGACAGAACTGAAAAAGACATGATCAGTGATACAAGCAAAGTGATAGGAACAAATGAGGCAGAAGAGGTTGCTCAGAGGGCAACTGAGAGCAGTGCTGAGGATGCTCAGCGTAATGATGGGAAAGAAGTGGGTGACGTAGGCCAGACATTAGCGATCAAGTCCACAGAGGGTCCTGAGGCTGGTGGTACTGGGGAAGTTTCTGTTGAAGAAGGAGTTGAAACTAATGAGACAGACAAAAAGTCTGTAGACGGGAAAGGTGAGGAACAACTAATCAGCAGTTCAGAGAACCTACTGGAGACCAGTGAGGAAGTTGGGACAAATGAAGTTGAGATTATTGAATCAAGTGGCATTGAAGGAACAGAGGTCAGAAGTGTAGTGACTGATACTGACCAGAAAGCTTTAGAAAGTGAAACTCCGGATGTTCATAAAGCCACTGCTCAGATGGACGCAGAGCAAAAAGAAATTCCGTGTGAAGTGCCAGTTAAAGCAGAACCTCAAGTTATTGCTGCTTCACAGCCCAGTGAACCTCAGCCTGTTCCAATACCCAGTATTAATATCAATCCTGAAGATGCAGAAAATAAAGGAGAAGTTTTATCAAAAACTGAAACCATGTTACCAGAATCTGAGAATCAAAAGGAAAATGATACTGATTCAGGCACTGGTTCCACTGCTGATAATAGCAGCATTGACTTGAATCTATCCATCTCTAGCTTCCTAAGCAAAACTAAAGACAGTGGATCAATATCTTTACAAGTAAGTGTATATGGGTCCGTGTTTGGATTTTTCTTTGTCGTTTTGGCAGTTGAGAGTTTATGTAAAACTGATGACTTTCAAACAAACCAACACTAAATCAGTGTAGTATTAAAATTCAGGGCTATGAGAGCAATCAATTAAAAATAAAACTAGAGAGATTCTGGATGTAATTAAATTTTTTGGTAGTACCTACTTATTTTTGCCAACTCAATATAAATAGTATAATAAATTGCTTACTGGTATTTGGATTTTCCTACTGCACATCTCTTGGTATAATTTTAGCAAGAATCAGAATATTTGAAAGAATAGAGGGCTTATAAGAATGATCTCTTTAAAGAATGTTTAGGATTTAAACATCCCTTGGTTTACTACTGGCCATGCAGATGACCACTCTTAACCCCTCAGTCATAGCCATTTCTATTGCTGTGTAAATCATTATGGGAAAACCAAACCAAACACTAAAACCCAGAATGCTTGGAGCTGTTAGAGCATAATTCTCCAATCTGAGTGTGCTTAAAAAGGTAATCATTAGGGAGAGCTATGTAGAAGTATGGAGTGAGGCCAGAGAATCAGTGTTTGTAACAAAAGATCCCATGGAATTCCGACACAAGTGAGCCACAGACTGCTTAGAGACTGGATTGACAGGTGGCAGAAAAGCAGGAACTTAGAACTGGCCTTAGGGATAGGACTCCAGGGCATGACTGATCCGCCTGCCCGTGTGCCCCAGATACTACCAGATGTATTGCTTAGATGGTCTTCAGTTTTCAGTTTATTTTGTTTCAGTGCCTGAAATTCCATTTTTCTGAAGTTCATTTACAGACTTAATAGTTACAGTTAGCCTTTCCAAAAAAAAAAAAAAGCAAATATTTGTGTGAGAATTAAGGCGACATTAATTGTGGATGCTTTAGTAGGAACGGAAGAAATGGAAAATTTGGAGGTTACAGGGAGGTAGGTTAATTTTGGAGCATGCCCATTTTAGGTTTTAGAAGATGTCTGGATAGGGTGGCCATAGTCCAGGGCTTAGGGGAGAGCAGTGTGAGGATACTGGAAACCTAGAGAGTAGAACAGTAAGAGGGTGAAGACTGCAAAGTGCCAAAGACCAACTTAAAAATTCTAATGCCTTTTAAATGTAGTATTTTCACATTCTCCTTTTGATCCCTCTGCTTTCTAACCATTTCCACCTGTTACAACTAAGTAATTATCTGTTCTCAGTATTTACATGTTTACCAAGATGTGTTTATAGCAGTGTTACATACTTCTGTTGTTTCTCTTTGCCTTTAAAAAACATTTGGATGCCAGTTGAGGAATGAAGAGTTTGGTCTTGATAAAGAATTTCAGGCAGTAGCTAGCTGGCAGATGTGGTACGTTGGGTGGTGTGGTAGAGGTGCTGTCTTTCTAGTAACTCTAAAATCACTTCTCCATCTCTGACCCTGAAATGAAGGAGGGCTGGTGATATTGTTGATTAAATGAATTTTGAATCTCAGTTGTGGCAGTGTTTTAAAGTTATCTGAGAGCCTTTTCAAAATAAAAGCCTCAGCCTTTTCAGACTTGCTGATTTAAATTCTTTTGAGGGATGTGCCCCAGGAATTCATTTTTAATGGCGTTGTGTTTTTGAAACAGCAAAACAGAGGTGTCCGAGAACCTACAAGGTAGAAAGAGGAAGAAAGGATGGTTAACATGTAAAGATTGTACTAATTACTCATTTTTGTGAATTGATCATTACCACTTGTGCCTAATTGTGATGTAGTATAAAAATTATACATGCATATCATCAAAATGCATAATTTCACTTGAAAAAGATTGGTTTCATCTGTAAAGTCATGTGACAGTCAGATGAGGTGTATTTGGTATAATTGGTTTCAGAGATGTCTTACTGCTTTCTGTTCAGCTTTGTGTGTGTAGTCTTCATAGCAGTTAGTTCCGTTTCTTGTTTTTGTTTTTTTAAGAATATGTTTTCCTTCTCTAGTATTCCCCATATAACGCCTAACTAAAATAAAATCTTCCTCAGGAAACAAGAAGACAAAAGAAAACATTGAAGAAAACACGCAAATTTGTTGTTGATGGTGTAGAAGTAAGTGTAACAACGTCAAAGATAGTTACTGATAGTGACTCCAAAACCGAAGAGTTGAGGTTTCTTAGGTGAGTAGAGAAACAACGTGATTTCAGCTGGTTTTGTGACTTCTCAGGTCTCTGCAGAGTTTGAGAATAGAGAAATGAGTAGTCTTGGCTAGTTTTGAGTTATGTTTTATTACTTTTCCACTGGAAGAAAATGTTAGTTTTCAAGTTTTTTCTTGTAAAATATTACTTCAATGGTGTAATTTTTGCTCCTCTTTTTCTGTTGTCACCATTAAATTTTATCAGACGTCAGGAACTTCGGGAATTAAGATTTCTTCAAAAAGAAGAACAAAGAGCCCAACAGCAGCTCAATGGCAAGCTGCAGCAACAGCGAGAGCAAATTTTCCGACGTTTTGAGCAGGAGATGATGGTAAAGTCTTGGAATTTTGTACCATTTTGTTCATAAAGAAATTTACTGCTTAAAAAAATCACTGCTGGAAGGTTTTATAACTTTGTCTCTGTTTACTAGATTTCTCTGGCTTTGTGATGTTTTTTGGCCTTTTCTCTTTGGTGTTCTGGATGTTTTCTTTTTCTTTTCTTCCTGTTTTAGGCCATTTGCCTGACTTACAGTGTGTTGGGTGTCTTCATTTTTCTTTGATTAAAATCTGTCATGAAAACCTGGAATCATGAAGCTAATAGGTGGTTTGCAAATTTCTATTGCTGGACAACTTTTCATTGCTAAAACTTTACCTCTCAGAATCCAAGATTTTAAGCTACTCTAGAGCAGTTGTTTTCAAAATCGGTTGAGTATTAGAACTTCTTGGGGGATTTTTCAGAATATGCTTACTTCTCTGGCTACTAGTTAAGCTTCCACATCCATTTTCACAGCTGCTAGAGAAGTTAGTGCTAACTTGTCAAGGGTAATTGTCACTGAGTCTTTAAATTTTTACTTTGTGTCCAAAGTTGGAAAAGGAATTGTTAACGTGATATAAAATTTCAGTAACCTATGTTGAACATCTAGCTTAATGTAGGTTAGAAAAAAGGATCATTTGAAATGTTATAGGATTCATGGTTGATTATAGTTCTTATGTTTTATAATTTTAAGTGGTAAGGATTGTTTTGTGTGAAGTTTGGCCTTGCTGATTTCATTTGTTGGGTCCTAACTGAGAATTCCTAAGGAAATAATGAGCTTTTGTTTTCATTGAGTATTTTTGCAGTATATTCTGTTTTTCAGAACCTTACAAAAACTGTGTTTCTCCTCTCCCCATATTTTCCAAATATTTTGCTTTTTAATTTTTTAAAAGAAAACACTCTTTACAAATAAGTACCTATGTCTAAAATTGCAGTGTTATTCAAGTATTATATAAACAGGAATCTTTTGTTGAGAGAATAGCTTTATAATTCTAAAAGGTTTGTTTCAGTGAAATAGGATGTTTATTTTAAGACTCTTGATGAGGAAGAGTAATTCTGAAAATGACAAGTAATGGTATGTTTTTAAAATAGACTTCAAATGTGACCTTTGATTTATCAAAAATTGTATAGGAAAAATATTGAAATTTTTCTTTAGTATTTCATAGCAGTTGGATATTCTTCTGGATTGTCTATAATTTTTGAATATTCTATACTTATATAATAGAAAAAAGTATTTTCCTTATTAGAAAAAAGTGAAAATGCTCATCTTTTTGAAAAATTTTAAAAACATATTTTAGTGAATTTGACTTGTTCAGTATTGCAGAGGGTACGGATTTTATCACTAAGTTTAAATGCCAGTTATCAATATGTGCTCTTAGGAAACATTTTCAGTATAATAAGTTGATATGAGCATTCATGTTAAATGATCTTGAGCTACATCATTTTACAGAGCAAGAAACGACAGTATGACCAGGAGATTGAAAATCTAGAAAAACAGCAGAAGCAGACCATTGAACGTCTAGAGCAGGAACACACAAATCGCTTGCGAGATGAAGCCAAGCGCATTAAAGGCGACCAAGAAAAAGAGCTGTCCAAATTTCAGAATGTGTTGAAGAACCGAAAGAAGGAGGTAAGTGTAACTACCCTTTTCAGCGTACACGTGTTTAAGAAATAAAGAATAATACTTGTTAGTTAAGTGGCACTCATTGTTTGTTTTTTTTTTTTCAGTCTTCCCAGCAGTCATGTAGGGTAGCAGTAAGGCCAGATGTTACCTAGTTTTACTGCCAAGAAAACTGGAGTAGAGAAGGTTTTAATGACCTTTTCAAGTTCACAAACACACATTAAATATCCAGCTAACCCTTGAAACAAGACTTCAAATTGAGTCTAATCCATTTTCCTTGTAACCTATCATTCCTCCTTTATTAATGCAACATTTAAGTCCTGACATAGTGATGTTTTTTTCAAGAAAACATGCTATGATCTATTTGCAGGTGGCAACAGTATTTTAATTTAGTATTTATTTGCAAATTTAATTCATGCTTAAAAATTATTTTTTCTTGATTATCTTGAGTACCTTTCTCAGATACTGTGTCCAAACAAAAGCTGAATAACCTGAAATTTGAAATAATATCTCCAAGTTTATCGAAGTGTGAGATACTTTGAAGAACCACAGGTGGAAAATATCTGTAAAGTCATTTGACAAGAATGAATTTTTTCATTTTTCCTGAAACTGTTCCATATTGTCATAGAATCTGTTGTGTGGTATTATTTACTATGAAAGATTGTCATTATTTCAGAAAGCGGATTTATATATTTTATTAATGTGTCTTTTTCTTCTCCAATTAAAATAAAATTAAGAGAAATTTTACATATTAGCAGTTTTGAGAGATAATTTTATAATTTATTCTGATCCTTTAGTGTAGGAGGAGAATTTATCTTTTAATGATATAAAAGACCCCTTGGACAATATTATGATCAGATTTATTAGTTTTGGAGCAAACTAACATCAGCCAAACTAGTGAATACATTTTCACTTTTGTTGCATGTCCCCAATACTCAGATTCATTGATTTTAACAGTGAAATGCAGAAAATGGAATATCATATTGCTGAACTTCAGGATCTGGTTTTAAAAGGATAGAATCAAATATTAATCGTACATTCTTTGATTTCTGTAGGTAAAGATGAGTGAAATGGTATATAGCCATTTGATGTGGCTTCTGTTTCTAAAAATTACTGTTTTGTTACTGTTTATTTTATTTCATATAGAATTGCTTATATACCATGATGTATGACTTTATTGAGACCAAATGTTAATTTTTCTTAAAACCGTGGATAGATGGATAGTTTTTATTAAAAGGTTGTTTTCTAATATCAGATTAAATTTTAAAAATTTTGTAGGTAAATATATGATTTAATTTTAGAGATAAAAATGTTTCTAGTTATTGTTACTGTTTTGGAGTAGGAGAGGTTTAGCCATTGAACGAGTTTGAGATTGTGATATGCATATTTTAAATAATTATGTATTTTTTTCCTTATTGCTAAACTTCTTGCATTTGGGGAGTCTCTTCTTTTTAATGGTGATTTGGTTTCATGAGAGATTACTGATGGGAAATTTTAAATACACTTGTTAAATCAAAATCAGTCTCTTTCACAGACCATAAATGGCATGTGGTGATTTGGAATCTGGTTGCTTTTGGTGCTTCTACTTATAAACACATGATTGTCTTTCATAGTTGGATTATAGATTTGTTCTTAGGTGGAATACACATCTTGGATTTTGAAGTGATTAAAAGACGGAGCTCTAAAATACACTTTATTTTATAATATACTTTATTTGGTATAATAAATCATAGCATACTAAACTTATATTTTGAGGGCTTTATATTACAGATTTTAAAGTTGACAATTGATTTTGGCTTAATTTATCAGCAAAGGAGAATGTTATTCTAATTTAACCCTAAAGTTTTCAAATATGTTCATTTTTATCACACCATGTATAAAATGGTGTTTTATAAAAAAAGAAAACTTAGTGTGCATTTATTTCTCCTTTGTGTTATTCTAAGGCTTACTATTGTTTTTCTTTTGATCTCATTAAGTGGATTTCATTTAGAATTATTTCATTGGTTTTATCAAGCCAATCATGAAATGTTGCAGTTTTATAAATGAATGGCGTTAGTTTTCCTTATATCCAGGATATCAAACAGTGTCAGTAGACAACGTCAATAGATACATTTGTAATTTTATGATCTTTCAAGGTCACTTAGGTTTATCACCTTTAGTTCAGCGTCAGTGCTGCAAGTAATTGTTTACTGATCACTTTCGAATTTAAGAGAGAATGATATGTAGGGATAATTAAGCAGCTAATTAACCTTTATATGGTGTAATGTCCCTTTCTGCACTATGATTAAGCATGTTCTATCCTTTCATTCTTTTTCTTCAAACTAACACCTGTGCTAATGCATGTTGAAAGGAACTTTTTAACAGCTTTATCTGACTTGTAGCTTGTCTGCTCACATAAATGCTTGCTGTGGAGAAAGTATTTTTCCCCACCTCCTGCATGCTTATACACTGTAGGTTATAAATGAAGTGGAGAGAGCACCCAAAGAGCTGAGAAAAGAGCTCATGAAACGCAGGAAAGAGGAGCTTGCACAAAGCCAGCATGCTCAGGTAACAGCAGCAGCTTAATGCTACTAAAAACAGAAAGCGGCATTATTCTCACAGCTCAATAAACCATGGTTAAAAGGGTAAATTCTGTACTTATTATATGATGTTGACATCTCCTCAGACAAAGGGTCCCAGGGCATTCTTTATGTAGTACTAAATTCACACTAATGGTGACATTTAAGTTGTTAATATGAAATTAAGTGAAATGTTTGGAAAGCTGACTGCAGATGAAATAAACGTGTATGTTAATGTATAATCCACTGTATTCTTATTTTAATCGTGATGGAAGCTTATATTTTTAAGTGGTAATGTCAATGTTTGATAGAAGACTTTTAGGACAGAAAAATATAGAGGGTGAGTATATAAGCTTTGTGCGTACAAAAAGAATGCATATTAAAAGGCCATTAATTTGGGAAATCCCCTGTTGGCCTAGTGGTTAGGATTCTGGGCTTTCACTACTGTGGCCTGGGTTCAATCCCTGGTTAGGGAAATAAGACTCCACAAGCTGGTAAATGATAATGTTAAATGGTAGATCATACATATATTACTGTTAAACTCAACAATATAAGCTACTTAAAACCATATTTTAAATATTAAGTATGTTCTTTTTGATTCAGAATCTAGCAGTTACAAAAATAGATAGTTGTTACCTAAGTAAACGATTTTAGGTTATGATAAGGCTGAACCTGTTAATGGGTAAATTCTTTACAAAACTAGATAAATTGGTATTTTCAACAGAATTTTCTAGAATTACCTCACATTACTCTACGAGGTCTTTTATACTTGGGATCATCTTTCTTTTAATTAAGTTTGTACTCAGCCTGGAGGCAAAGAGAGAAATGAGCTCAGTTTGTAGTTACAAATGTTAATGAAAGGGAGAAGAGACATGGAATATTTATTATTTGCTGCTTTAAATTGCCTTTTTAATGTGGGTTTTTATATAGTTTAAAAAGTTGGTTCCCAGCCTTTTGAATTTTGTAGATTCATGAAAAGGAATATAGAAACCAACAGAAACCTCTGGGGACCATGACCAGTGCACTGTCATTAAAATTTTTTTTGTTGTTTTTTGTCAAGGCAGGATATTTGAAACTGTCATGTACTTGTCACCATCATTTCAAACTAGGAATTATTTTAACACCATGAAAAATAAGAAAAATATCTTGGCATTTTAAAATTTTAATAAAACTAGGCTATTTAAATAAATTTAGGTTTTTTTTTTTCTTCCTGTGAGTCAAAATTTTGTCTTGGCCTCGTATGGGAGTTCCTACAGGCACACCTCTTTTCATTGTTCTTCGCTTCTTTGTGTTTTTGCAGCACTGTGGGTTTTTTCTCCCCACAAATTGAAGGTTAATGCAACCCTGCATCAGGCAAGTGTGTCAGCACCATTTTTCCAACAGTATTTGCTCGCTTCGTGTCTCTCTGTTACCTTTTGGTAATGCTCACAGCATTTCAGACTTTTTCATTATTGTTATATTTGTTATGGTGATCTCTCATCTAAAATCTTTGATGTTACTACTACAACTTACTGAAGGGTCAGGTAATGGTCAGCATTTTCAGCAATAAACTACTTTTTAATTAAGGTATGTATGTTGTTTTTTTCAGACAGTGCTGTTGCATACTTTATTTAATAGAATACAGTAAAGCATAAACATAACTTGTGTACTTGGGAAACCAAATAATTCACGTGTTTTGCTTTATTGCGTGGACTAGAGCTGAACCTACAATATCTCCAAGGCATGCCTGTCATCAAGGTGGTAATAGCAGACACAGTGTTTACTGTGTGTCATACTGATTTCACCCGTATGAACTCGTGTAACCTCACAACGCAGGAGGTAGTTGCCCGTATGACCCACATTCTGCAGGTGAGGGAGCGAAAGTGCAGGAGGTTGAATGACTCGCCAGGTTCACACATTGGTTAATGTTGGAGCTGGAATTCCCATCTAGGCACGTTTGCCTCCCTGTCTCACACACTGCGCCATGTCATCCTGCCTCGTGTGTAAGCTGCCTGTTCTGTGCCTAGTCTGAACTCTTACTGGCTGGGCCAGTGGTCGTTAGCCATGTCTTACTGACAGCTGAAGAGGAGGTCCTTGTTGGCCCCACATCTGTTTTTGGATAATTCGGATTTCACTCCAGAACAACAATTTGGTTTTACCTTGTGAAGGGATATGGAGTTTAATTCCAAAAGGCACTGTGTCAGACTCTATTATAGAGTCAAAAGTAAGAATTTAGTGTTGACTGAATCAGGTAATCCAGTGCTTTAATAGTGCTTTAATAAAACTTTGTAGGTGATTTTTCATATAGTTTGCGATGCCAGCCTGTATTTTCCGACTAAAGCTAAAATCAGTAGTAAATTTCTTTCTGTAAATTTAATGACAAATTTAGTAATTAACTGATTTCAGAAGTATTTATATTTAGCTACTGCTTTTGATGAAGATGCTAGATTACAGAGCCTAATATTGTAAACTTTTTAAAGACTATGGATAAGAACCACACACACGTGAAACTAGACTCTATTGGATGATCTAGTCCAGTGGTCTTCAGACTGTACTCCCAGGGGCTGAGTTTGGAAGAAGCACATTGCGAATTCTTCAGAAATGAGAACAGTAGAGCTCTGTACTCCTACGTCCAGAGCAGTACCACTTTTCATCTGTTTTATAAACTGATTTTTTTTTTTTTTGGCGAATTTTTTAAAAAGAGAGTTCAGCTGGCTTAAAAAACAACAGCAGCAAACTAGAGGTTGGAAACCACTGATCTAGTTCAAATCCTTCATTGTACAGGCCCTTTTGTTAACTGACTTGTTCCAGGCCTTGGGAAGCTCAGCGTTTGTATAATTACTCTTTCCATTTACGAAAAGTTTCTCCGCTCTGTTCTCACCTGGGAGGCGCTGTATTCTGACCCACAGGGCGTTGCTCAGGCCATGATTCACTCTTTTCAGCTGTCGTCCTGCGCAGTCTTCAACGCCCAAATGCAGGACGTAAGTCCCCCGCGCCTCACGGGAGGATGCCGCCTGTTCTACCTGCTTCTCTTTGGCTCACATGTGCCTTTTCACTGTTAGTTTCACTTGTTATAAATCTAGAAGATTGATAAATGACAATGTCAGTAGTAATAACCCGACATGAACTTTATAGTACAGTATTCTTTGAAGAGTGTTCACATTTAATTCTCACTGCCAACCCCCTAATACGGAGGTGGAGTGTACCCATTTTACAGATGAAGAAATCGAAGCACAGAAGGCTAGGTGATTTGCCTGAAGTTGCAAAAGAGATTAGTGGTAGAGCTGGAACTAGAACACATCTACTATAGTGTTCTTTTTTCTGTCTACTCCACCACAGATTTTAATCTGAGATTTTCATCTTTTTTCAAGAAATGTCTTCCCAGTAGTTTTTTCTGTGTTTTTGCACATGTGAGAAATTGAATGCTGTGATTAGATTTTTATCTTCGTGTGAAGTGACGTTTTGATTGCATATATGTTTATGTAGATATTTTAATTATGGTTATGGTCAGAAAAGCCATGCTGAAAGTGGTGATTTCAGTTCCATTTAGTTTTCACTTCTCAAATTGTCCCATTATGCATAGTGGGTTGCTATTCTCCATGTTGCAGTTTTAAATTAAGTGTGGAATTCCAGGCTGTATTCTTTCTCACAGTTTCTATAGGGGAACGAGTAGCTTATTTAACACTATAATTCTGTTTGCGATGTTTGATATACACAACTGGAGTAGATAGAATACAGCTTGATTTCAACCCCTTCTTCCCCCTCTCCTGAAATTACTTATTTGTCTTTATTATTGACAGCCATTGGACTCTCTCGTTTTCTAAAAGAGTAAGCAAAATGTTATTTTATGATGAGAGGGAGGAATTAATGAATTACAAACACTTTTCTGATCATTACCATTTTACACTTTTCTTTTAAGTTAAAATGATCAAATTCTGTATTAAAATAGCCCCACATATCATAATTCTTCCTTATAGTTTCCTAGAACCCAAAGCTGTATTTTTAACGTTTACTGTTATTGGACTAATAAAATTCCATTATCAGAATTAAAACTTGTACATTTAAAGGGCACTCATTTTACAATTTATATGTCCATTTTGAAATTGTTACTCCTAGTGATAGAATTGATCTGTTGTTATTTTATTAAAGTGAATGTAGTTTGTGCAGTTGTTTTGGAATGTTAAGATCACTTTTCTTTTAGATCCTAAGTAACTTCTAATTACAGGTTCCCCTGTGAATGGATTATACTCGGCTTTTGAAGTTAGGAACTTTAATGAAAGCTCAGTGATAGTAAATCTTCATTTCTTTTCTGATAATAAAATTATTAATTAGCATGTAAGGAACCCTTTGATCTTCTCTGTAACTCAGATGGCACAGAATCTGCCTGCAATACAGGAGACCTGGGTTCGATCCCTGGGTCAGGAAGATCCTCTGGAGAAGGGAATGGCAGTACACTCCAGTATTCTTGCCTGGAGAATCCCATAGACAGAAGAGCCAGGCGGGCTACAGTTTGTGGGGTCGCAAAGAGTCGGACACAATGGAGTCACTAACACTGCCGCTACTGCTAAGGGCTCAATAAATAGGAGTTAATTATGTTGGTGTTGAGAAAGAGGACAGATAAACTGTGATGGAAGTCAAATCTTAACCATATTTAAAATCAATATAAAGAATACCTAATGAATAAGGGACCCTTTTAGGTACTTTTAAGCTTTAATATAAAAAATCAGTTGCAAATATTTTGGCTGTGTAATCATCCACACTCTGCTTAATTATTCAAGCCCATAGCTCAGTAAGGCAGTTGGTGTCTTTGCAGACTCGGAAGATGAGGAAACATTTCCATTTTATGTGCCTTGATTCCTACCTGTTGATCTTCGTTTTATCTTCTGGAGGAGCATGGTGCTCGTTCTGCCAGCTTCTAGATAACAGTCTTCACTCTTTTTTTCCCTCTTATACACTGGCCACTTCAGGGCTTGCTTCTGCAGTTCTTTGTCATTCACTTTGAATCTTCATTTCAGGATCCTTTTATTCCTTGCATTGCATTCTCTGTGGTTTACTTTGGAACTTTTGAAAGTATGTTACTGAGGGAAGGGGCCCACTATGCTTTATAGGGACTGACAGATAAAACCAAATTGGGACCAATAGAGTGGAAGCTCCTTGAAGGGAATGCTGTCTTTTATTGATTTTAGTAACCATGTAAGTAGTACAGACCCCAGCATTTATTAAGTGCTTGAAAAAGGTTTTCTTTGAACTGAACTCTTACTTAATTTCGACAAATACAATAAAATAACCAAAAATTGCATTGACAAGAAATCACATTCACTTTTTTAATGGCACTGGTTTATACAGTTGACCCTTCAACAATTTGGGTTTTGGGGTGCTGACCCTCTACGCAATCGAACATTCACATAAAACTTTACAGTTGGTCCTCCACAGCACAGTTCCACATCTGCACAGTCAGCCAACCACATGATGTTTAGGACATATTTAGTGAAAAAATCCACCTTTATTTGGACCCATGCAACTCAAACCTGTGTTGTTGAAGGGTTCACTGTGTTCACCTTTTTATTTTCACATAGGTACTTATTGATCCAATCTTTTATACTTGATTTCTTTGTCTAAATGTAATATTTATATTTATGATAATTTGGACCAATTATTTTTGTCCACACATATTTTTTTAAGTTATATATGCAAACTAATGATAAAAATACTGAACAAAATAAAATTTTTGATGTATCTGCAGGTTATATTGTTTATTAAACAAGTTTACATATAGAAATTTTACAGTGAAACTAGAGAATCAGTTTAATTTTTATTATAAATGATATTTACTGTAAGAAAAGAGAAGCTTGAACAACTTATTTTGTTATAACTGCTTATAAGATAGGATGGAGATTTTGCAGTCTTATTAAATAAATCTAATTAGGTTTGTAATAGTCATTGAGTTCTTTTCTTTTTTGCTATGATAAAGTTATGTGACTGTAGTCAAGTTGGCATTTGTAATTTTTTTGTATAAATGCTTAGCATTAATTTTATCTACAAAACTGACAATGTACATTGTGTCTTTTTTAATGACACATAAATACATTTCTTGTCCCCAGTACAAAAGATCATAATCGATACAAAACTCTACTGGTAGCTGTATTCCTTAGAAACAGTTCACTAGTCTTTCTGCTGCTGTACCTTTGTATTCATGCTAAAATACAAATCACAGTGCAGACGAGACAGCAGCATTGTGACGACAAATTAACAGGATGTCATGGATGGTGAGACCAGATTCTCATTTCCAGAGAATCAGTAGTAAGAGAAGCATCTTGAGGAACACTGCTAGGCTCACTCTGCATTGAAGACCAGGCTGGTAGTGATCCAGATGCTGCCAGACTCTGTCCAAGGCCTGAAAAATGGTTCCAAAATGAATCCTGAGGTTTTATCATCTCTTAGATATGCAAGAGAAGGGATTATAGGTGAAGTGCTGCTTCAACCCTAAATCTCTAAATTCACACTCAAGTTGATAAGAATATCCCTTGAATTAATTACAAGCTACCATAACTGCCAAATGAGGGATAGAGATCCAATTGGTTACTTGAAAATTTTGCGTTTCTTCAATATAGGTATTGTTACTGTTCCATCCCCAACTGTATAATCTAGCATAGCAACCATAAGTCCCTTTAACCTTTCCTTTCCTTATGCAATAATTGAGAGATTTTTAAAAAAGCATAAATTTGGCATTTGAGCAAATAGTATGTATTCAGTAAATATTTGTTGAATGAGTGACTCCCAAACATGTTGGTGGAATTCTCTGATTGTAAGGAATTTTGTTTGTAGAGTTATATAATGTAGCTCTCTTTCCTATTTCTAGTTCCTGCTTCTCTAGCAAAGCATTATTTCTCACTAAGTCCTTAAAGTGTGGCTCTTTTTATGCACAGGCTGGAGACACAGAAACTGTCTTTCTCTGTTAGTACAGCCATGGTGTTGCTTCCTAACTCTGTTAATAGAAAAATACAGACTTTAAAATTCCCGGCTCCTGTTTTACTTGTTTGTTCTTTATTGCCTCTCTTCCTAAAAGGCATTCTTCTTCATTTTTATTGTAGCCACACTCTAGTGGATTGAATAGTCAGTTTTAGAAGGTGTAAATTTATTTTTTTCTCAAAGATGTCAGCATAATTGGGCATTTTAATCATGAGTAGTTTATATAGACTTCTCTTGTATGTATTATTCTTAGTAGTGAGTTCACAATATTAAATATTCTAGTACTTTCTGGTCTTGAGTTGGGTGACAAATATATGTTATGCCTATACTGTATAATTTTGGTGATTTTTAAATCTAGTTAACTTTAGAAACTTGGTTCAGAAATCTTGTTAATTACTGATACATACAGCCACATAGATAAATGGATGTTTTGCTCCATAGATACTTACTAACTGATGGTTAACCATGTCTATTAGGAACAAGAGTTTGTTCAGAAGCAACAACAAGAATTAGACGGCTCTCTGAAAAAGATCATCCAACAGCAGAAGGCAGAGTTAGCCAATATCGAAAGAGAGTGCCTGAATAACAAGCAGCAGCTCATGAGAGGTACATGAAATATGTGGCATATGTATATGCATGATATGTCTTGAAACACTGCAGAGATATACCTGAGAATTATTTGAATGCTTTCTTTTGCTAGAGTGGTAGAGGGAAAGATAAAAAGGTAAATAAGAGGAAAATACTGTATACAATTCAGAACAACTGCAAGACATAGAATTCCTTTATGGCAATAGAAGTGAACAATAAAAGTGAAGTAAACATATAACCCCTGAAAAATCTTTTTGTCCAGGTGATGCTAGAAATACACTTAAGTAATTTTAGGTGCTCCTAGTAAGGACTTCCCTGGTGGCTCAGACGGTAAAGCATCTGACTACAATGCGGGAGACCCGGGTTCGATCCCTGGGTTGGGAAGATCCCCTGGAGAAGGAATGGCAGTCCACTCCAGGACTATTGCCTGGAAAATCCCATGGACAGAGGAGCCTGGTAGTCTACAGTCCATGGGGTCGCAAAGAGTCGGACACGACTGAGCGACTTCACTTCACTTACACCCTGTAATGGTATACTTAATTGGCTACATGATAGAATGGAATTTTAAGCACTTATTTCCTCGAACAAATACTTTGGGTATTTTTTCTTTCTCATTGAGATGATTAAATGGAATTTTAGTGTTGGGAGTGGGGCATTCTTTGTTTACAGGACATTAGAACAGAATGGAAAGTGGTAATGGATATTATCTTTACATTGGTAATATTTCTTTTGTAGCTCAGAACGTCTGTGTGTATTAATTAGTGTATTAGAACACTTTTATGTAAATATTAAAACAAGGACCAGCATACATTCATGAAAAGAGCAAAGTGACATTTTGAAAATTACCTTCTTTTTCCAGCTCGAGAAGCTGCGATTTGGGAGCTTGAAGAACGACACTTACAAGAAAAACACCAGCTGCTCAAACAGCAACTTAAAGATCAGTATTTTATGCAAAGACACCAGCTACTTAAGCGCCATGAGAAGGTTAATGAAAGGAAATTTGTTCACTTTTTTGTTCATTTTAAAGTTTGCAGAGCTGTTTATTTTTGAAACTTATATATTTTACAGAATAAGTTTTAAGTGTCTTCTTTCTTTTGTCCTAAAATTTCCTTGATGAAATCTGGAGTAATTAATTATATGTTGATCATTATTGCAAATTTCTTTTCTACAAATTTCAAGAAAGGTAACTAATAAACAGTGCTTAAAGATCTGTTACACATTATAGTCTTAAACTTGTCTCTCAAAGGTAGCTATTTTGGCTCCTTTTTAATTCAGATATCTTAAAAATGTGGACTCCCTGTATTTAGTATAAGAGAGTTAACATAAGACTCTTATTACTATTAGCTTTATTTTTCTTATAAATTTTTTTTTTTTTGGCCTAATACTTTATTGATCAGTATGTAACAAGGGAGAGAATAATTTGGGGAACAATAGCAAAATGACATGTTTGAGCATACTTGTGGGTACTGGGTATTAAATTATCTCTATATCACTGGATTCTGAAACTTTCTCAGGAAACAGAACAAATGCAGCGTTACAATCAACGACTTATTGAGGAGCTGAAAAACAGACAGACTCAAGAAAGAGCAAGACTGCCTAAGATTCAGCGTAGCGAAGCCAAGACGCGAATGGCCATGTTTAAGAAGAGTTTGAGAATTAACTCAACAGCAACGCCAGATCAGGACCGTGACAAAATTAAACAAGTAAATAAGCAGATTACTGTCTTCTTTTTTTAGGTATTGAAGTTTTGGATGGTCTTTAGAAGTACCACATAATTGTGTTGTAAACATTGGAGCCACTTTGGGCTATGTAAACACATGGCATGTCCTAGCTCCCTCTCCTCCAGTGCTGGCCACTGAGAGCTGCTGTCTCCCATGCCCCACACAAGATCCAGGGCTAGATTTATCCCAAGACCGGCCCTGGGAATAAGGTGATGTGACCAGCTTTACAATCAAACATACGGCCTCACTGTACTTCTGTAGTCACAGTTCCCACACACAGATTAACTGAGGTCACTAAGCGGATAGGAGAAACAAGGATTGAATCAGCAATCTCTGCCCGCCTCCCTACCCCCACCAAAGCCATGATGTAGACTCCAGCTTTGAGTCCTAGCGTATTATTACTTGTAGCTTTAGTTTATTGTACTTTAAGCTTTGTTAAATTCCTTAATTACACTTTTGGAAGATGCAGAAATTACATTGCCTATTAACCATATTTATCTTGTTTTGCTTTTTTATAGTTCGCTTCTCAAGAAGAAAAGAGGCAGAAAAATGAGAGAATGGCTCAGCATCAAAAACATGAAAATCAAATGCGGGATCTCCAGCTGCAGTGTGAAGCCAACGTCCGTGAGCTGCATCAGCTGCAGGTCAGCTCCAGAAGCCAGAGAGCAGAGCTGCAGCAGAGGCGCAGCGCCGGTGGCTGGCGTTGAGGAAGCGATAGGTGCTCACAGTAGGCCGCACTTGGCTTGAGAAGATGCCAGAACTTAAAGGTTTTCTTTCCTCTGTAGACCCAAAGGAAGATCAGTTTAGTATCACAGGCACCTGTTGAGATTTTCTACAGCCGTGATTAGTATAAACATGAAGCTAATTTATGATATAGGAAGTTGCATCTTTCAAAAGTACTGTTGAGAATTTGTAGTATATTTTGCAAAGAAGATGAACAAAGTTTTGAAAATGATGTAGGCTGTTTTGTTACATTCTGAATTTTAAAATTCTTTTTATCTCAGGATAAATAGTTCATTTTCTTCAAGGTTTTTGAAAAAAGTGATCAATATATGAGAAATTTTCTCCTAATATATAATTTCTAAAATGTTTACAATTTCAAAGTAGTGTATATACATTGTGGATATTGTATATACTTAATTTTCTAGAGCAGAAAATAGTTTCTAATCCCATGTTCTGGTACCATTGGATAAAATGCTTGCAAGGTGCCCTCTGAAGTGTCAGTTTTGTGAGTAAACCTTAGAATGGGAAATCAGGATCAAACGAATTCATTCTTTCTTTTTTTTTTTTCTTTCTAGTTTAGTTCTTTTTTTTTTTTCTTTTTTTAAATTTTAATTTTTACTTTATTTTACTTTACAATACTGTATTGGTTTTGCCATACATTGACATGAATCCACCACGGGTGTACATGAGTCCCAAACATGAACCCCCCTCCCACCTCCCACCCCATGTCCTCTCTCTGGATCATCCCTGTGCACCAGCCCCAACCATCCTGTATCCTGCATCGAACATAGACTGGCGATTCGTTTCTTACATGATAGTATACATGTTTCAATGCCATTCTCTCAAATCATCCCACCCTCTCCCTCTCCCTCAGAGTCCAAAAGTCCGCTCTACACATCTGTGTCTCTTTTGCTGTCTCGCATACAGGGTCACAAACTAGTTCTTTCTAGTCAAGTTCTTTTTATATGGTAAGTAACAGATCTAGCCTCTAAACTTGCCAAAGTGAAACTATGACTCATTTCATAATTCTTGGTCCTTGGTTGTTAGAAGAGAATTTCAACCTCAGTAATAGCTTTATGTTTGATGGATATATATATTTTTTATTTTGGAAGATAATTGTATTTGTGAAAAATTGCTAATGTGATCTGAAATTTTTTTAATTCAAACTTTCTTTTCAGAATGAAAAATGTCACCTCTTGGTTGAACATGAGACTCAGAAACTAAAGGAGTTAGATGAGGAACACAGCCAAGAATTAAAGGAATGGAGAGAGAAATTGAGACCTAGGAAAAAGGTAATTTTAAAAGCTTTAATTAAAATACGCTTGCATTCGTCCTCCTGGCTGTTGGCCCTTTACCTAATATGTGTCAGGAACGGGAGACACAGAGACGAGGAGTCCAAGTCCCAGAGGTTCAGAGTCTAGTTGACAAGCAGCTGCAGATCAGCAGGGGCGTTTCTCTGAAGGAGGTAAGTGCCCGGTGCAGAGCAGAGTAGCACAGTGTGCCAGCAACAGAGGAGGAATGCTCCAGTCTGCCCGGGGAAGGCAGGAGGCGTGCGAGAGGAGACGCCTTGTGAGCCAAATGAGGCTTGATGGATGAGCAAGAGCTTGCTGAGAGGACAGACAGATTGGAGTGGGATGGGGCAATGTAAGTACAGAGAAGAGAAAGAGTGAAAAGGACGTGTACAGGAATCTCATGTAGCTCCCTGTCATGGTAGGGTGAGAGGGAGCGTGTGCCTGTGTGTAGGCATTAGGGAGGGAGAGAAGGAAGGGATGACAGCTTAGTCTGGATGGGTGAACTGGAGCCAGATTATAAGGCCCTTACGTGCTGTGTTCATTGACAGTCTAGTAGAGTAAGAAAGGCTTCCTAGCCCACAGCCAGCCAGCCGTCTTCCTTGTGTGCGCTTGACTCCTTGCTAGCCTGGCCCAGCTGGTCAACCATCTTTTCTATTCCTTATATGATTCTCTATCTTAGCTTTAAACCTTTATTTTCTCTTGGGCTTCCTGCCTGCTATACATTTCAACCATTCCTTTCTTCCATTCATCCAGTCAGTTAATCAAGGAAATAATATTTAGCTCCTACCATGTGCTAATAAAACTTTCTAGAACTGACTAAGTCAGCTGATAGGGTGGCTTTTTAACTTGAATTTTGTTTATTGTTACGTTTTTGAATAGGTGGTACATTCATGTGTTTCTGAATTCAAAGGGTACACACAGGGATGAAAGTGAGAAGTCCCTTCTCCAGTTCCTCCTTTCACCCTTTGAAGTCTAGCTTTTGCTTTAAATTCCTCCCCAGCTGAGCTGGATGACAGTGGTCACAGTCCAGTGGCATTATCCCCCTGTTATTCTTAAAAGTCTCTTCTCACCTGGCGTTTGTGACATAGTCTCTTCTTTCTCTGTGCTTTTTTATCACTTTTCTTTGTCATCAAGTCACCTGAAAGGCAGACATTCCCCATTTTGCAGTCTAACCTCTGCTCTTTGCATGATGATCTTGTAGACTGTCCTGGCTTCAGCGGTGGAAGCTGAAGGACATGTTTAAGGACAATTCCAAAACCTGTATAGAATACAAATTCTAAAGTGATGCAAGCCTGGGTTTGAGTCTCATTGCTGACACTGGTTAATTTTTTCCTCTTAACACTTCTGAGCCCTGTTTTCCTCATGTGTAAAATGAGGATGTTACTGCCTCCCTAATTGGCCTTGTTAAGACAGTAAACAGAAGCTGTGTGTGGACAGTACTTGTCAGTTCTTGTACAGTACTTAAGATTTGGTCAGGATCCAGTGAATGTTTGTTATTGCTGTAATTTTATTGTTTTTATTGTGGGTTCATGCTCTCACTTCCCATGTCCCCTCTGGATGTTCCATTCCTCCTCATTTTATTCCTTCTCTTCCATTATCATCTCATCAGAGGTTTCTTTTTTTGATGATTGGGCATAAAATAGCTTCAGTGCCCAGCTTGAACACTCCTCTGTCCCCTCACCTTTCTTTGTTTCTCTTCATAATATTTATCCCCACCAGCTACATTTCTTTATTGTTTGTCTTCTCTCACCAGAATGTAAGCTCCTTGAGGGCAGGGGCATCATAGCTTTGTTCATTCTTACATACCCGGTTTCTGGAACAGTTCCTGCACATTGTAAATGATCAGGACGTGCCTGTTGAATGTTATTCAGTGTTGACTAAAGAGTGTAAACTCAGTGGAGGTAAAACTGAATTCAGTAACCCTTTTAATTCATCTCCATCTCACCTTTCCCTTCTCTCCAGTCCTACCCACCATCGGGTGTTCTTCCCAATATTCCTGTCCTCTTAACTGGCAGCTAGGCTAGAAAGCTCAACTATCTTTCATTTCTACCAGACCCCACGTTCAGGCAAATAACACATAACCTGGACTCTCATTTCCTAATCTTTCTCTCCCTTTGCTGTCTTCCTTCTTAAAATTGTTGGTAATGTCCTAATGGCCCATCTGGGATCTTGTTCCCTTTCCTCTCTTCCTCCTTGGCTGCCGTCACCAGTGTTTATCCTCAGGAGCATCTCTGATGCTGTCTTCGTGGTATTGGTAAATCTTTAGTTTCATCAGAACAGAATGTGAACTCCTCTCTTGGACTTTGAAGCCTTCACGTTGCCACACTTTGGCCACGGCAGCCCTCCAGACTTGCCTCCTGCTCGCCACCTTGTTCCCAGTTCCTGGTCCAGTGCTGGGTGTGCTCACCGTTACTCAGAGCAGCTCCAGCTTGCTGCCTCTGCACTGTGTCAGCTCACTCTGCCTGGGGTGTCTTCCCCATCCTGTCTGTCAAATTCTTCTCTTTCCAGTGAAACCAAGCTCACGGTCTTCCTGAGAAACTTTCCTGTGTCCTTCCGTCTTTTCCTGTACTTTGTTTTCTGCAGCAGGACTTCTCCTGAGTCACTTGTCCACAAAGTAACTGATTACCTCAGATACTTAGCAAGTACTTAACATAGTTGTCCCACACTGTGTGTGAAGATGAATCTGCCGTAGGTCTTACCTTTAATCTGTGGTTCAGTGTGGAAGAGAAGACATGCGTATCAGCAATCAGAATAAAAAATAGAAAATGCTGAAGTTCCATGTGGAAGAGACAGACAGTAGTTAATAATAAGTGCCATCTGTTGAGTGCCTAATATGGGTTTAGTGCGTTATTAACACATTTAATCCTCATATAACAACCCAGTGAGGTAGATGGTGTTATCGCTGTTTCACAGCAGGAGAATGAGATGGTTCTGTAATATAGAGAAGTCATTGAAGTTTCATGTGGCTGAGCCAAGACCTGAACCCAGAGCTGCGCAGCCTGTGGTCCTAGCTGTTGAACAGTGTCTTCTTCGTTAGGATAACATACAAAGACTTTGGGGCAAATAAAAATTTTATCTTGACTGTTGCAGAGTAAATTCTATTTGTAATACTAGTGCATTATTTCTTTTTCCCTTCCTTTTTAAGACACTGGAAGAAGAGTTTGCTAGGAAACTACAGGAACAGGAAGTGTTCTTTAAAATGACCGGGGAGTCTGAATGCCTTAACCCATCGACACAGAGCCGGATTTCCAAGTTCTACCCTATTCCCAGCTTGCATTCCACTGGATCATAACAATGGGAAGCATGCTGTGGTTGGGTTTGGCTTTTAAGTACGTCATTCTGTTCTCTTCATCTTTAGCCATAGTCTATCAGAGAGCTCACGAAGACAATCACCTGCCTCACCCTCTAGGTGTTTTTTGTTTGTTTTACTTGTTTAGTAATGATGAAGGGAAAGGAACTAAGACAGATGCTGGGCCATGTTGGCAAAGTAGCATCTTGCAGTAATTCCCTAAGGTGATTTTTGTATATACTCTTAAAAATTGTGTTATTTAGATACTGTTACCTGAAAGTTATTTAAAGAAAACTGTTACGTCATTTAAGTATTAGTAAATATCTTTTTACATGACTTAACTTCTCAGTGATGTCTAAAATCTATAATTGAAGCTCTCTACACTGTGGAGAATTGGAATAATTTTGGGGAGTAAGTAGCTCTCATGAAAAAATTTTGAGTTGCTCAAAATATGATATTGATTCAATAAATAAATCTATTATCTTTAAATGTTAGCATTGGACTCTTAAAAGACAAAAATTATTTCAGTAATTTGTCTAAAATAATCACTTGTTTAGACATAAACTAATAACTAAGGTGCTAGCTTTATTATATAAAATAGTGCCTAAAACACTAAATTTCAATTCAGTCTAAAATAGCATTTGCTCCTTTTGATTCAACAGGGACAGAACACCCTTAGCATTAAGCATTACTGTTTTTTAAATCTTGCTCGTATTACCATTTGATAGAAATTTTCATCCTAAAGTATAAGTTGGAAAGATGAAAACATAAAAGGTAGCTGCTAGACGTCCAAATTGAAAATATAAAACTCACCAAATTAAAAAAATATAGATTTAGCTAGCTCAGCTTATTTCCTGAAGTAATACATGAGCTGGTTAAATGGCTTCTCCCATCTTAGCAAATTCTGTTTAAAATTCTCTCATAGGCTGGCAGGCTCTGAGTTATATTTATGAGTATATTTTTCTGAAATTAATCTCAAAAGAGGCATTTGTTCAGAGTAATTTTGAAGGAAGAATTTAAATAAAATATTTAGGCAAATACCAGCAATGACTTTTTATTGTTTTAAGATAAAGTCATTCATATTTTGGTTTTGTTTTTTCCATGTTTAAATTATTTACATGATCTGAGTGGGAAAGTCCTGAAACCTTTATCCTGTAGTTGCTTGATATGTGTAATTATTAATGAAATGTTCACTCTAGTCCCTCTTGAGGGTTAGATTTTCAAGCACGTGTCAGGTCAAACAGTATTACAAACCATATTTTGAGGTTGTGAGACAGCACATTTGTAGATGAAGCTTGCTGCCTGCTGTTTGCAGCTTATTAATGAGTGCTAGGTACCAAATTGTAGAAATGTCAGTTTTTAGTTATGTTACAGTTGAGGCTGGTGAAAAATGCAAATGAAACTTTGTGGGAACACTGATTCATGTTAAGAAAATGTAAATATCTGTAGCACTTTCTTACAGTTAATTTGAAAAGTTTGAATGCCGAACCTTATTTTGTCAGTGGTTTATAGATGATTTAAAAATGCATGTGATTTTAATTTTGTAATTGTTTTGACAAGCATAATTTACTTGGACAACTTTGTAGGTAGCCTTAACTTCTGCCCAAGTTTGTTTTTTATATAAATATATATACATATATATATTATGTATGGTTGTAAATTCATACACTTATCACATGAATGTGTTACTGTATACAAAACTTTTAACGCTTTATTCTCAAATGCTGGACTGAAAAATGTTTTGAAAGCCTTTTAAAAAATATATATATATATCTTTATAATGTTCAGGATGATGGAAATTGTTTATATTGCTATGATAGAAATGACAGTATAATGTTACCCAGTGTATTTAATGATTTATTTGAAGGAGAGGAAGAAGGTTCTCATACCACTTCCTCCTTTGAGATTTTCAGTGTATTGACTTTTAAAAAATGAATACTTCAGGCAGTACAGTAGACATTTTTTCAGTATCATTTAAGTGATATCCTATGTGCTGAATAGCTTATGGCTCATAGTTAATTGGTCTGAATATTTGGTTCTTTTTATTCCTTTCAACTTGACATTCAGAGAATTGAATAAAGGAAAGAGGCTCAGAGTAGAAGGATTGACCCTCTGCTAAGTTTATTAGCAGCTCTTGCATCTCTGTGAAATGACCCTTTGGATTCCTTGTTCACACTCGAGTTCTCTTTCAAATATGACCAGACCATATTCATGTGGGAGCAGGACTACAGAATGATACATATGTAGAGGTAAAACCTTCGTTTTAATACTTAGAGTTACATAAATCTTTTCCAAAAGTGTTTTGTTATAGACCGTGCTGTTTGTGCCCATCCCTGCCCCCTTCCTGCCGGGCCCTGTATTCACATACAGAAGAGTAGTCTTTCTCTCTTCCATGAAGTGTACATAGGAGGTTGGGGAGGGGCAAAGACGCCTTTGAAATTGAAGAGTGCAGTCAAATCCGTTCCTGATTTGGTGATTTTGTTGCTGTGCCAGAATGTGCTAGGAAATGTGTGAAAGCAGTTCTCCATGCGTGCCCCGTGGTTGCTCAGCCTCGCCCCCGTCCCTGCGTGCTGTGGACGTGCTGGCCACCACACTTCTGCAGGTCTAGCTCATGCAGCTCATTGCACCAGGTTGCCTTTCCTAGTCCTGTCAATCCATGGTTAGGTGTGAATTGCTGAATTAGCTGCTATAACTCTATGGAGTCAGTTAAGCTTTTTCTTACCCTTTTCTGTGGGGAAGCTATAGGGTGGGTAAAGAGGAAATTTGGAGTGCTTATACCTTGCTGAAAATGTTAAAACTTCCCTGTGACAGGATGCAGCAAATTGTAATTAAATATAAACTAGAACCAGAGCTACCTCTAAGGAGTGTTTCCTCAAGCACAAAGCTCTCAGGCATATGAGACTCACTGTCACAGAGGGCCTCTGATTTCTTGAGCATCAGTGAGTTTCAGAAGTGACTGTCCTTTTGTACTCTCCTAGTTCCCTTGTAACTACAGTTTTCCCCATTCCACCCTGTGCTGAAATGACAGAGGCTCTTCTGAGAAGCCAGATTCTGTCAAACGATTGATTAGCTCGAGATACTGTTGACTAAAGGAAAATGTAAAACTGAGGCGGAGGAGGAGAGCTCTTTAGTTCCAGTTCCAATAGGCTTCTGATTGAATAAATCCGTCTTTTCTGGGAAATGATCTTTTATAGGAAACGGGATGTTTTCAGTGCTTTTCTTAAGTTGAAGGCACAACAATTAATGCCACTCTTGTTGCTAGCCTGTGGCCGACATGGTTTTGATATAGCTTTAAAACTTCTGCTCCTCAGCTTGGGGTAGAGGGTTACACCACTGTTAAATGTTGGCTGTAGCTTTTGGTGATCCTTCTCTGATTTGCAGTGTAATAACTCCACAAGCTACATTTCTCAGAAAGAATTTGTTTTAGAAAATGCCTCTTGTCTGTTTGGGAGCAACATGTCTTTTCAATCATGGGATTGACAAATGAAAAATAAAGTTATTTCTTAATCTACTTTGGGAAGCAGTCTTTTATTGAGACTCTTTGAAACTAGATTGTCCTGCGTGAGAATGTTTTGTAGCAATTTTAAAAATCCTAGCTGTATTTTAAAGCTTGCAGTTCTCCAGATCGTATGACTGGGACAATCAGAGGTACTATTGTTCCAGACTGTCTACTCACCACACACGAGTGTCCTTTTCACTGCTAACTTGGAGGGAGTGTCTTTTGTCAAGCAAACCCCTCCTTTGAGTGGTGCTTAAAATATTTCCATCAACATATATGTATATATATATATACACCTCTCTTTTAATGTCCTTTTTTTCCCTTGAAATAGATTACTTTTCTCAAACATTTCACAAACCATATGACTCACGTCTGCTAAAATAACCTGTTTTTTCATCACTAATATGTTATGTGAGATTCAGCAGACATTAGGCAGCATCATCTGGCGAGTGGTCAGCTTGGCTGGAGGGAGGCACAGTGTGTCATTTTCTAATCCAGGAGTATTGCATACTGCAGAGCTCACGCTTGACTTTTTTTTTTTTTAATGAAACAAAAGAGGCTAAGACCCACTGCCATCCAGCTGAGGATATAACTCATATCTGGGTTCTGTTCAGAGAAGTTAGCAGTTTAGGGCTTTTACCCTATTTCTCTTGGGTGTCAGGTTCTGTGAAGACTTTTGGATAGCTTGGATGGGTAAGTCTCAACTAGGACAAAACTCAAAAGTTCGGTTAATTAAGATAAGAATCATTAACGGGGATATGAATACTTGAGCTTCTAAGGCTACTATTACAAAAACAAATTGAGTCCAGCCTCTAGGTAAAACTAAAATATGAAAAAGGCACGATGCAGTCATTCATTATGCATAGTAAGTTTTCATTAGTAAAACATCAAAATAAAACAAAAACTATTTTCTTTGCCTTCTTTTCCTCCTTTCCTTTCTTCCTTCTTTCCCCCACCTTTATTTATTTAGTTTTTGGTTAGATAGATCACATTAAAACATAATGTTAAAAAAGAAAAAAGCCCTTTAATTGGAGATTTTGCAGTTGAAATGACTCTTCATCTAACAGACCACATAAATGTTTATAGACATTGAAAAGTGCTTTCAAACCAACTGCACCCAGTCCCCCACGCGCTTCCTAGGTGCAGAGCAGGGGTGCTGGCTTCCCGGCAGGCAGTCTGCTCTCCCTCCCCTCCCCTTCTCTCCTCTGCCCCTTGCCCTTCCTCTTCCTGTCTGCCACAGCCTAGTTCAGTGTAACATACTATCAGCTCTAGTGTGGGCCTACGGGACAGCATAGCTGCGATCAAACTTCCTAAGTGAGTGGAAACGTGATGCACAGTGAGAAGTAACTAGTAGAGACCCTGTCACCACCTTCAAGGGAAGTAGATTTCTTAATGTTTTCAGTTGCAAGAGTTTCTTCTCAACCAGCCGATTCTGTTTGTTATGACTAGAGAATGCAGGGTAGAGAGGAGAGGGAGGAGCTGGGAGCACAGCCCTGCAGCATTAACCAAACAGCCCCCTCGAGTGGTACCCCAATCCCATCTTCCAGTTTCTGGGCTTGTTTTTAAGGAAAAGCTCAAGGGCTCCTGAAACAGCTTTTATGTATCTGGCTTTCCTAGGCTGGTGTTAAAAGAAACCAAGGCGCTCGGGCCTGGAGAGCAGGGAGACCGGCCTCATCCTACAACACCGCACATGGCCACTCCCGAGTCCACCCTGTGAAGCTGTCTCAGACTGTGTATCTTGGACTGAATTCTGCAGACATACACATTGTCCCAGACTAAGATAAGGGTTCTAGCTGACTATTTGCTGTGTCGGTAAGACAGTGAGACTCCAGCTTTTACCCTCTGGAGAGGTCTTGACATAAGTGCCGTAAGCCACTGCAAGAACTGGTCCAGGGGGCTGTTCCACCATGGGTTGCTTATGGCTTGACGGCAATGCTCCTCCTCCTCCGCCCGGTGTAGACTTGGTCACCTAGAAGTGGGACGGTGAACAGGAAGTTAGAAAATGTCTTGCAGTCTGTGGGGACTTTCTCTTGGGTAATCACAGCAACTGTGGCCACTGCAAAACTGGCTTGAAAGATGAACTCTTCTGTAAGACTATCAATTGATTTAAATGGGTTTCCCCATTTCATTACCAGCCTGGTTTTCCCTCTCCTCCTTGCACTGACGCTCTCCTTCCTTCCCCCCTGGTGGTTCACTTGATTGTTACACAATTGACATTGTTGGCAGTGTCTCCTTTTAATAACTGGCATTTGCCTAAGATTTTCAGGCTTGCTGTGGAACATGCGGCCTGTCTCCCAGGCCTCCAGAAACCCAAACTGTAGCTGTGAGCCTTACCTTTGTCTCCTTTTTCTCCCTTGTGCCCTCGAGGGCCGGGTGGCCCAGACCGACCTGGTGGCCCAGCAGGGCCCCTCTCACCTAGGAGGACAGGGGGGCACAGCTAAGTGGGGGCACGGTAGTACAGGGCTCCTCCCCCAGGAGGAGCTGCACGCACTCCCCCATGGCCCTGGCGAGGGAGCTGCTTCCCACGGGTGGTCGTTTCACAGGTGGCTGTTTCAGCCACCATTTACCTTTGGGTCCAGGGATGCCCATCTCTCCCTTCTGCCCAGGGGGTCCTGGGATGGCTCCATAAGCTGCAAGGGGGAGAAACGGGCCTTAGACTAGAGATCACCCTGGTGCTTGGCAAGTAAAGTGATTTGTTGATAGTGGTAGAGTTTGGACTTGTAAGAGGAAAACAAAGTTTAGAATTTATCAGCTTTTTAGCATCTCAGGTGTTCTCAGTGACTCTGGTTCGTGAGACTGTGCAGCAAGGTAAGTCTGGGGAAGGTAAATGGGGACTACCCTTACTTCGGAAAAAGTCCATGAGGTCCTCGGTCACATTGCTGTAGGCGGAGAAGATCTTGCTGATGCCAGGGGGTCCCTGGGGCCCAGGCCGGCCTGGGGGTCCCTGCACCGTGTAGGCCATCCCTTGGAGCAGACCCTGACCTGTGAAACACAGAGTGTGGTGGGCACAGGGAGTAGGGGTCACCGGCCCCCTCTTCAAGGTGGGAGCACAAGGCCCTCTGACTAACTCCCAATGCAGTTTTGACTCTTATGCAGCAGCGAGGAAAGAGCCCTGCAACTGCTTTTGTCTCCCGTGTTGATGGACAGGTCTCCACCTCCAAGGGCTTATATTGCAGGCCTTTTACTACTACATAGTTGTATTGGTAAGCCACAAGGGGAAAGGGCTTAGCCACCAACCTTCCCTCAGCCCCCCTCCATAGTCAGACACTTCTGAGAAGCACAAGTAAGAAGGGGAAACAAACGACCCCCAGCTTCTCTGCTCCCTGCAGCACAGGTTGCAGTGCTGACTGGGCCGCTTGAACCACGCTTGTCTTCAGTCCCCGCCCATCTGATGCCAGGACTGCTGTCCTCCTCAGTGTGGAGATGCTCTCATGCTCCCAACCCCACACCGCTGAGGCTTTGTGTCCCCACTTACGCTGCAAGCTCTCTGACACCCGAACAGCCAGCTCATTGTAATCCAGGCCTCCGGCAAAGCCAGCCCCGAATCTGCCATCGCCGCCATACATGCCACCCTCCGGCACGGCCCCGTAGCCTCGGCCCATGTCCATGCCAAAGGCTCCCCCTTCGCCCAGGGTGCCTCCACTGGCTCCTCCTATGCCCATGGAGGAGCTATAGGAGGTGTCCCGACTGAAAGAGGAGGAGCTGCCGCTCCGGCTGTAGGAGCTGTCCGTGGACACCAGGCGGCTGTCCCCGGGGGGGCCCTGGGGCCCGGGGGGACCCGGGGGGCCAACGATGAAGCTGCGCACATCAGGACCTGTGGGGAGGAAGCGGCATTACTGGGAGCTGGGTCTGGGGGGGAGGAAGAAGTGGGAGCTGGGGGCAGTTCTTGACACCCTTTAGCAGGATGTGAACTCACACCGAGTGGAGTGTGTGCTGGGAAGAAGCCGGACTTCCCCTGCTGGGGTGGCTAAGGTGTTCAGCCTCCAGGCCCTTCAAACCCCGGCCACTCTCTCACAGAGAGAAGCCCAGAGTGGGAGAGGGGACAGAGGAGGGACAGGGACGTCAGGGGCACCTACTTGTGAGATAGCTGATCAGCTCACTCCGGAAGCTGTCACTGTTTTCAGCTGCGTATGTCGCCAGAGCTCCTGAGATGCCCGGGGGCCCTCTAGGGCCTGGGGGGCCTGGGGGACCAGGAGGGCCTGGGATGGATGACAGGCCGGCAGCTGAGCAGGAAGCAAGAGACAGAGAAGGATCAGGGATCCATTGCCAGGACCACTGAATTCCCAGCCTGGGCCCCCCCAGAAGGAGGCAGAGGGAGACCCGCACACCCGGGTCCTGGCTTCCTCCAGAGTGAGTGTTCCCCACTGCCCTCCACCCCCAGCCCCAAGCCTCGTTCAACCCACATCACACCCCCTCCCCCAGCTCTTCTGGGCCTCGGAGCTCCCAGCTGGGCACCTGGGCACCTGCTGGACCCAGTGCTCTCGTGACTTCGGAGTACAGTCTTCCCCCAACCCCACCCCGCCACATCTCCCCCTGCAGGGCTGAGAGCAGCTCGCCTGCCTCACTCCTTACTCTGCAGGTAGGATGAGAGGTCCTCCATGCTGATGCTGGACCATGAACTGCCTGGGAGCCCTGGGGGCCCAGGGGGACCTGGGGGCCCAACGATACCTCTGAATTCAGACCCTGAGACACCGAGGAAGAGCAAGGATCAGTTATGCCTGGGCCGAGGGGCTCTGCCCTCCGCCCTGAAGCACTTGATCAGATGGCCCTGATCAGCCTTACCTTGGAGCAAGGAAAGGAGCTCCTCATAGGATGTGCCCGGCAAGCCTGGGGGCCCGGGGGGGCCAGGAAGCCCGATGCTGACTCCAGTGCCTGAGGAACAAAACCCCAAGTTGTGATGGATGCAGGTCAGGCAGGGAATGGAGGGTGGAAACACCATGTCAGAGAGGAAGCCGGATGGAAGCAAGTTGAATGGAAGTAGGGGCCAGGAAAGTGGTGAGAGGGGCCGTAGGGAGAGACTGGCAGAGACGCAGGTGTGAGATACTGGGTAAGGACACTGCAGAGGAGGGACTCTGAGGCTGGGGAAGAGTGCAGGTCAGCTCTATCCTGCTGGGCATGTGCACGTGTGTGCATGTAAAGGTGGGTGTGTGTCTAGAGAAGTGTGCATGTGAGTCGTGTGCACAGTCCTTGCAGAACAGTGCCCGGGGCACTTGCTCTGGCTTCCCTCGCCAGGCTCTGTGACCAGCTCTGGGGCACAGGTTTGAATCGCTCTGAATACCACCCCTCCTCTGGGTTGGGTGCAGCCTAGTGGGAGAGGGTCAGGGATGTCTAGCCCCTGCATGGCCACCCAGGCCCTCCTGCCCCCCTTGCCAGGGAGGCAGACACTCACTGGACATGTAGCTGAGGATGCGGTTGCTCAGCTCTGCATAATCCAGAGACTGGAGGAACCAATCTCCACTGGCTCCTTGTGGCATCAGGTACTGCCGTAGATACTGACGCACATCATCGCCTGAAAGGAGAGGAGGCGCCATGGACCACCAGCCAGCTTGGCCTCCTTGCAGACCGGCCCGAGTGATGTGTGAGCTGGGACATTGGCAAGCTGCCAGTAGCTGAAGGGGTACCTGCTACACTCATCCCTCGGGGAGACTGACACCCTCTGTCCAGCTGACTGCTGGGAGCAAAGTGAGAGTGGCTCCTTGTCCCGAGGGACCACCAAGTGTGCCTGGTAAGTCAGCCAGGAGAGAAGGGCGCCCTCCAGCCCCCCGACCCCCGCTGCCCGCTCAGGCAACTCACGCCGGAGCGCAGCCAGGATGTCTTCAGAAGAGATGGAGGTGGAGGATGTGCCGATGCTGTACCCGGAAGCTGTGGGGAAGGAAACCGGGTCACCTGCTTCACTGATACTGAAGCAGTGCCCTCATAACTCCAGAATCAAAGGCCTGGTCACCCAGCTGCTTCCCTTGGGGGGAAATGAATGAATGGGGCATTGGCAGGATATTTATAATTTCTGTTTTTCTTAATCTGAACAAACCTTTTTGGATGCTAGATCCAGCAGCCTGATTACTATGAATTCAACATTGAACATAACATTCACAAAAAGGGCAAAGCAAACAGTAAATTAAGAGACGAGGCTCCAGGAATGACCGTGGACCCGGGAGGAGACTTGTCATCACAGGGGTGGTAAGAGGCTTACTCTGTAAGTAGCTCACGACGAGGCTGGCCAGCTGTGAGTAGTCGAAAGTCTCACCGGTGATGGTGGTGACAGGCCCAGGGGGACCAGGTGGGCCTGGGGGACCCTGAACTCCAGACAGATAAGACCTGATACTGTCACCTGCCAACAAAGAAATCAAGTCAAGCCTGTCCCCAGGAGGGCATGTCTCCCCCACAGAGGTGACCTGAGCACCTAACCCACGCGTGGGCCAAGGCAGGTCCAGCAGGGAGCCTGGACTCCCCTTGTTAAGGATGGAGAAACTGAGGCAGAGTCTGTGCTTGGCCAGGTGGATCTTGAGGGCTGTGGGCCAGCAAGACCCCAGTCGGTGACATCTGACCAAGCTCTGGTGAGGAAATCTGTGGAAGTCACGCCCTCACCTCCATGGAGCGTGCAGGGATGCGGTTTGGGGCACGCACACAGGGGTGAATGTGTGTGTGTGTGTATGCCACACATGGAAAAGCGTGTGGGTATATGAGTCTCTACTGGGGCTCTATGTCCATGTACGAGTCTATGTGTGTGGGCAGGTGTGAGAAGGGGGGAGTTAGGGAGCTCATGGACCTGCACTCCTAGCACACACCTGTGCACACACGCACACACATACACACGCATGCTGCCCCACTCAGATGTGGGACACTCACTCTGCATGTAGTCAGAGATGTATTGCTGAATCTCCAGGCCAGAGCTGCTGAGGGAGCCTGGAGGCCCGGGGGGCCCTGGTGGGCCTGGCGGACCCTGCATGAACATGGTGCTTGATGACGATCCCCCTGCAGGAGAGAAGGCCACTGAGTTGGTCTGTCCTCTCTGGGGTCAAACCAAGGAGCCCAGGCAATGCTTTCACAGTCTGAGGAGAGTCTTTCTCAGGAGAACTAGGACAGTGGCAGAGAGCTCCTAGGAGCTCTCCCAGGCTGAGTCCTCCCTTTCCTTCAACAACCTGTGCACTGCCCACACACCCCTCCTCGCCCCTGAACCCCTAGCTCCCGATCCCTGTTCTCGCCATCACTGTCATCGGCATTGTTAGTCATCTTTATCATACAGGCATCCTTGTCTCCCACCCCTGCTAATTTGTAACCTCCTCAGGGGCAATTCAGAATCTAGCATGTAGAGAAAGTACGTCATTAACACTGAATCATGGATTAGTGAATGAATTAGTTAATCAATATCCTTATTGGCACAATCAACCTCACTTGAAGACGGGGAGAAGAATTTTGGGCACCTTGGGTTCTTACCTCGAGAGGGCCCACCAGGAATGCCAGGAGCCCCTGGGACTCCAGGATCACCTGGAATCCGAAACAAGAAAGCTGTTTGCATCACCTCCTCCAGAAAGCCTCCCCTGGTTAAGCTCAACCACACTATATCAGCTTGTGACTCAACAACTGTCCCATGTTTCTCAGTCTCATTTCTGGAATGATACCACAGCTTCCTTGGGCAGAGACTGTATTCCTCCAACCCTGTCCCTTTCTCCCTCCAGGCTCTCCTTTCTTCAGCCTCTTCTTCCTCCCACGGCTGGAGCACCAGCAAGTACTCCTTGCCCTCTCTTCAGGCTCTGGGAGCCAGCCTTGTTCCCACTCTCCACTGCCTGCACTGACCTTTGTCACCCTTGGGTCCCTGAGGGCCGGGTGGGCCTGGTGGTCCCTGCAGGTTGAGTCCAAGAGAACTGGCACCTGGAGGCCAACAACACAGTGCAGTCAGCGGGTGGGAGAGGCTCCAGTGGGGGGGACGGTGGCGCTCAGCACTTACCTGAGCCTGATAGCCCTGGGGGGCCTCGCTCGCCTGAGGGACACAGCAGAGAGGGGACAGTCAGCTCTGCCCCCCTCTCCCCACGCCCCAGCTGAAGACACCACCTCCCTCCCGAGGCTCCCTAAGACTCATGACACGGCTGGGGCAGCACCAGCCTTTGGGCAGTACCTAGAGCTGCCGCACAGACACGTGCACACACGCACACGGAGGCACAGAATTCTCAACCACAGCCACCCTCTAATCACTCATTTGGACAAAACCCCAGAAGCTCAGGGATCTCGGAAGGTCAGCCCCCGCCCCCTAGGATTGTTTGAGGCCAGTTCCCCTGTACCTTGGTGTCCTCGGGGGCCTGGGGGGCCTGGGGGAGAAAGCAGACAGTTGTGAGACATGTCCCAACCAGATGCTGTGACTTCAAGGGGCCCGAGGAGGGGGGCGGGACAGGGATCTGGGCCCAGAGCAGACTCAGGGCTTGGGGCTCCCCACACCTCTCCTCCAACAGGACAAGGCAGAGGCGGATATGCTTTGCAGAGCTTCTGACCAACCCCCAGCCCCTGCTCCAAGCTGCTGAGCTCCTAATGGGATGTGGCAGGAGAGTGAAGACCTGCCCCAGCTCGCCCAGTCTTGTCCAAATTCCTCTGGCCACCAGCAGGCCAAAGAGGGGCACACTGACTCGCAAGCCCCCTAAGACACTGCTCTCACCTTGGTCTCCCTTGGGGCCTGGGGGGCCAGGTGGGCCTGGAGGGCCAGAGAAGAAGGTCTCTGTTGAGGGAAGAAACAGCTTTGAGTGTGGACGCAATGATGGTTGTGAGGGAGCAGCATCTAGAACAGCACCAGCCGTTCTGCAGACGATCAATATTGGTCAAATGGATGGATGGATGGATGGATGGATGGTCGGGAAGTTGGATAGAAAAATACGTAAGAGTAAAGAAGGAATGAACACGCTGCTGCGTGGATGGATGGATTTTCTGCTAGGGACAAGTTCTGGGCTAAAGTTTGCTCTAAACTTATTTCCATATGTTTCTGTGTTTTACTGTCAGCATTTATCTCATTTCAGGAGCATGTGTCCTGCCCACTTTATCAGAACTGGACTCCCTGAGGACAGGAACTAGGTCTCTCCAGTCAGCCCAGAAGCTCCCCAAGGGCAGAATCAGCTGCCTCCCCCAGGCTGGGCCACCAGGGGCTCTCAGGGTGGCTAGGTTGACATCAGCACCCTCTTTCCAGGCAGCAGGTAGCATGGCGTTTATGCAAACACATCCCTGGTGGCAGGTCAGAAGGAGGGAGCATGGAGAGTAGGTCAGAAGACCACATGCCCGTGACCACAGCGTGTGTAGGGGTTGGGGCTGGGGCTCAGGTAGGGAACAGGAGTGCTTTGACTCCCCAGCATTACCTGAGCTGGTCAGGAGAGATCCTGGTGGGCCCGGTGGGCCTGGCAAGCCTTCCCCTAGATAAGAGAACCGCCCAAGACTTATTAATTCCAAGAGGTGGCCAGGAACCCTCTGCCCAGGAGGAGCAGCAGAGAAGCTCTTTTCTAAGAACCAGCCGGGAAGCAGCCCAGGCTCTGGTCCCATTGTCTCCTACCTACCCAGCTCTCAGCTGCTGGGCCTTGGGGTCCTGGGGAGCCTGGAATGGACAGTCTTGTAGAAAAGGGTAAGGAAGAGGCAATGCTGAACCCAGGGTCTTGCTTCCTTACTAAGTGCCTTGAGCCCCTGCCCCGTCCCCAAGGTTTCCCACTTTCCAAAGATCCCTGAGGTGCTCACCTGGTGGCCCAGGTGGTCCAGGTGGGCCTGGGGGGCCTCGTAAATCAATACCTTCTGTGGAAAGAAGAAACCAGAAATGAGTAAAAGCTGTCATGAGACTGCTATCTCTGCCAGCCTTACCCCTCACCAGGATCATCAGCAACTCTACTTACACCCCCACACCAGGTCATGGGTCATGGCCTGGGACCTCCAAGACACCCTTGGCTAGAGGCGCCTTTGGCTCTGAGTAGGGTGGGGCTGAGTGGAGCTCCCTGGTGGCTGTTGCCAGTGTGGCAGTGATGAGTAGGAGCACAGCTTCGGTGTCAGAGAGCCTGAGTTCAAGACCTGCCTCACCACTGCTGGCTTGTGACCTTGGGCAAGATCTTGAGCTCTATCAGCATCAGTTCCTTCTGCTGTAAACCAGAGGCCCAAGACCTGTATCACCAGGGCGTTGCACAGACTCAGTGTGCCACAGTGGCAGGCACATGGCGACTGCCGGACGAGGGCAGGCATTGTCTTTGTTGTTAAGGTGTCCAGGAGGGCGGCCCACAACATCTCTGCCTGGGCTCTTTAAAGGATGGGGAACAGGAGGACCCAGGAGTCAGCCCTGCCAGGCCGAGTCGGGCTGAGAACCCAGGGACCCCTGTGGCTGTTTTGGGCAGGGAGGTCCAGGACTCCTCTCATCACACCCACAGGGCTCGGTGCAGACACCCCATGTGGCCCTGGTCCTCCTGGAATTGGAAGAACCTCTCTGACAGCTGCGTCATCGCCTGTGACTCATCTCCATGGCTGATAAAGCCCCTCTGTTCTCCTCTCTCTCAGCTAGCACTGTGTCTCGGCGGAAACGGCCATCCTTACACTGGGGCTCACGATGACTCACTGGTGCAGCTGCTGCAGGCCCCCATGCACGGCTGCCTCCCCCACTCCCACCCCCCGCTCGTCACCTGTCCCAGAGAAAACGGTGGTACTCACGGGTGGACAGGACCTCAGAGATGGAGCTGCTGGTGCCCATGAATGATTCGCCAGCCAGGCCTGGCTCCCCTCGCGGGCCTGTGGGGAGGACACAAAGTTGGGGGTCACTGCTCGCAACAATCTGTCAGCATGAGGCTGAGCTGAGGATGGGCGGGGCTGAGCCAAGTGTGGGTGGGGCCAGAGTGTTGGCTGGGAATCAGAAACACCCCAGGAAGAAATGGAGGATCTGGAGCTGGATGGTATTTTGGATACAGTTTGGATATTTGGCTAAGTTGCTGGACAGTGACCTGATTCTCAGGATCTGGTCACAAGAAGCCTGAGGCCTGTGAAAATTGCTAAGCTTGATCCTGATCCAGGAGCCTCAATCTCCCTTTCTAGGGGACCCCTACCTCCTCAGAAACATGGAAGGGGGTGGGAAGAGGTGTCTTCTCTGGCTGCTGAGGCCTTGCAAGGGCCTTGTGATGGGCTGGGGGGGCCCCTCGCCTCCCTTCCCAGGATGCACCTCTCTCACTTCATTTAAAGATGGGGACATTTCCACCCTGGGAAGGAAGCTCTCCCCACAGCCTATGGTTATGCATTCTTCCAGAGCGATACATACCTTGCTGTCCTGGGAGACCAGCTGGACCAACAGGGCCTGGAAATGGGGTTGGGGAAGAATAGGTTTTACCACACCTTGAGGGTCAGAGTTCTAGAAGAACTGAAGAAAAGGCAGGTGCCTAGATATATAAGTAGCTTCCTCACAAGGCACGGCCCAAAGTGGTCAGCTTGCTTATTTGAAAGCAATAAGCAATTTGAGACCAGCCCTGTGGTCTGTTCTGCTGAGAAATTCTCTGTCAGGCACTGGGGCCCCTGGGATGGGCAGGACTCTGACACTGTCCTCTGATGATTAGAGGTTTCTAAACACCCACAGTGTCCCCTCTGTCACTGGAGTTTATCAGGAGAGAAGGCTGGTCCATACTTGCACTGGTCGTGTTAAATAATGTATTTCATTTACACATAAACATTTTAAATAATTGAAAAAGATATTAAAAAAAACAGGCATTTTAGATAAATAGAAAAAATATCACCCATAATTCTTTAACTTGCAGGCATTTTGTTTTATTTCCTTCCAACAATTTTTTCTTATAAAAATGTAGTTGCAACCACCAAGCACAGATTGAGTATGCTGTGCTAAGTCGCTCAGTCATGTCTGACGCTTTGCGACCCCATGAACTATAGCCTACAAGACTCCTCTGTCCATAGGGATTCTCCAGGCAAGAATACTGGAGTGGGTTGCCATTTCCTTCTCCAAGGGATCTTCCCAACCCAGGGATAGAATCCAGGTCTCCCACATTGCAGGTGGATTCTTTATTGACTGGGGGAAGCCTGTTATCGAGTATTCTCCTCTTTAAACATCTTTCTTTTAAGTCTTCATATTTTTGTAGCCATCTCATTATTGTTGGACAATTTAAGGGATGTTTGCTTCAAATAGACTCCTAGCATTTTTGTTGCCCTTGATGCATATTATCAAGTTGTTTTCCAAGAGGCAACAATTTGAGAACAGACTCTTGACAGGTCCAGAGGCAGAGGAACCTGGGCCGAACCCTGACTCAGCTACTTCTTAGCTGCGTGGCCTTAAGCACATCATTTACCTGCTGGAGCCTGCAGTGGTGCTGTGGGGCCCTATGGAAGCAAAGCACACACAGGGCTTGGGATACTTGCTGGGGATTAATCAGAGCTCACCAGGCTGTTGGGGAGGAGTTTTCTCAGCCTCTTCCTATTCTTCCCTGGGTTCCAACCCAGGTTTCAGATTTGACTGAATGCTACTGTAGTCAAACGTCAGCAAGCCTGATGCTGACCTGGGGCAAAGCAAGAAAACAGACTGACCTGGGGCTCCTGGAGGTCCCGGAGGTCCCATGGCTCCAGGAGGTCCCGGGGGACCTGGGACAGTGATAGTCGACGATCCCTCTGTAAACAGAAGGCACGTTCAACGCTGAGCCCCACTCTCCTCATTCAGAGGCACAGGGACCAGGCCAGGCTGTGGGCCAGGTTGGGCCAGTACCACCTCTAAAATTCCCCCACCCACCTCCCTCTGACTGGCAGAGCTCAGCACTGCATTCTGCCCAAAGCACCGAGCCTGCAGATGTGGAGGGTGTGGAGACGGAGCCTGGACAGATGCCCAGTACCCTCTGCAGGGCCTGCCTACCTGAAGTCACGATCTTGCCTGGAGCTCCTGGTTCACCTGGGAGGGGAGGAAGAGGAGAGTGGTCAGTCCCAGGATCAGTTAGTGGTTCAATAAATCATTTTCAAGGCTTCTGATTGCATCTGAGACCCACTCCTGGGCTTCTAACCCTCAGGCTAAAGGCATTTGAATGAACTGAAGGGGAACAGGCAGGATGCATTAAGCACCAGTCTGTGCCCAGGAGACCCTGGAGGCCAGAGTGTCAATCTTCTTGGCTCACAATAGCTTTGGGAGGAAGCTGGGTCTCTGCAAAGGGGCTTCACTGGTGGGTGTTGGAGAGTGTGCCTTTTGATGAGGCCAGAATATGCCAACTCAGGAGTCTTTCCCACTCCCATAGTCTATCTTCTTCCACCATGGGCATCGAAGGCTCTTACTGGGAATTTCTTTAGGTGGAAAGAGTACTGAGAGGTCAAAGAGCAGAGGTAGTAAGCCTGTAGGGTCAAGTCTAAGTCCCATGCTCCTCAGGTGCCAATTCCCTGTGACAGGATAGGGGCTGTGCAGAGTTAAGGGGCGGGGGATCTGTGGTCTGAGGAATCCCGAGTTATGTAAAGGTTAACAGATGTCTTCTCTGCCTTGTGTTTCAGAGGGTTGAAAGGGCAAATGTGCATGGAAGACTTCCAAGAAGGGGATGACAGATTCACACTTTCTCAAGGCCATCTCAATGAGGAATCTCTGTGGACTGGAGACCCACAGATTCTAGAGAACCGAGAGAGTGAAGTAGAGGATGGAAAAGTCCTTGACTGGAACTTTCTGGTCATTTCCCAAGGCCTGTGGGTATTCAGTCATCCACTCACTGAGGGGTGATGATGCTGATTTCCCCCTTGGGGGGAGCAGAGGGGTGGTCTCTGCTTGTGTCCTGCCAGCCCCTGGGGGTCAAATCTAAGAGAAAGTGCTTGAGTTATTTTTGTTGGAACACAGTCTAGTAGCAGGGACAATGTCCACCTCTTGTGCACACTGGACAGAAAGCCACAGCCCCTGGAGAAGGGCAGGGGGGCTCTCCTGGAGAATCCCAGCCTCTCCCTGAGCAGATCTGTGGACCCGGAGATGTGTCTGGCCGGGATGTGCCCGAAAGAACTCCTTGGCCCCACCCAGTTGTTGGAAATAGTTTCTGGAAAGTAGGTCTCCACAAGGTGACGGTGACAGAGGGCAGCCCTATGGAATGTCAGGGTTCAGGATGGTAGGCTCACAGGGACGGAAGGCGAGGACCGTCCCTGAGCAACGCCTGTCCTAGACTGGCTCAGGGCTGGGGGCGGATGCTAGCGTTGCCCTATGAGGAAGGGTCCAGTCTTGAGGATGCTCCCTCCAGAACTCTGACTTTGCCCTCTCAGTAGCATCTGAGACCCTCCTGAATGAAAGCTCCCTCTCAGAAAGGGGGTGGCAGTGTCCCAGTTACACTGAGGTCTATGGGGATTATAAAACCTGTCCCAGGGAAGAGTCACACTATGGGGGGACCAGCCTAAGTGAGGGGATGGAGCACTTTCGGGGTGTTTTAGAGGTGGGATGGAAAGGCCTTCAGGGGTGGGGGCAGCATCCTTCCAGATCCTCTTTTATCAAAGGCTGGGGAAACCCAGGCCCCAAAGTGAGGTTCTAGACTGTGGGGAACAGAGTGGGGCTTGAAGATTCAGGGCTTAGTTGATCAGAAGAATCCTTGGCTCCTCAACCTCCCAGCCTTCCTCTGAAGCCACTAGATGCCACTGTTGATCCAGGCTCTTGCCAGAGAGGGGCCTCCTGCAAAAACGACTAGTGACTGTCTAGTTTGTTTGCAAAACCACTTACCTTTAACTCCTGGTCGGCCAGGGGTACCAGGAATCCCTGATGTGATGGAAAACAAGCGAGTCAGGATGATGAAGGGCCAGCAGTCTCCCTGTGGTGGCACCTAGCACTCGGTCACCCAGCAAGGCTACAATCAGGCCCAGCAGGCCTGCAGGCCCAGCTGACTCTGACTTCCACGTGGGCCCAGCGGACCCACGGGCAGCTTCTTGCTCTGAGCCCTTCTCCATCTCTAGGAAATGGGGCAACAGCTGGGCTGGAGGGAGGCAGAGGTGCATGGACCCTGCTGTGGGGGATCCCAGCCCCTGCAGCCTCGGGGAGTAGGGGCTGGGCTATATATCTGATATATCAGATATATTCATATATCTGATAACATTGCCTCTTGCTTTCATTCCACTAGGAAGCATTAGAAACAAGTCCCTGTGCGCTGAACTGTTGGGGGATATGTTGTTTGCTTTTATTTTACATCTCTGCCTAATTTCCTTTAGGGGTTGGGGCTGGTATGGCGACAGTTTCTCAGATCCAGGTGGGTGCACACGCTCCAGCTATTGGACAGAATGGACACTGGGGCTGTCCCAGAGAGGCTGGGCCCTTCTGCGTGACACGACACCCACTCCCTGCTAAGCCATGGAGGATGCGGTCTCTGTGGGACTAACAGAACTTCTGAGCCTGGAGCCTCCTCACAGGGTGGGGGGGAGTGTGTGTGTTGCGGGCGGGGGTGGGGTGGGGGTGGGTCCCTGCACCACAGGGGGCCAGGCTCAGGCAGACAGAATTTGCTTGTGATCTAACCTCATCTCTTCCAGAGTGCCTTTCTAGATTGTTCTGTGAGTCTTTTACCTGCCTAAGGTGTTTCTTCAGACTCAGTAAAATGACCTGAACCCATTCTTGCTGGAGGGTGAGGGGAGGAATGGAAACACTCTGGTGACTGGAGAAGCTTCTGCAGAATGCCGGGGGTGGGAGTGGCCCAATAACTCACCCTGAGGTCCTTGGGGTCCAGTGAGACCTATGCAAAAAAAAGACAGGAGAGGAGAGGTGAAGGGCTGAGGAGCTCCCTCCACAGCCCAGAAGCGGTGCAGGGAGGCGAACCCTGTGTGTGGGGCAGCCGGACTCCAGGGTCCTCGTCACCCTCTGGGTGATGTGCAGTTCTCTGACCCACTGCTCCACTGGGGGATGGTCCTTAGCCTTTTTGGGGTCTCAGACCCAGAAAGTTCACACACTCATTGACTCTCATGCTGCCCCCTAGGCTATCTCCTTGGCGCTCCCCATCTGTGCACCCGCCAGAGGAGCCAGGGGCCCCCTGCTCCTCACAGGCCCCGGAGGACTGCCATCCGCCCTCATGGCTTTCTTGTTCTGACTTAGTCCCCCTGCAGCTCTGGGGATCTTGCTCCTGTTGGGCCTTTGGCGGTGACCCTAACAGCCGCTTCTTTTCCCAGACTGGCAGCCGCTGGTGACTGTTCCAGCTATGGCCTGAGGAGGTCTGGAGAGCTCAGAGGAACCAGGAACTGAGTGGTGATAAACTGCCATTTTTAAGAGACTCCTTGACGCTTTCTAGAACTCCTTGCTTTTGGTGTTGATCTTTTTTCCTGAGTTGTGTGACTGGGCTGTCAGGACCCACAGTCATTATGCCCGGCTCAAGCCAGCATTTTCCTGATGAGCTTCTGGAGGAAAATGCACTCAGAAAGGTATACACACACACACAGCACAGCCAGCTCCCTCTTCCCGCTCTTTACCTGGCTTCCCTGGGTCCCCAGAAGGTCCTGGTAAGCCCCGGGTTCCCGGCATTCCTGGAAGACCTTGTTCCCCTAGAGAGAGCAATGCCGCATGGAGAGTTTTCCCTCTAGGCAAGCTGGCTGGCCTGCACATGGGAGCTAGGGGCTCTTGAGTTCTACTGAATAACTTGCCAGCAGATGGAAGGGAGGAAGGGGGTGAGACTCGGGCCGTGCACACCTCCCTGTGATGTACACCCCCTGGCATTGTGACTGGGGGGCTGGGGGCTGCCTGCTGGGATGTGGACGGGGCTCGGAGGGGTAGGCAGGGGAGGTGGGGGAGTGAGGAGAGCAGCTCCGTGACCAACCTCTTGGGCCTTGATGTCCGTCGGGGCCAGCGGGTCCTGGGAAAGCAGATCAAAACTCTTCAGTGACTCTGGGAGCTTCCCTGGGACTCCTCCTTCAACCACCCCACAGCCTCGCAAGCTGTCTCCTAGGTGGTGGTGGGGGGAGCCCACGCAGCCCCTCCTGCAGCCGTGAGACTCAGAAGAAGCCCCGTCCTTGTCGCACTGCTGGGCACAGCTTTCCCCCGCCCTCTCCTCCTTTTCCCCCGCCCTCTCCTCCTAATGCCTCTTTTCCTGCCGAGAGCTCTTCCACGGTCCCCACTGCATTTCCTCCACAAGGTGCTCAATGCGTGTTGGCCTGGAGGTCAGTGTCCTCTAAGATCTTGTCTTCTCTGCTGTAGGCATCATTCTAACCTCTGTCCAAAGTCATGTCCATCTGGGACCAGCCCTTGCTTTTTGCCACCTCTCCATCTTTCCTCACTCATATGGCTGCCTCTGGGGTTAAAATCTTCTTTACTTTTTCAAACCATCTGAAGAGCCCCTTCCTCCCTCCTTCTGGTTGGAAGAAGACTCTCTCTCTGCTGTTTCCTCAGAGCACCCTGTACCTCTCATGACCCTCGTCTCCCCGCACAAGCTTTATCTCCCCTCGAGGGAGGTAAAGCATCTTATTGCCCACCACAGAATTGTGAACTCCATCAGCACTTCCTAATAGTTTGTTAAATGAATGAGATCATCAAGGCACCACATCCCCATCAGTGGGGCTTAAACCCTTCTAGGACGTGTTGCCAAATGCCTGGCCACATGGGGGGGTCTTTGGCCAGCTTTCTTGTCCTGGCTGACAGGCCCCTCAGGAAGGGTCGGCCGAAGGGCTGAACCCTGCGATCTGGCTGTGAGACCAGCCCTGGAGTATCATGGCTGTGCCTAGAATTTTGCAGGTTCTGAAGAACCTCAGCTCTTGCCTGTCCTCCCCAGGGACCTGAGTACCTTGGAGGCAGGAACTGGGGGGTGGAGGGGGTGCAGAGGAGGGTGGCAGGGAAGGGGGATGGACCATGTCTTGCCAAGGCCCCCCACCCTCAGAGCAGTAAGAAGCTGTCAGAGACAGTGGCAGCTCTGAGCCCCAAGAGTATGCCCAGATCCAGGAAGAGACTATAAATGGAGTCTCTGCCAGGCATGGACAGATTAGAGAATGGGAGACACAGCTCTAGATGGATCTCAGCTCTAGGGCCATGATAACGATGGCAGCGGTGCAGACCCATGGTGCGTGCTGCTTTGAGACACTCACCCATCGCTCCTTTAGCCCCGGGCTCACCCACGGCACCAGGTAAACCTTTCAAGCCAGGCTCGCCTGCAAAGGAAGTGGACTAGGTGATGGAGGAGCTTGAACATGGTAGAGCATGCCACCCTGCCAGGCACCCTGAAGCCTGCCACCTCTCCCACCAGAGGAACCTGGCATGCCAACCGGAGGCTGGGGACGGTGTTTGCTTTCACTCTAAAGTCAGGCCTCCCACCCCCGGCAGCAGGCCTGGACTGGCCCAGAGGCCATGCCTGGTCTGGAGGGGCCTGTGTATGAGTCTCATTTCCTTGGCAACAAAAAGCTACCTCTTGTGGCCAAAGCACTAGTACTATTTTCCTTTCAATCATGCAAGTTGGCACGAGGTAAGTGAGGAAAGGGGTATGAGTAGTGTAAAGGGTCTGCCACTTTGGGAAAAACTTAGTTTTCCAAGTAAATTCTTCAAAAAAAATCAGAGATAATCATAAACTATCTTTTCTGTCCCAAACATATATTGCTGATGCTGGCTTATACTCCACTCTAGACTGCAAGTCCTCTGAAGGTTTTTAGACAGAGATTCTATCTGATGCTTCTGTATTTCACCCCCCCCATCCCCCACTTACAGTATCCAATGGATTTATAAAAAGTCTTTAAAGTAACCGTAGATTCCTGTGTGGGACTGACCTGTGAGGCCTCGGGGTCCTTTCTCACCCTGGTCACCTGAAATAAACATGGGGAGGGGGGCAGGGGTAGAGGAAGCAAGCATCAGTCAGGAGTAAGGAAAAGAATCTCACTCAGCAAGAGGGACCCTGGCTGCAGAACAGGTCCCATAGTATCTGGAAGCTGCTGTCAGCTGAAAGTTGGTGAGAACTCAGCATTAACAAAGACCCAGAAAGCAAGCTAGATAGATTTCTTCTGGGTCAGGGCCCAGCTGCAAACTGACCCAGGCCTTTCTGTCTCACCAACGGGTGCTGGGGATAACAGGGAGTCCAGTCTAGTGGGGAGAGGCCTCAAGGCCGTGTCCTCGCCCCTCCGGGGGCCACCCGACTGCAGCACTGTGACGCTGGTGCTGCCTCCCCTCTCTGAGCCTCAGCAACACTATCTGAGAGGCTGGACTGGAGTCTTGGGTCCCTCCCAGCCTAGGGTCTGGCCGTCAAGGCCCGGGGGCAGGGTTCACATCTGGGTCCCCAGGCTGTGGTGGTGTCCGAGCAGCAGCAGGAGCAGCCCACCTTTGGGTCCCGGTGGTCCCATGGGTCCTTTGTCACCTGAAAAGGAAACGGTCACCTCAGCGTGAAGAGCCTTCGTGGGACGAACAAGAAGGGGCAGAATCTGTGTCTGAAGTCAGGCTCCCCCACCGTCCTGACTGCCCCTTCCCCTCACACACCTGTCGGCCTGCGCAGGCGGTTGGTGTGTCCACCAGACCCTCCCTGTGCCCCAGACCTCCTTCTTGAGTGAGCTGCATCTCTAAGGTACTGTCCCCTCCCTCCAGTCCCTGCCCCCAGCTCACCTTTGATACCAGGGAGTCCCACTTCACCTCGGAGTCCTTGGGGACCTATAGAGCCTGCACACAGAGGAAACCACATGGGTGGATGAGTGTCCCCAGCTTTGGAAGGGATGGATGTGCACACGCGTACATGCCTACATCCACACACACATACCTGCTGGGCACACACATGCACAGACAAACACACTCCCTGGCGTAACAGTCAAGCGCTGCTGTTCACGGTCTCCTCCCATGGCCCCGCTCCTTCATCCTGGACTAGGTTCCTGGCCCCTGCGATTCCCAGGCGCAGGCATGAGAACCTGTGGGGACCCTGGCAGGGACGCTGGACCGCAGGACAGTGTGGGCTGCAGCTCAAGACACCGGGCACGAGCTCTGCCCCACAGGGATGAGGGGAGGCAGGTGCTTTGCTCAGAGCAAGGCAGGATGGGAGCCACCTGCTGGAAGTGCTGGAGGGTCTGGTCCCCCAAGTCGGGTAAGAACAGAGTCTCATGGGACCCAATGTACCTGACCTTAGCCACAGGGGACACACAGGCAGAAGTGAGCTTTGTGTCTCCAGGAGGCTCTCTTTAGAATTGCTTCTTTGGCTTTAAAAATGTTTGTTTCTCCATTTTAACCTCCCTCTCTTTGCCTCAGAAATAGCATTTATTTTTGAGAAGAAGGCCACTGACCTGGGGGACCCTGTGGGCCAGGAGAACCACTGGAACCTGAGGAAGACAACACAACAGTAATGATCAGATGGGTTGGGTACAGGCCGGGACACTGACCCCATGCAGAGTGGCATGTGGAGAGGGTGGGGCGTACACCCCAGGTGAGTGCTGCGTGTGTGCACCAGGACCCCAGAGTCGGCGGGTCCAGGAGTGACCCCAGTGTGAAGTCCTCCTTAGGGAGGAAGCTGCAGCTACCAGGATCAAGAGACCCTTTGCTCCTTTCCAGTCGAACACTTGGACTGAGGCAGGGGTAGAGAGGAGAGGGGACCAGTTGGACATCGCACTGTGAGAAGGCCCTATCCCTTGGTGTGTCCAGACAGATAGCTCTCGCATGTTTGCCTCTGGGCCCTGTCTGGCAAGGAAATTGTCTGACTTCTGATTTCCAGATCCATCTGCCCACTTAGGGGCCACATAACAGGGTCATTTATCAGAGATGGAGGCATAACCCCCAAATTCACCACAGAGCCAAAAATACAGCTCCAATCCTGACACCCAGGGACTCATTTTTGGGGAGGGGGACCCTCTCTGGGCCTGTCAACCCTGGAGCTGTGGATAAGGGCTGTCTGGGATCCCAGGGTCTGGACCTCTGAGATGCCTCCTGGACAGGGCAGACCTGGGCACTGTGTGGGCACTTGACTTACCTTTGGGACCGACAGAGCCTGGGACACCAGGTGGGCCCGGAATACCTGGTTTACCAGCATCCCCTGGGGAGAAATAAGCACTCTGAGAGAGTACCCCCACTTCGGTTGCCCACTCAGCCCATGTGGTATCATTTGCAGGGTGGAAAACACTTCCCACCCTGCTGGTGGTCTCGGATCCATTGGGCCTGAACCCACATCCCAGCCCATGCCCCATTCTTAGACCACAGGATCCAGCATAGACCCTGGCTCAAAGCAGGTGCTCAGCTAATGCAAATGAAAGAGAGGGGGAGGGAGAACTGCGTGAGGAGGAAGTGTGGATGCAGCCAGTCCTCCCAGTGAAGGAACCGCCTCTTACCTCGGTCTCCTTTCTCTCCGAACCCAGGGGGCCCTGGTTCACCACGAGGTCCCATGGGGCCTTCTCGCCCTCTCTGGCCCATGGGTCCCTCCATGCCAGGCTCACCTAAAGACAGAAATGCCAACCTCAGCTAGTCACCAGCTAGGCAGCAGCTTGCTGGCAGGACACCTGCCTGGAGTCTCCACACCCACCTCCCTACTTTTCTCCCTCTGCAGCCCAGACTCAGTGCAGAAGCCAGAGAATTTGAAAATGCAAGTGGATCATGTCCCATTTCTGCCCCAACCTGCAAACAGCTTCTCAGCTCACTGAGAATAAAAGCCATATCCTTGCAAGGTCTCCGAGGCCCCTCCCTCTTGACTCTTGGCCTCCTTTGAGGGCTCTAGACGCCCTCCTCCTCCTCCCCAAGCTCCTAGACCCTTGCCCCAGGCCTGTAGCTGCTCCCTCTGCCTGGAAGGTCCCGCTGGATCATCTTAGGCCTGGCTCCCTCTCCCACTTCACATCTCTGCTCAAATGGCACCTTCTCAGCAAGGCCTTCCCTGCCAGCTTTATTTTCAGTTACCCCTCAGCCTTTCCAGGCACCCTGGGCTCTATGTTCCTATTTTACCAGTCACTTCCTCCCTCTTATACTTTGCTTATCTATTATGTCTATTGTTTATCTGCACCCAAAAGTAGGCAGGGGTTCTCTGTTTTGTTCACCACTCTCTCCCCAGCACCTAAAAGAGGGCCTGGCACATAGCAGGTATCTAACAAAAACATTTACTGAATGAATGAATGAGGGAATAAGTGAACAGAGGAGTGATTCTTACCCATGTTGCCTTTCTGTCCCTTTGGTCCCTCTGGACCTTGGTGGCCCAAGGGCCCAGGGATACCTGCGGACATACAAGAATAGCTCAGCCTTGCTTTCCTCCCAGACCCCAGGAGCCAGGACCCACCGGTCCACAACACTAGCAGCACCCTCAGAGGCTACACACCTGGAGTTCCAGGGAACCCGCGGTCTCCTGTGGGAACGGAGAAAGAAAAGTCAAGCAGAGGACCCAGGCTGATCACCTGAGGGAGTCTCCAGTGGAATTTAGGTAGGATGGCCAAACTACAATAAGGGACGCTCAGTTAAGTCTGAATTGCAGATAAACACGGAATGAATTTGTAGTGTTTGGAACATACTTATAGTGAAGAATGAGTTATTGTTTATCTGTGATTCAGATTTGACTGCATGATGGTGTGAAATGAAAATATCTCCTGTATTAATGAACAAGAAATTTCACAGCCATCAGCGATTTCTGGCCTCCAAATGTGAATGAGGACTCCCCAAACTGCGATCCAGCAGATGCTGCTGCCCCCACAGTGATTGCTGGGGAGCTGGGGGAATGCGAGAGGCAAGGTGAACAAGGAAACAGTATTGAGGCCAGACAGCTGGGTGCACATGAAAGAAATGAATTAAGCGACCCCAGAGGCTTGCCTCCTTTCATACATAGAGTGCTCACTTCCTTACCTGGATACCTGATCTTTGATCATGTTCAGACTGCCTGCTCCCTCTGTTGCAAACTTCTATATAGCCTGACCCCCGCTACCCCCTCACAGCAGTTCTCTCAGAGATCCTGACATGCTGTTTTCCAGGCTCAGAGTCCTAAACATTCCCACCAAACAAAATAACTCTCTACTTTCAAGCTGTGACTGTATTTTTTAGTCCACAATCGTCAGGATGGGTTCACAGCCTGCAAGCTGGAGCCTTGGGGAATGGAATACAGAGGTGATGACCCAGAGTGTGCGTGTGGGGGGCAGAGAATCCTGAAGTTGGGAGGCCACCAAGTAGAGGAACCCCAATTCCTGCACTGGGATCTCTTGAGAAGGGCGGTGAAGCTGAGAAGAGAGGGGGTGACCCTGCCATCTCCAATAGTGATTCTCAGAATGGTCTGTGTACCCCTGGCCTTGGAACCACCTGGGCTGATCCAGACCACAGGCCTCCTCAGGGTCCTTGCTGTGGGAACCCCTGAGATCGGGCCAGCAACAGTACTGCCCCAGAGGTGCCGCTCTGTTCTGCTGGGAAGGCCCCCGCCCCTTCCCAAAAGCCTGAGGGTCTGCGTGCTGCTCTGCAATTCACGGTCCTATCACAAGTGGGGGATGGCCAGGGAGGGTGGGAAGTGTCTTTTCTGGCACTTGCTGATTGCTTTAAACTGTCAACCCTCACTAATATTTAAGGTAAAAATGTACGTGTTCTATTTACCTTTAGGGCCTTGAACTCCCATGTCACCTAAAATAAGAGAGACATGAAAACTGTGAGATGTGGTGAGAAGCCAAGGGCCATCCCCTCCTGAAGGTCAGTGGACAGCATGTAAATGACATGTCATAGTGAGCTGGCGTGTGGTGTGGCTTCCTCTCCATTGCCATCAGTGTCTCTTGGGCTCGTCACTCGCCTCTCTTAGACGACACTTTAGCTCCCTTCCCATTCTAAGATATTCTGACGGTAGAGCCAGTTCTCAGCCCTCCCAACAGATTCTGTAGGATCTTTCCACTGCTCATCCTTCAATTTGAAAAAAACAAAAAAGGTTCCCACCCCCGCCCCCACTCTCCACCCCCAGAAAACTTGGCTCCAAGTACAGGAAAAGGGCTCTATCCACTGCGATACCTTTAGGCCCAGGGCTTCCTCGGAGATTTCCTACAAGAGACAGCAAAGCTGGAGTTAGCTGCACATCTTCTGCATCACACACACACAAGCACAACACACACATACCTGAAGGGGATCAGTGGTATGGTGGGACGAAACAGGCTAGGGCTAGCTACCTGATTCTAAAGTATGCAGGTTGGACAATGTTCCTTAGCTCTCAGTTTTTCTAACCATAAAATGGGATACCAATATGGGTCCTCCCTCCTTCCCAGAGCTGTCAAGAGACCTGAGTGAGGGGCGCTGGGGATTGCCCTAAACAGACACCACTCCACATACAGGAGCCAGGACTGGGAGCTGCTGGCCTTTTCCCCTGTGATGTACTCACCGTTTTCCTGTTCTGTCTTCAGCCTGACACTCACGAATTGCCAGATGTCCTCCAGATTGTAGCCATCAAGCCCAGATTTTCCTAGACCTTCCCCCAGCCTGGGCGCAACCCCCTGCACAGAGTCCTGGCTGCTCCTCTCCATCTTCTCGTTGTAAGACAAGCGGCCCCTCATTTTCTCCAGCTCCTCCACACGTGCCTTCAGTTTCCTCACCTCCTCGGCTGGAACAGACACACAGAGACAGCATCAGCACAGGAGCCTGCCAGCCAGTGCCTTCCTAGTGCTCCAGGGGAGGCTGAAATTGGGGCTCTGGAGTCTGTGGTGGCTTCCTCACACTGCGGGGACATTTTACTGGAATATTTTGCGGGAGATAGTCTGCCGTGGCTACCAGCAGGTTGAGCTACTCAAAAGTGGAACTGAGCCTTGAAGAAGCCTGGCCATGGTGACAGAGCTGGCCCTCAAGTCTCCCAAGGGAGCTTGTGTGAGAGTCAACGGAACGTGGAAAGTAGAAAGGCTATGAAAGGTCTGGCCTGATTATTAAGGGCAGCCAGGTGCTTCGAGCAAGGAAATGGCAACCCACTCCAGTGTTCTTGCCTGGAGAATCCTAGGGACGGGGGAGCCTGGTGGGCTGCCATCTATGGAGTCGCATAGAGTTGGACACGACTGAAGCGACTTAGCAGCAGCAGCAGCAGCAGCAGCAGCAGCAGCAGGTGCTTGGAGCAGGATGCCAATGGCATGGGGCCCTGGGCCCCTGGGCCCCTGAGAACCAGGAGCTACCTTAGAGACCCAGCTCCACCACGGAGCAGCCACAGGACCTCGACCAGGGGCCCCCTGGAGCCCCAGCCTCCTCATCTGCAGGAACAAGGGGTCTGCACCCATGATCTCGGGCTCCTTGGCACCTGACACTTGGGATACTTGCTGGTTCCTGCCCTTCTGAACAGGCAGTGGGGAGCTGCCACACGTACCCAGAGCGATGAGGCCGAACAGCAGCCCCAGGAGCAGTAGCCAGGTGAGCAGCAGGCCCAGCAGCCACTTCCACCAGCTGCACCAGGAGCCACAGGGGCACCAGGCAGGCGCCGCCCCCCACGAGCCCTTGCCCCCTCCACCAGCGGCCCCACTGCCAAGGGCACCACCGCTGCCGCCGCTGCCCCCACCACCATGGCGGTGGTCGTAGCCGTGGATGTCTGTGGAAGAGAGGGCAAGAGTAAGGTGAATGTCGGCAGCTCATGCGCCCTTCCCTCCAAATTCTCTAACTTGTGATGATTTCCTGCAGGCCTGAGTGAATATGAGTGGGCTTGCGTGTAGGGCCCTGTGGCTCCTGGAATAAACATGGAGCTGTGGTGGCTGGTGATGAGCAGAGGTCTGACAATCCTGGGCTTGAGCTGTGTGAGCCTGAGAAGGTCCCTTAACCTCTCTGATTACTCTTTTTATAAAATGGAGTTCAAAGTTGACCTTTCTTCATTAAATGGATGTTAAATGAGATAAGGCATGCAGCGTAATTAGCAGAGGATGTAGCAGAGAGCATCAGGGTTAAAATTCTTGATTATGAACATGGATCTGCCACAAGCTCCTGCATTTTATGAAGCCCAAATCTGAATAATCGCCATCTCCACATCTTGGCTCACAAGGCTCTTTATTTGTAATCCCTACAGTGCCTAGAACTATACTCAGCACTTCAAGGGTGGCCAGGAGGCTTTTTATTTCTTTTTAGTGAAAGTGTATTCTGTTTTTAATATCTAAAGTGGGCCGATACTCCTTGATTTCCTTCTCTCATAAGATTATGGGAGCAGGTGAGGAAGGTGTAAGGGCCTGGAGATGTGTGTGATCTTAGGGTCACCTTGAAGGCGTGCGGGCAGGGAGAGGAGAGTGGTTTGTAAGGCCCACCAGTAGCCCTGCTGTATTGCTCCTGCCATGTTGACAGATCCTGGACAGATAGCTGGCACCCAGGCAGTAGGCACCCAGACAGTAGGCGTCCCACAGGTACACTGTGACTGTGAGCATGTCTCCTGAGCTGAGCTCCTTCTGCAGCCCTGCTTTGGCCCCCAGCCAACCCCTCTACCGCCCTCCACCCCACTCCCTTTGAAGGCTTCTGGGGACACTCTGGAGCTGGGTTGCTCATGTGTGCACAGGCTCCATGCTAGGGGGCTGCTATCTGGTCCATTCACCATCAACAGCTCCTCCACTCCTGTCGCTGTGGGACCCGCCGCTCTTACTCACCTGCAGAGGAGCCCTTGCCCTTTGCAGACACAGTCTTCACATCTCCTGAAAGAAACACCGAGATCACTGTTTTGGCTGTGCCCTTAAACTGCAGGAGCCCACAGGATGGTCCAGCCTGTGCGTGGACCTGCTGTGGGGCTTGAAGTAGGTGTGCCCCAGGGACCTTGTGGAATAGCCATGTGCAGGAACACCATCAACTCAGTCCTCACGGATCTCATACTGCAATAATTATGTTGATGAAGACTTGGCTTGGCAAAGAATTCACAGTGGGCAAAAATACACTGTAATAAACTTTTGTGACCTTAAAGCCCAAGACATTTTTTGGAGGACATACTAGGGGTGACCATGGCGTTCACACAATAAATGTGCTTGTGAGAAATGACTCTTGATTTCTTGGTTAAAAGGCTTTGCACACAGGCTCCTAACCTGAACTGGAAGGAAAAGAAAGGCAAAGATGGGCCGGCAGGAGGGCTGAGAGTGAGTCCCAGATGCTATACGATCACTGAATTTGTGGGCATGCATGAGATTTTCTGGAAAAATTGTTTACAGCTTTCACCACGTTCTGAAAAGGGTCCTTTGGCTCCACAACCCCACCTCCACCCCTAAAATGTAAGGAACTGCTAATTTAGAAGACCTAGCTTCAGATAATCAAAGAAGAAACACTTAAGTATCTAGGAAAAAAAAAAAGTAGAAGACTTAGTGTTAGACCTTGAGAGGATTGTAACTGATTTCATTTGCATTAAAAAAAAAATGTTCCGTGGCTTAACTTTTCTCTTCCTTTATTGAGCTCCCTGAAATCCATGATTTGGAGAGATTCACAGGAACCACCATGTGAAGAAATTTGGTAATCCAGGACAGAATCCAGGTATTTGGGAAGAAAAAAAAAGCTAGCAAGTGGTTTGCAAAGCTTTTTTTCTATGAGTTCTGAAAATCATGGGATGACTAATAAGGAGAAAAAAAATGCCACTGTGGACTTTAGATGTGCCACAGAAAGTCTTTGCTTCCATGATAAACACACACGAATCAATAGGGGAGTTTGGGAAAATGCAGTCTCTGACACAGCAGGTCTGGGTTAGGGCCCAGGACTCTGCATTTCTAACATGCTCCTGGGTCTTATGATGCTACTGGTCAGGACCACACGCTGAGGTCTGAGGTCTTGGAAGACAGATCAATGACAGACGGAATGGCCAAGTGGACAGCAATCAGATTTGCTCTTACCGTTAGCTTCTGACACTAGGTAGGTGTCGGTGTATGCAGCTTGTTTTTCCTTTTTTAGGGTGTCCTCTGAAAAAGAAGCTGTGCACACAACCCATGATGATCCCAGATCTTATTTCCCCGCTCCCCCACCCACATCCTTTCCCGCTTGCAGAGGTGGAGGTTGGCCTGGTAGGAAGAGGGCCCTGCTTTCCTGGGGTTAACCCCCTGCCTCAGTCTGGGCCTGTAACTTAGGTAACTTATTATTGGCCAAAGACCCTGTTAGGAGCTCTTTGGTGGAATTTTCCTAGCCTGTCTGCATTCAAGGCAGACCCTGGGACATTACTCAACAGACAGTTTTCATTTGAATGGAATGACTATGGTTTCATCATTCAAACATCTCATACCACCTTGGTAGGACATTTGCCTACACTGTCTTTCATCCAAAACCTGAGTCTCATGGGCTCCCACGTACTTGCAGTGACGCTGGCTGGGGAGGCTGTAAAGACCTTCCCGCTGTCCTTGGTCATGATCAGCAGCTCCATCTCCTTCTTGGCGGGCGTGTTGTCCTTCTCCAGGATCAGGAATTTACAGTCCTTGTGCAAGAGGTCATCATTCTGGACATTTGTGGTGCTGGCTGGAGAGGAAAGAAGTGGGTGATGAGGATGGAAAAGGTGGAGGGCAAGGAAAAAGGAAGGAGTAACCAGGAGAAGAAGAAAAGGAGGGTGGAGGAAAAGAAAGGGATAAGTGGGTGTGTCTAAGGGGCTCCTGCTCTCGCTGATACTGACAGCCATTACTAAGAAGCATCTTGGGGACCAGAGACATCTTCCCCCGAGTGGCATCTTCCCCCGAGTGGCTGGGCCTGGCCATCAGGAGCTTGGGTCAACATCAGAAGCACTGGGGGCTGGCCTGAGGGGCTGCCTCCCACCTAGACTCTATAGGATCTTCAGTGAATGGGCCAAAGTTGCTATGCCAGGCAGGCCCTTCTTTAATTAAGTGGGTAGGTTCATTTCTAATGGAAAGTCTCAAGTGTTTGCATGCTGGGGGAGCTTTTCTGGACCACCGCATCCAGCATGCACACATCCCTGTCTCTACCACCTCACTATGTCTGTCCTTCCACTACGTGTCATTTTCTGCTATTATATTGTATACTTTGTCCAGTTGTCTGTTATCTGCTTCCTCCACTGGAACTGTCAGCCTGGTGAGAATGGGAATCTAGCCTCTTCATCTGTGTCTGCATACTGCGTGCCTGTTCAGTCACTAAGGTGTATCAGACTCTTTGCAACCACATTGACTGTAGCCCACCAGGCTCCTCTGTCCATGAAATTTTCCAGGCAAGAATACTGGAGTGGGTTGCCATTTCCTCCTTCAGGGTATCTTCTCAACTCAGGGATAGAACGCTCATCCCCTGCGTTGGCAGGTGGATTCTTTACCACTGAATCACCTGGCAAGCCCCTGTGTCTATGCCGGGCACTCAGAACACTGTCTCACACAAAGCAGGTGCTTGGTAAACAGGATTTGGATGGATAACTTGTTGAATGGAGGGAAACACACCAGGATCAGAGCAGGGGAGAAAACAGGCTACTGTGTGTCATGTGTCCGAGTTGATAAAGATGCCACAGAAAGTAGAGAGGGTGTGGCAGTTTCCAGGGGGCACCCTGGCTCTTGTGATGGGGCTTCCAACAGGGGTGGGGGCTGGGCTGTGTGGGCCTGACCTTGGGCAGGTGTGGAGGGTGGAGCTTCATGGCCCCCTTGGACAGGAAGGCCAAGGTAAGGTGAGAGGCACACCCAGCTCCTCACTCCTGGAAACAACCAAGAGGCCCTCGGGGTGAGTCCCATTTGTAGACCTCAGACCACCCATGGGTTATGTCCCCTCCTGCCACATGTGACTATGGAACAGACCTTCCGGTGTGCTGGCCTGCCTGCGGGAGCTGGCGGCGGCACTTACCTGCAGAAGTGGACACCCCAGTGCTCACAGCAGTGGGGCTCTGGGGCATGTTTTTCTTCACACCGTATGCTGCAAGGCAAGAACCACTAGATGAGTGGTGCACAGGAGGCAGCTCCACACTGTGCAGAAGCAGCTGACCTGCCCTGGCAGACAGGCGGCCTCCCCAGGGGAGAGGAAGATAATACTGAACAACAGTAATGAACAGAATAATAATGAATCATGAAATCAACTCTCTCCAGCCATGGGGACAACAACAACTTAGATGAAACTTTGTATGATATAATCCTCATCCTTGGAGGATTGTTCCAAAGGCCACCTCCTCCGTGAAGTCCTCCTAGACTCCCCCGTCCCCCCACATCTACTTCCCTTCTGAACTCCTACAGTACCAACACCTGCTGTGCACAGCTTAATTCATGCTCTCTTACAGGATCCCCCAGATATTTCATATGCATGAGATGTTCACTCTTTGCGACCCCCTGGACTGTAACCTGCCAGGCTCCTCTGCCCGTGAGACTTTCCAGGCAAGAATACTGGAGTGGATAGCCATTCCCTTTTCCAGGGGATCTTCCTGACCCAGGGATTGAACCCGGGTCTTCCACACTGCAGGCAAATTCTTTACCATCTGAGCCACCAGAGAAGCCCTCCAACTGAACAGTAAGCAGGTTGAGGGCAAAGGCTGAGGCTCGCGCCTCTTCTGTCCTGCCTCCCCCAGGTTTGCACAGAGGGGTGCACTATAAAGTCAGCCAAATGATTGATATGCAGTGACAGTGGGCAGTTAAGGACAGTGATGAGACATGGGGACACAGAGGACACACCCCCAGCAAGGCTCTCACTCATGTCTGAGCCAGCACTTGACTGAGATTGGCATCTCTGGTCAGTGTACGGAGGATTTTTCTTTGGTGGGAAAGGTCAGTTGACTTTTAGGGACATTTTGGTCCCTCTAATTCCATTGCTGAAAAGGGCTATTGTGAGCTATAGCTGCAAAGAGGCGTTGCTCCCCAGCTCCTAGGCTCCAAACCCCAGTTACAGACCTGTGGAGGTGGCAGCCATGCCGTGGGACAGGGTGGATGAGCTGGGGGCCAGATTGTTCTGCATGCCGAACACTGAGAGGAATTGAGGACAGGTGAGAGCAGGTACATAGATGAGGCCCTCTAAGTAAGGTAGCCAGCCCCAGGAGCCCCCTAAACCACTTTCACGATGAATGCCCTTGCATATGACAGAGACTCTGAACCTTCTCAGTTCCCACACTCTTACTGACATGGTAAGTTTTTAAACACTGCTCTTCCCCCCACCGCCCCACCCAGAAAATTCCTAAGCTCCATTTATTGAGTAACTTAGGTCCACACAACTTAATAGTAGTAGTTTGCATAGGGTCTGACAGATGTTACTATATGCCTCAAAAATTTCAAATATCCCAGGGGTTCCCTTCTCTGCAGGACCCTAGGGTGCCTCGGTACACAGCATGGGAACTGCAGATCCAGACACATGGCTGAGGCACTAACAGCACAGGACCTTATTTTTCCTTCTGACTCAAGCACCTAGAAGTCCCCTCACCCCCAGTAGTATTTCAAAGGCTGGTTGGTTGTCTGTTTTTAACAGTGTAGAAGCTCATTCCTCCCTAGCTAACAGCTTCTTGTATTCCATCCTATCTGGAGTTTGGGGCACAAAATCCAACATCAGCCCATCCTCCTCAGTCAGGATTTTGCAGAGTAAACTAGCAAAGGCAAGAGGAAAAAAAAACCTTGAATCTGGTATCTGCTGGGTTTGTGGGACACTAGTTAATTGGCAGTGTTGAAATCGGAAGTTAAGAAGGCCAAGGAAAATAAAAATGGCCTACATCACTATGTGATATTAGTCATGATAACACAGAAAGAAGACAAATTCCTTTAACAAAAGGAATGGGCTGATAACTTATTTACATATAGGCTATGATGATGTATGTGGAAATAGAGTGAATAAATACTTTAAAAGGATTATACATCTGCATTGGAAGCAAAGCAGTAACATTGTTTGAGACTCCCAAGGAACTACAACATTTAAGATGTGGTTAAGTTCTTTGTAAATTAACAACGCTTTCCACCTAAAAATGTCGCGAGCTCTGCCTCACTTAGTCCCTTTACTTCCATCTCCCCCCCTCTCCTGTTAGATAGAGGGACAGGCACAGAATAAGCACGTAAGTGCAGCCTCGGGCCCCCTTTCCCTTGGGGACTGAGCTGCGTCTGTGATGGAGGGCAGGCTCTGAGTCTTCTAACGCAGCTCCTTGGTTACTGCTTCTGTGCTGCCACGTGTATGGAGGAAGTCCTCATGCTCTTGGTCAGGAAGAACATCTTCCCTACAAACCATTCCATTTCCCTCACTAGGCAAGAGCAACCATTTTTTTCAAGCTGGCAAGCACTGACCTGAGGAGCTGGTGCTGATTCCGGGCTGCAGAGTTGGGGAGCAGGAGGCCATGTTATTTGGAACTCCAAAGACTACGGGAGAGGGAAGAAGGTTGGTGAGAGTACATCCGCACAGAACAGGGGCAGAGAAGCGCTGGAAGAAAGGCCAGCATTGCACTGTGTTACACTACTGTTTTTAGGAAAACCTTGGGCTCCTGCTTTGCAGCATGGAACCAATCATTAGTCCATGGTGTGCCTTGGGTCATAATAGCCAATGGGCAGTTGCAGGTTGGTGGGGCTTTGAATGGACATCGATTCCAGCCAAGCCCTTCTCATTCATGACTGCTTCAAAGAGAGGGCACTTAAAACCCAGAGAAGTTAAAGGATCTCTCAAGTTTACACAGTTAATCCTTATATTTGTTTTCATGTTCTTTCTCATCATATATAGATGTGTGTGTGTGTGTGTGTGTGTGTGTGTGTGTGTGTGTGTGTATTCCACCAGAGGAATCAGCATAGAAATTGAATTGAAGTTCCAGTGGAAAAATCTTGGGCTGCTTGGCCACAGGAAGCCCTTCTAGGAAGCCATGACGTGGGGCCGTTCAGCTCCAGGGTGAGATGTGGAGGGGTCAGGACAGGGAGGGGCTGTGAGCCGCGAGCCACATACCTGATCCTGCAGAATAGGCATTGGTGTTGAGCAGGGATGAGCTCTGGGTTGTGATGTTGTTGTGATAGGTGCCCATGGAGGACCCTGCCGGCAACGTGGAGGACCACACATGGGAGGGAAGGTTGGCATCCAGGATGGTTGTATCATAGGTGCCAGACACTGAAAACATACACACACCCCAGTGAGACAAACCCATTCTCTGTGCTGGGGAACCCAGTGGGCTTGGTTTGCCAGGACTTTCCCAGTTTTAGCCCTGAAGGTCCCTAGTCCTGGCAACTCCCTCAGTCTAAGGAAACTGCAGCAGTTGGTCATCCCACTTCTGTCTGAAATCTTGTTGCTGGTGAAAACCTGATCTCTTGAGTCAGAAATTCTTGTTGGCTCTTGATGAAATTTGAAGTAGGTAAATTTTGCTCTAGGGTTGCCCATTTCTCCTTCTAAGCCCCCCTTACCACCTCCCAGTGCACTGTCCCCACTAATGGTCTCTCTCTCTCTCTCTGTTGCTGACTCCCCTTCACAGATGCCATGGAGCTACGACTCCTTTACAGTAGAATTGCAGACAGCAGCGCAGGAAGGGAAGTCCTCAGTTCCGAGGCCACTCTGTACCAGTGGCAGCCTTCTCCTGTTGAACGCTCCTTAAACATTTCTTTGTGCCAACCAGGCCCAAGGGGCATGCTGTTACCCTGAGTGGCATTGGGCACATCTCAAATCTGAAACCAATTCTGCCTATTAATAAACTGAGTGGGAGTTAGCCACACAGGTCACAAACTACTCTGAGGTTTGGTTTTATATTGAAAAACAAAAAATTGCTATCTCAAGGGTTTTTTTTTTTTCTCCAGTAGTGAGAGGAAAGCTTCAACTCATATATAGCAGAACTGGCTTCTCTCCTCACCTCCCCCCAGGGACCTGCTGATTCATCTCTCTGCCTCCCACAGAACCCGCCTTGCACTTGGCAGGCACATGATGTATGAGTCCTGAACTACACTCAGCCTGCTTGTCTTCCCTTCAGTCTACCCTGCTCACTGCCTTTCCGCAGTGCCCAGTGCTTGGAATAGAGGCAGTACATAATAAATGTTTATCAGATGAGTGAATGAATGACAGAAAACACTACAACCTTCCCCAATATTCTTCCTTCGGGGAACCTGGCCAACACATTCCCAGGACAAGTCAAGAATTTCCTGGGAGAATCTCTAGGCTCTAGAGCCAGACGATGGCCGGCACGTGGGAAGGCTGATCAGATGGAGGTGAGAAGATGCAGTCCACATTTTCACACTGCAGGAAGAGCAGTGCTCAGGGTTTTGCGAAGTCTCCGCTGCATCCTGAAGAGCCTGCCTGGGCACACCTATCACCTTACTCCCTTCCTTCCATAGCAGCCTGGGGCTGGGGGGCTTACCTGACTGGGAGCTCGCTGTCACCACCTTGGTCTCCACAGTGCCTTTCTTGGGGATGGGGAGTGTGTTAGAGGAATTCCGGGTGGGGCTCACACTTGCTGAGCGGCTCCCCTTGAGCAAACGTTTGACGTCATCCAATTCTGTCCCTGAAAGGAATCCCCTAGTTTTTCATTCGGCTTGGGATTCCTTCCCAAGCTGCAGTGGTGAACATTCACGGCACCCTGAACACTGGGGAGGCTGAAGCCTCCACTTCACCTGCTGGGACATTTCTGGTTAGCCTTGTCATTTCTGCATTTTGTCAATTTATAGCACTGATTAACCTGGCACTTTGTAATGTTAATAGCCTCATAAATCTAGTGGCTCTACAAGGAGGTCAAAGTCCTCAGTAGATATTTCCTAATTAGACATCACAGGGAAGACTCTGTGGCTGGAAGACCCTGTCATCCTGGATCGGGGGAGCATTCACACCTGGGATAGCCAGAGAACAAGACCCCTTGAAACAAATGGTTCAGCGGTACTCTCATCCGGGCAGAGGCTGCCTCGGGTGTGGGGTCTCTGACCTTGTATGCTCTGAAGTGTCAAAAGGAATGTGTGGTCCATAACTCTTAAACATTATGCTGCTTTCCTGTGAGTTAATTTCCAGACCCTCTGGCAATGAGGATTTGCAATGAGGTGATTCAGTGGAGTAAAACATGCTGTGCCTCCCAAGGTGGCAAACAGAAGAGGAGGGTGGCATGGTGCAAGGGCAACGTGTGAGAGGAGACATTTGCTGATAACATGTGCCAGAGGTCCGCCCAGGCACCCCCACCCCTGAGAGCTCCAGACTGTGTGCTCCACAACCTCCTTCCCAAGCCTGGAAAGACTCAGGTGAGACCGTGTCAGGCCTGGTGTTGGATCCCACGGCCTAGGCCCTGAGCTCCTGGGACAAGCCCCAGTCTCTGATTCCTGAGCCACCTGAGCCAGCTCTTTCTCTTCCTGGTCTGTTCTTGGCTCCCACCCACCCACAACAGGAGTGCCACACGGTCAACAGAGACAAGGGAATCCCTGACATCTGAGATAACCAGGTTCGAACTCTCACACGTCTGCCTTCTCTGGTCTTAACCACCTCCTGGAGTCCCCTCCTGCTCCTTTTCCTTCAGGTGTACAGAAACTTCCTCCCGTGTCTCTGCCCACTCCTCTCGCTGAGACCCTCCTTCAGTCTCCCTTCCAGTGACTGACTGACCCGGGAAGACTCCTCTGGCCCCCGCTCCCTCCGTCCCGGAGCCGTCATGGCTGGGGCTTTATTGCCTGTGAACTACAGAGCAGCAGGGCCCAGGACTTGCTCAGCTCTGCTCCGCTGCATGCAGCCCTGGGTCCCCGTCACAACCTTAGACCTGTCATTTATGGCACGAGTGGCTGTGCACACGCAGCAGGGGCCCTGGGCTCTTGGGTCCCTCCCAGGACGGAGGCACTTACAGCGGGTGGACGGGGACGCGCTCTGCAGTCGGACTCGGATCTCGCTCTCTGTACAGGGGAGAGACGGAACAGCTGTGAGAGAAGAGGCTGGGCCCATAGTGCCTGACTGAGCTCTGAGCTGCAGATTTATCTTTGGGCTGCTCTGTGACCCAGGGACAGAAAACCTAGGTGTGCCCAGGATGAGTGCTGCTTAGAAAGAGGTGCCCTCTCCTTACCCCAGACCATAGCGCTGAGAGCAGAAACCCCAGGCTGAGTCTGGAGGCGCCATCACAATCAGCAATAACCAACCCCTTTCCTAGGGCCCTGGAGGAGGAAATGGCAACCCACTCCAGTATTCCTGCCTGGAGAATCCCGTGGACAGAGGAACCTGGTGGGCTGAAGTCCATGGGGTTGCAGAGAGTCAGACACGACTGAGCGACTCAGAACAGCTTCCTAGGGCCCACTCCCCTTTACCAGAACCAAGCTGCTCTCCTGTCTCTAGGGTTTCTTAGCCAATAGCAAGAGAATTCTAGTATTTCCTTAGTTAATCTTGGCCTCTTTAGGGCAGCAAGTGGGTGATTTAACATTCTAAGTTTCAGGAGGAGCATCAGCGTCAATCAACTATCAAGTTGTGTGTGGTTGGTATGCGCCTAACTTTCCAGGGCCCTGGGAGTCTTAGACTGACCCTTATGAATGCCCAGGGCCTAGGAATGCTGCCTTCAGCACAGCCCTGACACACTCCTTGCCACCCTCACCGGATAAATCAAGGGCAGCTTTCTCTAGGACCACATTCCCTCCTAGGGCCTTATCCACAAGCAGTTGTGGAGAGTGCAAAACTCTCGCAGAGAACTTCGTCCCCTGGAACAGTGAAAAAGAGGGGCTTGTGCTCATTTTTTTTTCGCTGCGTAAATGCAATTACAGCACAACTTGCTACAGTCACGCAGGAGACTGGACGTGAAATGAGATGTGATGCTAGCACCTTCACACGGTCCAGCAGAGCGAACCACTCCACACGCTTGCTAGTCTGCTGTCAAAAATCCACCCTTCCCAAAGGAGACCCTCAGGTGCTACAGGCTCCTTGAGGTCAGAAACCATGGCTTATTCATTCTTCACTCCTCACTTTTCCTGGCTCATGTCTGGATACACGTTAGATGCTCAGAAAATACTAGTTGGATGAACTGAACTGAACCCAGTGACAGAGATTACCTCGTGTTTGGCTACGTCCTCTGGTTGAAGAAGATGCTGAGAAATGAAGAAAAGTAATATTAGGCATATATAAGAGGTGGCATGCTAAATATCTGTGATATGGAGGCAGACCTATTTGGGTGGGGGAGGTTGTTTTCATAGTGCATTTATATCCAGATAGAAACCTTTATGGATGGTGGATGTTTAATAAATGATGCCCACATGGCCAAAGGGCAGCGAAAGTTATGTAAGCCCCAGTGGGTTTAGGGTGTTAAGTTAGCAAATGAATGTTAAATTGGCTCACATTTAGAATGTTAACTAAGGTAATCATGATCCGTTTGGACTGGTTGATCACATTGATTAAATATATCAAAAGACTTCCAGTCTTTCCTTCAGTTTTTTGTTAGAGACTTGGTTTTTGCACTGTAAGCAAGTAAGTAAATGAAATTATAATCACTCATATCATCAATTCTTATGCAGAGTGGGAACCCAAGACTATGGACTCAAGATTTAAGATTCCACCTCAGGTTTCATTTGGTTAAAACGTGCCCCTTTGAGGCTGCTGTGGTAGAGGGGCTGGGATGTTTGATATTTGTGCATTCTCACCCCTGTTCCCCTTTGTAGGAAGGTCTCTGTGGGTCCTGTGGAAGGGAAAACTCTATGATTGTTGCCTGGCCTTAGGGCTTATCTGCCCAAGCCTGAGCCTTGTATGAGAAGCTTGCCATTTCATGAGCAAAGACTTTTGACAGCAAACTGATGCGTCTGACCATCTGTCCCCTTAAGATGCTTCAGGAAAAGAGCCAAGAAAAAGAGGTCAGCAGAGGTCAGACTCTTCTAGCAGAACCCACTTAACTCATGATGTTAACTCATGATGTTCCCTCTCCATCCCTGCCAGGATTTACCGACCATTTCTTTAGAAAATAAGGATAGGACATACCAAATTCCTTCCGAGGATACTCAGGGGAAGAGTTGCCGCTGGAGCTCCCTGGAGAAAGGACAAACATTTAGTACAAACGGCCACTTAAACCCAAATAGCTTCTGAGAGAGTGGGTCCTTTCTGCACCTTTGCAGCCTGGGTGTTCAGCCCAGGATTTAAACACATTACGCCCAAGGGCCTTGCTTGTGGCACTTCCTCCTGGTCACTGATCTACTTCGGTGGGACGAGGTTTGAACAAAGGACAGCTGTTTCATTTCCTTTTTGTTTTCACTTCCTCAGCTCTGCCCTACGCAGTGCTGATGCCGCTGGCCCATCTCTGATCAAACGAACGTGCGGTCAGCACCAGCAGTTCTCTGACCTCGTGCGGCTTGTTCCGGAGGTGGGCCTTGTTGAATGAAGAGACCGGTGCTGGCAGAGCAGCAGGGTGCATTTGTGGTGATCCTCTCCACCTGGCCTGGATTTAGGGTTCTCCCTACCCTTGGCAGCCCTGGGTCAAAATCATTTACTGGGATGTCCAGAAGCAGGATACCCTGCTTTTCTATCACTAGTACCCATCTCATTCACTATTAGACCCATTTGCACCTGGCTTGTCTGTTTCCCACTAAAACTGTAGATTTATGTAGATCACCAGGAATTCTAGTAACCTTAGGGACCCCAGATGTCTTCCTCTCACCTCTTCCTTCTTGATTATAAGCTTTCCCCTTCTCTCTCTGACTTAAATGGCATTGCCATTGACTTCTCCTTTCTGTGATCTGGCTCTTCTTTCTCCATTTTTCCCCAAACTTTCTTTCTGCTGTGTTCTCTTCTGCTCTTGAACTCTCTTCCCTGACAAACTCCTTCAGTTTCCAACTTCTGCTAACAACCCTATATGGATAACCCCACGCTGGGTGTCTTGCCTTGACTTCTTCCCTGAGCTCAAGTCCTATGTGTCCTGTTGCCTGCGAAGTAGCCCCACCAGAAAGTCATGCCAGAAGCTCCATTTTAGGACAAAATAACTGAATTCATTCAAAGGATGAGAGAAGCTACTGAGGGGAGAGAGTAGTTCTTTCTTAAAGTCTGTGGGGCCCATACCTTCATATGTTCCATGGCGGGTGACATGAGTCTTCCTCTCGAAAGTTGAGCCTGGTGAGTTGGGCAGAGTGGAGGCAGGTGAATGGGCCCTCCTGTAACTGGAGGTGGAGGCATTGCCTCGCATGCTCCCACCTACAAGTGGGGAAATTCATAAACCCTCAGAGCACTTCACAGGGTGACATACAGTTATACTAGGTACATGCAGTCAGTCCTAATGAAGGAGGGCCCTGTGGAGGGGCCAGAGGCCTTCAGCAGAGCGTGACCAAAAGGGTGCTCAGAAATAAGGGTGGAATTACTGCTGCTGTCCTTTCCCAGAACCCTGAAAGGCAGGGAGGTCCTTTCTGTCTGTAGCCAAAGTGCATGGAAGTGGAGAAGCAGAATGTTTCCTAAGGACCTGGCCTGTAATTGTAGACCACTGCTGGGTGCACCGGAATGCAAGCCCACATGCAACTGTCTCTCCACAGGTAAGGACTTGTGCAGGTAAGGAAATCCAGTGACATACAACCCCAGACTGTGTGAGTCGGACAGCTCAGCTGTTTTGCATACCTTGGGTCTTCTCTTCAGTGTCATTCCAAGATTTAAAAATGACTCTGGACTCACAGACTTAGAGGATGAACTTCCAGTTGCAGGTTGAGGTGGGGTGGGCAGGGGGAGAGAATGGGGAATGGAAGTAAAGGATTGTTAGGGAGTTTGGGATGGGCTTCCCTTGTGGCTCAGTTGGTAAAAAGTCCGCCTGCAGTGCTGGAGACCTGAGTTCGATCCCTTGGTTGGGAAGATCCCCTGGAGAAGGGAAAGGCTACCCACTCTAGTATTCTAGCCTAGAGAATCCCATGGACTATACAGATCGCAAAGAGTTGGATGCGACTGAGCAACTTTCACTTCATTTCACTTTGGGATGGACATGTACACACTGTGGTATCTTAAATGGATAACCAATAAGATCCTACTCTATAGCACAGGGAACTCTGTTCAATGTTATCTGGCAGCCTGGGTGGGAGGGGAGTTTGGGGGAGGATGGATACATTTATATGTACATCCACCTGAAACTACCACAACATTGTTAATTGGCTATGCTCCAATATAAAGTAAAACGTTTAAAACTATAGCTTTAGAGGCAATGTCTATATATATGTATTTTCCCTGCTTTGTTTGTTGTGTTTCAGTTGAAAGTTACCAGGAAATATTATTTCTTTGGGATCTACTGGGTTTGTGTTGGATGTTTGCCCAGTGGAAACTCACACAGTCTGGGATTGTATGTCACCGGATTTCCTTAGCACAGTAACCTAATCATTAAGTTTCTTTTGTTGATTTGTTGTTGTTAATTCAAATTGTAAACCCTCAGACATGCATACCCTTTTCTAAAAGAAATGACTTACAGAGAGTAAGTAGTTCAGTGGGGAAGGAGTCAGCTCTCTAGGAAGGCTTCTTAATCACGGTACTTATATTGGGGACATAATGACAACTGATCCCATTTGAAATAGGCCTCACAGCTCTTTGGGGCATTTGCAATGGGTGACAGACAGTGGTGGTGATCCCTCTCCCTGCCCAGCTCCCCTTTCCCGACCCCTCCCACCAGCAGGCACTTACTTGAGTTTATGTAGCCGCTGCTGCCATGCGTCAGGCTCTGTTTCTCCAGCCGGCTCCCTCCACCCAGAGACCCTGTTTTAGCATAGCCATTGCTGGTCCCCCCTTCTGCAGAAATGAGGAGCAGGTGACAATTTACAAGTGGACTCAGCAGCCCCTCTCACGCACCTTCCCTGGCCTCACCCACGACCCTCTTGGTTTGGGGCCCCTTTCCCAGCGGCACCACACGGATCTTATTTTGTTTGTTTTTGATACAAATGTCAAGAGCAAATATTCTACTGAATTTAAAAAGAAAGTTCCCAGGGTGGTTGCTGATTAGGGTAATTTAAGTATTAGAAGAGTCAGCAAGTGATGAAAACTCCTTGAGGCCAGGGCCCGGGTTGGACTTTTATGAATGCCTGGCCAGTGCCCTGGACCTGGCAGCCACTGGAAGTGTCAGAGGGCTGAGTGACAGCTCTATGAGGATGGTGTTTGGCCTGGCAGCCCATCATGCTCCAACCTATGTGTGGATGCGGGGGCTTCCCACCCCTTCCTGGACCAGGATTCCCAGGAGGTGCAGGGCTAGCTCGGGGGCTTGGATTTCCATTATAGAATCCACTAACCCCAGCGACCTCCTGAGAGAAGAGCAGATTCAAACAGAAGCCTGACTATGGTTCCCTCCTCCTAACCCAGGCCCAGGCTGGAGAAGATTTCTGATATTTTAGTGTCCAATCAAATCTAGAGAGACAGAAACCAGATTTGTGTATTTTAGGGGCCAGGGAGAGGGGAGAGCAGATGGAAATGTTCTAAAATTAGATTGTTGCAAAGGGGCCACATGACTCTATGGATGCGCTAATGACCATTGAATTACACACTTCAAACTGGTGGAGTCTGTGGGATATAAGTTAAAGTCAACACAGCTGTTAAAAAAAAGATTTCCGATATTCTGGATTTGCTGGACTGACGCGTGAGAGCCCATGAAAAAGGTTACACGTGGAGCCCTTCACATGAGCCTTAGTGAGAAGCAAGTTCTCAGAATAAGTCACTTACTTGGTGGTAAGGATGTAAGTCTTGTAGTTACTGTTTCTGTGATGACTAGAAAAAGACAAAGAAAAGAGGAGATCTTACATAACGCACTGCAATTCCTCCACTTTGGCAAGGCCTCACATCTTTCATAAGCTCAGCACATTAAATTAGGTTCAAGGTAGATTTTTATACACTTGTGCTTTAAGGGATTTGATCTGACCTTCTGTAAAAGCAAATAGGTGCAATAACAATGGGACTTAATGTACCTAGAAAATAGGTTTATATTTCTTTGGGACCAAAAGTAGTTAGTTACCCACTGATTTGAAAAATGAGTTACCATGCATTAATGTCTCTCATCTAACAATTAGATCTAGCCCAGGCCTGGATTCACCTTTGAAGGAAGATCAGAACCTCAAGCCACTTTTCTCTGCACTGTCCCTTTTGAACAGTTACCCAGTCCAGCTGAGGCCAGGACATCTTCCTGGCTGATTCCACTGTGATGTGGATAATGACCCTGAACTTCTTTGTGAATCTGGGGGTATCTCAAGGACGCATAATTCATTCTAAAATTTTCAGGGCCATGCCTGAGTGTGAGGAGATGTACGAAGGAAGGGGGTTGATAAGTCACATTTGGTGCTTGGTGAAATCATGGGCAGGTGAATATTCAAGACAGACTTGAGAATCAGTCCCTTTGCCTCCTGAAATGGAGAAGGTGCCAAGTGGTGGTGAGGCTATGGAGGTCATCAATGTTTTTTGTGTTTTTTAAAAACACCAGTTAGAATAAAGAACTCTTGCCTTCCTGAATCACTCTCTCCTCTACAGCGGCATGGGGGGTGGGTAGATTCTGAAACCATAACTGGGCCAATTTTGTGCTCTGACTGTGACCATCATCAACCACTGCCTCCCCCTGCATTGGACATCAAGGTGCCCCTATTTAGCTGAGCCCCTGTCTTCTGAAATCACACTTCTCACGCATACATGTGTGCACAGGCCAGAGTATATGCATGTATGTGGTATGCATGCAGGTGTGGCTCATGAAAATAGAAAAGGATGAAGAGGATGGTGGGGCGCCGCTTTGTGTGCTGGCAACTGCTTCTTCCCACACGGCTATTACTGCTCCCACTCGTCACCCTTTCTTCACTCTGCGTGTTCCTATTAGTTTGGTTGTCTTAGCAGCAACGCGGGGTTATTAAAGGAGCAGAAGCAGCATCACATGCATAAAAGGAAACGGTTGTAGAGACAAAAATGGCAGCTTGATTTGAATAATAGTCCTTGAGCTTTCACTAAACCTCTTGTTGTGTGGACTTTTGGGATTCTATGACACATAAAAATAAATTATTTCTGAAGAGTTCCAAGTCTGTGGACGCAGAGATTTTTTTTTTTTTATTGGAGATATATGAAAGTCACAGGATAGATGAAAGAGTTAGAGCTGCTAAGGGGACAGTTTAAATGTCTCTGAATTTATCATTTGGGCAGTTTCACAAAAGAAATGTGCCTGTTTTCAGTTTTCAGTGTAGATTGCAACTATGACACCAGTGTGACTCCAACTTTGTCCCTGCAGTAATGGGGATATTATTCTTTTGGATTTCCATCACGCTGTATCCCTAAATAAGAACACGATTGAATAAACTCTAGTAAATTCATTCAACAGGATATTATGAAATCATTAAAAGTGCTGGTTATAACAACTGTAACATTGAAATGGCAATTCTGGTCTTTGAAGAAAAAACGGAACATATTTCGATTACAAGCATATTTAAAAAATCAACAAAAGCCTTCTTAAAGGAAAAAATAAAGCCTATTTAGAAATACATTTAAAATTGTACAGTGAAAAAAAGAGCAAAAAACTAAGAAAAAACTAAAAACAAAAAACATAAGAAATAGAAAAAAAGATACAGTAGTTGTGGTAGAATTAGGGACGAATCATTTACTTTTTCCAAATTTTTTATCACTTTTATAATGACATTTATCACGCTCTTACTTCTTTCAGTGACTTCAGTGCCATCTCGTTTGTTCTTGGTTACATCCATATCATCGCCACCTACAGAAAAAGCCAAAACCAGGAATAGCCATGTCCATTACCACCCCTTTTCATAAGTGTAGGTCCCTACTATTCAAGCTGAGAACTAAAACTGGGTTCCCAGGATTCAAAGCATAATTCTTTCGTGTGCATATATTTTAAGAAGAGCCATTCCCATTTCTTGTATTAGTTAGGGAGTAATTTAATAGTTCCAGCTTGGATCCTATTCTTTAGTACTGAGATCTTTTTTTTTTTTTTTCAGGGTCCAGTTGACCAGGTTGCACCCTGCTGAGCATTAAAGGTCTTACATAGATCTGGCACCCTGACATTTGACTATAAAACTTCCACTTTTTGCCAAGTAGTACAATATCTCTCAAAGCATGTGGTGCTTTCAGCTAATTCATTTTGATGTATCCCACAATGTTCAGTGTTCTATACAATGCTCTGTGAATAGAAGACATTCATGCTTCATTATTTAGAGTTCAGATGTGAGAATGATGTTTGATGGGTTGAAATCAGGATAAAAACCATTATGATGGTCGTACTTGTGTGGAACTTTATACTTCACAACATGAAATTTTCTCTTTAACAACAACCCTACTATGCTTCTTTACAGACTTATGTAGAAAAAAAAAAACAACAACAAGAAAGTCAATGTAAAATCTATTGAAATATGTAGGAAAAGATTTGTACAAGTCATCTATGTTCTCCCTTCACTCTTACTCTGGGCAGAAAAATCACTGAGATCTTGTCCACTGTGTCCTGAAGCGTGGATGGGATGAGGCAAGGCTGACTTCAGGGGTGGGGCTGGGCCAGGCTGGGGAGGAGCATGGTTCAGGAGACCAAGGCAAGGATCCCTGTTCCAACTGGGTGCTTTTTGGCTGTAGTTACCAGTTTCAGGCTCTGCAAGGACTTGAAACCTGGCTCTCCCTGGGGTTCTCTCTGCCCAACCTTCCTTTCCTCCTACTTGATCTTTTGGGTGCAGTTCAAATCGGGATTTTAGAATTCTGGAGCAAGCTACTCCCACCCAGGACACCCCTTTCTTGAAGATCTCTCCTTTCAGTCTTTTTCTCCTGCCTGGTGACTTTATGGTCTACTTATCCACTAGGTGCAATGGGCCCAGGGCCTAGTCCCATCATACTTTCAGGGGCCCGCAAAAATTGTTTAACTTCTTTTTAAAATCAAACAGAAAAATGAACACACTCTAACTTGGATTATATTCTTTCATGCAGTTTTTTGTCTCTCTCTCTTTTTTTTTTTAATAGAGGAAGGACATCCACAAAGGCAAAATTATCTAGGCCGACAAAAGTCCTAATGCAGCCCGGGGTGAGTTCCCCACTGAAAATCAAGACCACGCAAGACCAACTGGTCAACTACTTGGTGGAATCCACCAAGATCCGCACAGTTAGCGTCAGAGCCTGATCAAATGTGCCAACTCTTTGCTCACTGGGGTTTTTTAAATGCAGCTCTAGGCAAGGAATGAGGGATCATGGAAAAATTCCTGGCTGCATCTAAGAAGACACAGAAGTTCTTTGCAGGTATGTTTCCAAGAGCTGAAGAGCAGAGGCTCCATGAACAATTTAACAGTGGAGTCCAGTTTTATCAGAGGGCCAAACCTAACTTGTGACTCTGTCTGTACTCCTGTAGGACTATGTCCCACCAGTCTACATACAGCCTGACACCCTCTTTGAAATCCACCGTTAAAGCATTAATTGCCTTTGGCATCTCTGAAGCTCCCCCACCCTCTTTTTTTTTTTTTTTAAATTCATCATCAGCTCTGAACCAGGAGGCATTTTGGAGATTAAATGTTCACATGCCCCTGGATGCCAGTGGGGAGCCACCTAGTATGGCAGCACCTGAATTGTTATAAACAGTTCCTTTCAGGATAATATTTTATAACAACTTATGGAAACTGTAACTTTCCACAAGTTATCACTTATTACCATCCTTAAATGAAAGTTGCTGCTGGCAGCTATAAATTTGGATTGGCTGGGTCGTTTCCACTTATAGCCATCAAGGCAGACTGATGATAGCTCCAGTCCATTTGGTAAGAGTCTCAGCATCTAGGCAGCCAACCTGGCAAGTGTTTTCTTGTTCTTTCTGTACCTAAAAATATAACAAACATTTCTAGGTAGCCCCTATTTTTTTCTTAGGTCCCAATGATGAAGCCTGAAGATCTGCAACAAAAAAGCCAAGAGTTCCCTAACTTCCAGAGGGCACAAGGAGATAGCCTGCTAAGAAATCAGATGCCCCCCTCCAGAATGGGAGGGAGGGGAGCCCTCACTGGCCAGTGCTCTAGAGATAGAAGGGCCCCTGGGTGGGTGAAGGTAGATGCAAGCTCTGTCTCAGCCTGGAGTTCCTACATGGCTGCATCCCATGGCCTTACACAATGATTTCTTGGGCCTGAAATAAGGAAGGAGCTCTGCTGGCTTTACCCAGACTGATAGTCAGAAATGGCAGGGATGTACCAGGAGACAAATGCCTTTCAACCAGAGCTGAGAGGAAATTTCCTGTGAGTTATCAAAGTGAAAATGATGGATTGAGGCACAAACCTGGATGGGGATCATCCCATGGGGCTACAGTTTTCCCACAGGATTTCCTTCTTAAATATTTTAAGTGCCGAGAGTTTTTAAAAAGTGTAACATAAGGGAAAGGAAAGTACATGCCCAGACTCGTGGCTGAGCCTGCCTCTCCCAGCAGTGCTTATCTGAACGCCTTGCCCCAAAAGTAATATTTAACGAAAGCACAGTCAAGTAGCATAATTTTAAACTTCTGGGATGTTTGGGCCACTTTACTAGAACTGAGGATAAGCAGGTCATTCAAGTCCTCAGTTCCAAAATTATGTTAATTTCCATTCATAGTTCTAAGGGGCTGCTTCGTGGTTATTTCATACTGTTCTTTAGAAGACATAAAAGTGATCCTGTGCCATTTTCTTATGTAAGAAAACACAATTCAGAATCATTTTTCTACTTTTATGAGTTTTTTCCCTTTCCGCTTCATTTAAATGATGTCACATCCACCTAAAACTATTCCTATTGATGATGGGGTGTAACCCAGGCACAAACAGGGCCAAATTGCTGATACCAAGAGAAAACCATCTCAACTGACCTTCTTATAACAATTCATGAAACGCTTTGTCTTTAGCACAAAGAAGGGAATAGAGAAGAAAATGTTTTTCTATTTTAGGAATAAATGTCCCTATACTCTGCTAAGGAATCATAGGTATCCTTACAGCTCTTGTTACTCCAATCTCTGTACACTTTACATTTTAAAACAACAACAAAATAACCAAAGTGTGGGGAAACCACCCACTAGCTATTGCTCTGTTAACACAGAAGGGCCAAGCAGTTTGCAGGGGCTATGAATACCCATGCCCTAGGGTTGATAGTCTCAGAGGCTTCTGTCTCTACACCCCTCTGGCAAGCAATGGGTGCCCTCACCTCTGCATTTAGCATCCTCCATTTTCATAACCAGGGCTGGGGGAGCTTGGGCCCTAGCTTGGTGATTAAGCTGCTTGTTTATAGCCATGTTTGGTTAAATCCTGCTACCACTAACAATGGCAAATGAGCCAAACCAGGCAGATACAAACTTCTTTTGGTTAGGCATAATTTAAAAATGTGGTTAGTTCTTAGGTCAGAGCGGTTTCAGCAATCTGGGTTTCTATCCAAGCTTGAAGCAAGACTCCTTGCTTTAAGTGCCCTCCTGTTAACTCTGATCAGATTTGTGGGAGGGTTTTGAAGGGGCTGAGAGTAAAGCAAGCTTTCTCTGATTTTCAAAAGGGTTCCACTGGGGGCTGTACTTTTGCTTTAGTTTAGTTTCGACTTAGATTTGTGCCTTAGCTGTAAGAGAAAGCACATGGGGGTAAGAGGAATGATTCCGCTTTTCAAACAGATTTCTTTAAAAAATCTCCCTACATTTTATGGAAAGAACAAATCCAACCATTAAGCTACTGATTAGCTGCTTCTCAAAAAAATGAGGTGCTAGAGGATTTGCCAACACTTCAAAAAAGTAAAGTGGTAAATTGTCAGTTAGTAGTTAATGTGGTCTGTGAGATACCTAAACTGGTAGTTCTCATCCCAAAATGAATTTCTTTTGGTCTACATTGGCCTGTAAAATGTGACAGACTTTTTTTTTTTTTCCTTGTTCCAAGTTTGACTCCAGGAAGTTCCTGGATTAACTATATCATTTCAGATATTTCAGTTTACTTTAGATTAGGGGTAATAAGTGTAGAGTGTGATATACAGCCAGCCCCTTGAGCTTAGTCAGAACCTGCCAGCACAGACGCTGGGGGAGCACACTGGTGCTCAGGGGTTACTTCTAGAAACCCCCACTCAGCTACACTTTGATTTCGGAGCTGTTCTCTGCTATCAAGGGGAGAGAGGGGAAGTAAAGAAGGGTAGGGAGAGAGAAGGAGAGAGAAACCGAGATTGAGAGAGAAGGAATTTTAAACTCTTTATATTCTATAAAACAGTTTAACACAAGTCATTTTACAATACTGAAAACAATACCAAAGAAATCTTGTCATCAGAGTTCACTTTATCTTCACTGGTTTTTTTATTCTCTTTCCCACTGTCAAAACTTTCTTGTCCCTTTAAAAGACCTACCCTAAGTAGAACACATAAGTCAAACTAATCATTTATGATCAATTAATCACATCAACAGAACACTGGAAATTAAAGAATGCCATCTTAGATTCTCTGACAAACATTCAAGTTCTCAGCGGCAAACCTCAAATTAAAGTCTTACAGGAAGCGAGAACCACCAAATTCCTATGACTTACCTAGTTTGAGATGCCGAAGGAATCGGAAACAACTTTGAGTAAATGCCCCTTCTTTCTTCCCCTGACGTTTTCTTCTAGACTGTTTGCCGTTCCCACTTTTTTTTTTATCCAGACCCAGCCAAGGTGTGTTAGAGCTGAGTGATCTTTCAAAAATGTTCACTTCTCTCCCCCTTGTTTCTTTCAGTTCTTTGCTTCCAAACAAGTCCTGACAAAGGTGTGTTGAGGTTTAAAGCATGACTCCACCCTTCCAATTATCTGACACTTGCAGGATTAAAAAAAAATCTGCCTCCAGGAATCAAACTTTACAGGAGGCAGAAAGCTTCTCCAGTTTAGAGCTATGGGATTAACCATTTATGGGCCATGGGAAAAGGGAACAAAGGTTCAGCATAAAGGAAATGACCTTTTATTACTCCTCTTTACCTTTCACAGCCAGAGAACTGCCACAGCTTGGTATTCCCCTCCCTCGCTGCCATCAGTTCGGCTCAGTTCAGTCAGTCATGTCCAGCTCTTTATGATCCTGTGGACTGCCGCATGCCAGGCCTCCCTGTCCATCACCAACTCCCAGAGTTTATTCAAACTCATGTCCATTGAGTCAGTGATGCCATCCAACCATCTCATCCTCTGTTGTCCCCTTCTCCTCTCACTTTCAATCTTCCCAGCATCAGCGTCTTTTCAAATAACTTAGTTCTTTGCACCAGTGGCCAAAGTATTGGAGTTTAAGCTTCAGCATCAGTCCTTCCGATGAACATTCAGGACTGATTTCCTTTAGGATGGACTGGTTGGATCTCCTTGCAGTCCAAGGGACTCTCAAGAGTCTTCTCCAATACCACAGTTCAAAAGCATCGATTCTTTGGCACTCAGCTTTCTTTATAGTCCACCTCTCACATCCATACATGACTCCTGGAAAAGCCATAGCCTTGACTAGACGGACCTTTGTTGACAAAGTAATGTTTCTGCTTTTGAATATGCTGTCTAGGTTGGTCATAACTTTCCTTCCAAGGAGTAAGCGTCTTTTACTTTCATGGCTGCAATCACCATCTGCAGTGATTTTGGAGCCTCCCAAAATAAAGTCTTTCACTGTTTCCATTGTTTCCCCATCTATTTGCCAAGAAGTGATGGGACCAGATGCCATGATCTTCGTTTTCTGAAGGTTGAGTTTTAAGCCAATTTTTTAATTCTCTTCTTTCACTTTCATCAAGCTCTTTAGTTCTTCACTTTTTGCCATAAGTGTGGTGTCATCTGCATATCCAAGGTTATTGATACTTCTCCCAGCAATCTTGATTCCAGCTTGTGCTTTATCCAGCCTGGAATTTTGCATGATGTACTCTGCATATTAAGTTAAATAAGCAGGTTGACAATATACAACCTTGACATACTCCTTTCCTGATTTGGAACAAGTCTGTTGTTCCGTGTCTGGTTCTGTTACTTCTTGACCTACATACAGATTTCTCAAGAGGCAGGTCAGGTGGTCTGGTATTCCCATCTCTTTAAGAATTTTCCACAGTTTGTTGTGATCCATACAGTCAAAGGCTTGGCATAGCAAATAAAGCAGAAGTAGATGCTTTTCTGGAACTCTCTCACTTTTTCAATGATCCAGCAGATGTTGGCAATTTGATCTCTGGTTCCTCTGCCTTTTCTAAATCCAGCTGCCATGGGAATAGTCAAAATCCCGATGTGTGTGACTCATAGTGTATCCAGGCCTGTGGGGGACCTGTGGTCAGGGTCTGAGCCTAAGCCCTAGAAAAACTATGAAGTTGACAGGATTTATTTCTGAGATCTGTTTCCCCTATATATCATGGACAAATGCTGGTGACTTAAACAGTAAAGAATCTGCCTGCCATGCAGGAGACCCGGTTCTATCCCTGGGTCAGGAAGATTCCCTGGAGAAGGAAATGGCAACCCACTCCAGTATTCTTGCCTGGGAAATCCCATGGACAGATAAGCCTGGCAGGCTACAGTCCATGGGGTTGCAAAAAGTCAGACATGACTGAGCAACTAACACTAATTAACTACTCCCCTATATATATCTTTTCCCTCTTTCTCTGATTCTGACCCAACCCAGGTCAAGCTTACCTGAAGGAAACAGTGGTGAACTAATTCAAAGTAAAATGTTAATAACTGAAAATACAGAGTAATTTGGTGGCACAGGCTTCACTTTTTTAAAGTAACCAGATAAAGTAATGCTGACTCCAAAGAGTGAAGTGAGGAACAGGATTTTAGGCATTTAGCAAGCTAATAATGGAAAGAGATACTGTTGGGGAGGGTTAAGGACCTTCTTGGTCCTCAAATCAGCACCCATGTAGACTCTATACAAGCAAAGACACATGTGAACTCCCAGAGGCCCTGTAACTCCAGGTATAACTCATAGGACCCTTAGACTTTTCTGAAGGGCCAATTTGCACCAACCTAGAAAGTTCCCATGAACACTGGATGGCATCTGGTTTTCTGGGACCCCCTAAAGACTACGTGAGACTCTTGGTATTGGTAATATGGGAAATCTGACCCTGGAACTCACTCAGGCAGTTCTTTGGAGCCATAACATCTTCTTGGGACCCAATGCCAGGTCTGGATTCCTTGATTTGAGGCATGATTCCTGGATCCTAGAGGGGAGTTGTGGGATTCTGGTAGCACAGTATCCATGCATGTCTGCACCATGCTATTGTGGGTACTCATACTGAGTGGATGAGTAGCAGACCACTAAGCACCCTCTATGGGGTTCTCACTCCTAAGCTCCCAATATTTCTGCACTGAAGTTGCTTATTTCAGAAAACTGTCAATGGTCTAGAATGTGACACTATTGGGTTCTTGTCTCCTGGAATGTTCCTGACTTCCCTAAATAGTTACTCATCATGTCTGCTGTTCATCTCACAGAAGAGTATTGAAGAATCTGGAAGATGGAAAGCTTTCAGCATGAAATTAACATAACACTGTCTCATTCACTTATTCATTAATTCATGAATTAAACAAAGATATACTGGCTTTTTGGCTCCTTAACTTGAAGTCAGACATTGAACTGAGAATTTGGTGGTGAAATATAGATATATTTTCAGTTATTATGGAGTTCAGGGTCCAATGGAGGCGGACAGGCCTTAAATGTATTAGTCTGCTAGGGCTGCTGTAACAAAATACTGCTGGCCTTGCTAAAGAGAAATAGCAAGCCCCAGATGGAGTCATTTGCCCCCACAACACAGTAAAACAAGACTTAATTGCAGTTTTCACTTTTCCTAGGAATGGAATCTTTAAGTAGACAATCCTAAATTTCCTGATCAGCACTTAGTGAGGTAATTTGCATAATAAGAACCCTGACATTCCCTTTCCCCCCAAATAATGATCTGGCCTGAAACAATTCGTTTTTATCTTTTGCTAATAACATCCTCGCCCACCCTCCTCTGTCTACAAAAACCTTTCATTTTGTACAGCCCCTCACAGAGCTTCTATTTATTGGACCAGATGCTCCTTGGTTCTTGAATCTTTGAACAAAGCCAATTAGACCTTCAAATCTACTCTGTCAACTTTTTCTTTTTTAACAGATTGGTGGCAGCAGTGGGATCCAGGTGAACTTCTGAAGGCATTCAGTACATTCAAGGGTGGTGCCACATAACCCATTTTGAGTTCACTCCTTTCTCACTGTTTCCAAGGGATGTTGGGGAGTTCCTCTCTGCTAAGCTATGCTTTTTTGCATTCAAGCTCCCAATCTAATTGGCTTTCCTCCTCAGGACAAGTTAGCTTGAGCACGTAGATGATTCTACTCAGAACCCAACTGAACTGGCAGATGGTTCTGCCTTCAGCCCAGTCTCTAACCTTTCAGACCACAGTTGTCCAGGTGGAAAATCCAGCCCTTGGCTCTGTCCCTGGATTCCACATTGAACACTGCTGATAGTTTGGTCTGCAGTTCTGTTGTGAATCCTTCCTCAGGTTTCATGTTGGTAGCTGCTGCTGGTACCTGGAGCTTTCCATTTATGTGGAAGCAGATCATAGGTCCCAGTCCTTGGGGTTTGCTGGTCCAATCCTTTCCCCAGTCCAAGATTCCATGGGAACTGATGGTGGTGTGCACAGGGCTGTCTTCTGGCCAGGACATGTGAACATCTCTTAGTTGCTGCCAATACATTAAGGTGTTTGTCTTGTTTTGTGCAGATAAAGGCTATTGCTCAGTTGGTACCTGGAAAACCAAACAAAACTCCTGTGAGGTTTTGTCACCGGATCCCAGATCCCATGTTGGGAACTACTGGTGGCAGTGGTAGTCCCCCATTTATTTGGAATCATTCCACAGTCCCCATTTTGGGGGACCTGTGGATTCAGTTCTTTCTCCACACCCCAGATTATTGGTGTGGCTCCAAGAAACCCAAAGGCCTAGTTAAGAGCAATGGGATACTTTATATCTAAAGAGTTGTGTGAGCCACCTTATGGTACACTCATTTGCTTTACGTTTAACATCAATAGTCCTGGAATGGAAGTTGAAGGTGGCAAGATTTTACTAAAAACAATCTAGAATTACAATGGTCATTATGAAGAAAATTTCAAACAGACAAGATCATTTTAAAAGTGACCCAGCAATCCCACTGCTGGGCATACACACCGAGGAAACCAGAATTGAAAGAGACATGTGTACTCCAATGTTCATCGCAGCACTGTTTATAATAGCCAGGACATGGAAGCAACCTAGATGTCCATCTGCAGATGAATGGATGAGAAAGCTGTGGTACATATACACAATGGAGTATTACTCAGCCATTAAAAAGAATACATTTGAATCAGTTCTAATGAGGTGGATGAAACTGGAACCTATTATACAGAGTGAAGTAAGCCAGAAAGAAAAACACCAATACAGTATACTAACGCATATATATGGAATTTAGAAAGCTGGTAATGATAACCCTGTATATGAGACAGCAAAAGAGACACAGATGTATAGAACAGTCTTTTGGACTCTGTGGGAGAGGGAGAGGGTGGGATGATTTGGGAGAATGGCATTGAAACCTGTATAATATCATATAAGAAACAAATTGCCAGTCCAGGTTCAATGCAAGATACAGGATGCTTGGGGCTGGTGCACTGGGATGACCCAGAGGGATGGTAGGGGAGGGAGATGGGAGGAGGGTTCAGGATGGGGAACACGTGTACACCCGTGGTGGGTTCATGTTGATGTATGGCAAAACCAATACAATATTGTAAAGTAATTAGCATCCAATTAAAATAAATAAATTTAAATTTTAAAAAAAGTGCCCTTAAAAGCAAGAGTTCCCAAATCAAACAGGACGGAATACCTATTTTAATTAGTATGATGAAGGCTCTAAAATTTTTTGAAATTTTAAAACAGTTTCATTAAGTTTTGTTGTAAAAGACTAATGAAAAATGAAAGACACAGCTAGTATTTAAAACAACACCTAGGCCTCCCCCATTACACTCTTCTAGTTCATCAAAACACTGGCCCAGAAATTGATGCTTCAATTATAAACAATGGAGACACTGGAAAAAAGATTGTCCTCAAAGGCCCTAGGCAGATTCTTCAACATCAACTTAGGTGCCCTGATACAGAACCCTCCCAAAGTTGACGAAACTCAGGGATTTTCTGGTAAACTGCTGCATTATTCCCTTAAACAGCCAAGGGGGAACTAAAGTTAAAATTTATTGGGTTGTTCAATACTGCCAGAAATATTCAGTTTGTCCCAACTGAAACCTGACAAGATGTTTGAAAGGATTTAATAACTTTTAGATTAGAAATGAGGCCAGATTGGAAGCTGTTATTCAGGGCCTGCTAGGAATTTATTTTCAAAGGGCTTCTCCCCTAAGCTAAATATATTGAGAGAAAGAGACACTCCAACCATAGGCGGATGGGCGCACCAATCCTTTTTTGTCAATTCTCAAACCTCCTTTATTCATTTCAAAATAGTTGTAGATATCAGGACATTAGAAACAGAATTGTCTGGTAAATATGTCCCCAAACTCCATCTTGGAGAAAATTTGGATGCCTTCTCTATGAATCTTCTACCCTCATCTTCTCTAGAACCTAAGAGCCATTCTTTGAAATACGCATGTTTCTCATCAGAAGAAAATGGGGAAGAAGTATTTGGAAATTGGGAAGATTAAAAAAAAAAAAGCAAAAACTCAAGTGTCTTCTCCACAAATATGAGTTGTTATAAGATCTCTGCTGGCATGTCTATGTGTGTCTATATGTACATGTTATGGATGTGAGATACTTTGTACCTATGGCTGCTATTGCCAAAAATAATTTTGCAAAAGAACTGTATTTAATTTGGTTTAAACTCAAGTACTTACATAAACTAAGAGTTGGGTATTCCACAACTCTCAGAATATAGAGACTAACCCAAATGTTCTTTTTAAGTCTATGTGATCTAAGATTAATCCTTCATAAACAAAATCTAGTTAAAGTTTTTGGTTTAATTAAAACAGACATGTCTTTAGAGTTATCAGCTTTAAATATTAACACTTTTTATTCTACATTTGTTTACAAATTTATCAATAAGAAAAATAGATATGCTGAAGTTCAGATAGGACAAACCACTTTAGGGACCAAACGATTTAGTTTGGGAAAAGAGTTTATAAACATTTTAACAATTATATTTTCTGGCATATGTACTTAAAACTAACTTCTAAAATATTTTAGTAAATTGGAACCTTAGAGTTTTGGTAAATTAAGGTTAATGATAGAAATTCACTGAATAGAGTGTTTCAAAAAAACTAAAATATTATTTATTGAACATAGGTTTATCTATTTTTGGCTTCTTTTTAGAGGAACTTAAGGTATACTCGGTTCTGTTAGAAAACATGTCCTTTTATCACAATGAAAGATTACATTGTGAAGAAGGATGTTTCTAGAAATAATAAAATGTATTCACAAATTTGTCAATCTAAAGAATGCTGGTATAAGAGACAGTGTACAACTGTTTACATCCTAAATTTTCACTAGAAATTAAGGGTTTTGAATACTAATGTTATTAAAGCTACTGAAAATAAAAAGTAAAGCATCTCCATATGCCAGGAAAGTAGATTGTGTTTTTGGCTAAGAAAAGGAATGAGGATTGAAGATCTATTTTTGCTAAGAGGAAGTGAGAGTAATTTTGTCTAAACTAGAATATCTGTTTATTTCAAAGAAATGGAAGAAAATGAAGGACAGAGTAAATGTATAAAGAAAGAAAGAGAAAAAAGTATTGTACCTCATGTAATCAAACTGGTTAAAATCCAATTTTTATTATAAGGGTTTTAAAATTTAAAGTTTAACATCATAGTGTATTTATGTTTAAGTAGAACTTAAATTTTCTTTCATCTGCTAACTAAATAATTAAGAATTGTTTTATATTGATCCATAATCCTATTTAGTCAAGTGTCCAACCCTTTGGATATTTCTGACAAACTTTCCAAAATCAAGTTCTAAAAATGAAGTCTTTCTGATCTAGAAAAAACTTTGGGATTTTTCCAGAGGGCCCCTGGAACATCCCAAATATTTGTTAAACTAGTTAGGCTTTCTTCATATATTAAATTACATGAGAAGCATTGCCAAATAAGAAGTAACATTAAGATTTTTTTCCTTAATGTTGTGTCTTCAGAGGTAGATGTAAGTGTTCCAGAAATTATGTAAAATGCTGGTATAAAGTGCCATCTGTCATCAAAATTGAGTCTTGCACCAAAAGGACTGAACATGATATCAGGGAAATTCCCTGGCTGATTTTCATGCAAGGGGAGCAGCAATAGAATCTACAGCGATTGTCGCACTTGTGGGTGAAGCCCATTCTGCTTCTGCAGAAAATGACCCCTCGTTGCCTAACTTCTGACATTCTGATGTCCTTGTAACATGGCAACAGTCTGCTCCTGAATCGGAGACATTAAAATGGGTAAACAATGGCTGTAAGTGAAATGAACAGAAAGGGCTATGGGGGCAAAAAAGGCAGTGGCTTGGTTCTTCCTGGTTCCCTGGCAAAATCCATTTTGTCTTCAAATTTCTTAATCCACAATAGGGAAAACTTTTTATTTGTCCCCAGAGGCCTCAGAACTCCTCCTTCTGGGTCCTTTGAGTGTATCTACCTGGACTTTGTTCAGTTGTCATTTAGTACAGGTGATCAATATGTTTTTGTTGTTTGCATGTATGTTTTCTGGATGGGTTGTAGCCTTCCCTGCTTGCACTTACATCAACAACCAGGCCAAATTTAATATAAACAAGTTAGTTTCACTGAGATTATGCTTGGGAAAAAATGTAAAGAGAAATATGTTTGTACCTTTATAGACATTAGATTCTAGTCCTGTTAATTATCTTTGAGGTTTTGTTATATAAATGTAAACTAGACTGAATCCTGAATTCTTCTAGTTTCCTCAAATATCTGGCTAGGAGAAATGTTTTTAAATTTCTCCCACCCTTCTGTTTTGGAATCACAAGAACAAAGATGGCCTTTCAATCACCTTGAAAGGGGCTGTGACTGGTCCTCCTCACTACCCAGATGGCAGTGAGACTTCAGGACTTGAGCTTCGGATACACATCTCACAACTACAAGGACTATACCTGACCTGTGGTTCTGTACAGATTCTAGAGATCTCCAAATCTAACTGACAAGGAAGAGCTGCCATCAAGTTAGGCTGCTTCCAAAGTGATAGATTAAGCTGCTGCTAAGTCGCTTTAGTCGTGTCCAAATCTGTGCAACCCCATAGATGGCAGCCCACCAGGCTCTCCCATCCCTGGGATTCTCCAGGCAAGAACACTGGAGTGGGTTGCCATTTCCTTCTCCAATGCCGGAAAGTGAAAAGTGACAGTGAAGTCGCTCAGTCGTGTCCAACTCTTCGCGGCTCCTCCGTCCATGGGATTTTCCAGGCAAGAGTACTGGAGTGGGGTGCCATTGCCTTCTCCGGCAGACAGGACTAAGAATCACCAATTTGGGAGATTCTCCTCACCTGAGACCTTCTAGCTTCAGGCTGAGACATCTTCGTGGCCCCTCTGCTCAGGCTGTTTGATGGGGGTGGACCTAGTCCTTTCTGTTGCTTCGACAAAGACCCACCCAGGACCTGAATAGGCTCACACTCTGCACTGTGATACCTTCCCAGATGCTGCAGCAGTGAGAACCCACCCTGGCCCAGGAACGAGTCCTGGCAGCCCCAGTGAGGCCTAAGCACCTCCCTTGGTGACATGTTCTGGGGCTCCAGTGTTTTGCCCATGCTCGCCACTGTCCCTGGCCCTGATTTGGAGAGTGATGGACAGTGCTGGGCAAACAAGACATGCCCTGGGAGACAATAAAGACCTGCTCTCGTTCAGACAGCCTCTTCCCTTCCCCAACCAGAATCCCATGGTGACGGATGGCAGGAGGCCCCAGCCTCGGGCTGATGGCTCACAGAGAGGGCTGACAGCCAAAGACTGGCCAAAAACAAAGGGCTTTTTGACTTTCCAATCCCAATGAGAAGCCTGGATGACTCCAGCAAGTGTGTTTCCCTAAAACTCACTCTCCTTGGGAACAATTTAAAAATCTCAGAACAGCAAAAGGGAGGCATGGTCTTGGGGCAATTAATGACCCCCACAACAAGCTAAGGCCATTTCTATTATATGTAAGCTTGTTAGTGAGAAAGAAACCACTGGTTGTTGCTGGCTGCGGCTGGTGCTCAGTTACTGTGGTGGCAAGTACCACCAGGGTATTTGTGGTGGGAAGGGGCATGGGCTGTGCCAACTGCTCCTAATTAAGCCAGTTAGACATTGTCAGATTGCAGAATACCCAGGTCAGTACAGCTCAACTGGAAGAGAAATTAGGGTTCAGCTCTTAGCACCTCAGTTCTGCCCCATAGTTAGAGGAGCTTCCTGTGGCCTTGCCCACTCTAGCCACTTGCCTGAAATAATAGCAGAGGCCTGCTTTGATCCCAGCCTTGTGAGCAATGGTCCAAAGCCCCTTCCCACCACAGATAGATTAAGACCTCCTACTTAAACATGAAACCCTTTCTTGTCTTTCCTTTACTCTGACATTGACCTAGAAAGATAACACCCTCATCTGTATCTCCCAAGACACTGATAAGGGGAGTAACCTCTGAAATTTAGAGCAATTTTTATTTCAGGCTAACAGAAAAATCTCACCAACTCCTGACTTGAAGGGGCTCACACAACAGTTCTTACAAATGAATCCATTAACAGTGCCACCTTCATGGAAGTGTTTGTGCCCCAACAGGATTTGCTTTTGTCTATGGTTGTAACCTTTGAGTGGACCTATGGATGCCTGAATGGCAGAAGCGCAGCTGAGCAGGGCCTCCTAGGCTATCTAACCATGTCCCTAACTATTCCAGAAAGGACTGACCAGGAGTTTTTTCCTGATTCACAGTTTCTGTCTGTAGTAGTGAACACGGCCTAGTTTTCTGATTAGGAGTAGACATAAGTGAGACCATGATCAGTAACCTCTCTGAAACTCTTTTTTTTCTTATTTCAGTTTTATTGAGACATACTCTGCATATAGCACTGTATAGGTTCAAGACCCACAGATTAGAGACTTGATCTTCACACATCAAGAAATGATGATCACACTGAATTTAGTGAATATCCATCATTTCACATAAATGTGAAAATAAAGAAATAGAAAAAATATTTATTCTTTGTGATGACAACTGCTAAGATTTACTCTTAATGATTTTCATATATAACATATGGCAGTATTAATTACATTTATTGTGTTATACATTGAAACCCTATTACTTATATATCTTATAACTGGAAGTTTGTATCTTTTGACTGCCTTCATCCATTTCCCCCTCCTCCTGCTCCTCACCTCTAGTAACCACAAATCTGATTTCTTTTTCTGAGTTTGCTTTTGAAATATAGTTGGCCAACACTATGTCAGTTCTTGGTGCACAATATAGTTATTTGATATTTCTATACATTTCAAAATGACCACCGTAAGTCTATTTATGTTACTGTATGAAGGTATGATGTAGTTCTTGACTGTGTTTCCCACACTGTACATTTCACGTTTGTGAGTCATTTGTACTTCTTAATCTCCCTCACCTATTTCTCTCCTCCCTCTATCTTCCTGAGACCTCTCCTTAACCCTTGATGATAAAGCAGATTCTCTTGCTAAGCAATTAGCTTTCCAGCAAAAATCATTGGAATCTCTAGCCAAGTTTGTTCTTGATAAAAGGATAGTCCTTGATTCTCTTTTAGCTAAATAAGGAGGTGTCTATTCTGTGGCCCACACTACCTGATGCACCTGGATTAGCACTTTGTGAGGAGTTGAAACTTGGTTACAAATGATTACTGAGTAAATAGATAACTAATGAGAACATACTCTATAGCTCAGGGAACTCTGAGTGAGTGAAAGTCGCTCAGTCATGTCCAGCTATTTGTGACCCCACGGACTATACAGTCCATGGAATTCTCCAGGCCAGAACACTGGAGTGGGAAGCCTTTCCCTTCTCCAGGGGATCTTCCCAACTCAGGGATCGAGCCCAGGTCTCCTGCATTGCAGGTGGGTTCTTTACAAACTGAGCTATCAGGGAACCCTGTGGTGACCTAAATGGGAAGGAAATTAAAAAAGAGAGGATACACACACACACACACACACACACACACACACACACACACATATAGCTGATTCACTTCACTGTACAGTAGAAACTAACACATTGTAAAGCAACTATACTCCAATAAAAATTAATTGAAATAAAATTTAAAAAATCACTGACCAAGCCACTTGGCTTAGAAATAACTCCTTTGATGGTGTCTTTTTATTTGATTCTGATTGGTTTGGGTTTTGGGGACCACAGCTCCAAAGTGCACTCCAAACACTGGGAACTGATCTATTTGTAGTTATTATAAAAATCCCCCTGGTGCATCATATCCTCTCAAAAACTAAATATATGTTCGCAGCCACTAACTGCCAAGCAAATCATCTCCCTAAGACTGGCGTGTCAGAAAAGGAAAGAGAATGACTGATTGAAGGATTATGAACAGGGGACTGTGACCTGTGAGCGTCACAGGGATTAAACCAAACAGAAGGACCTTAGGATACCACACCCAGGATTAACGAAGCTGCAAGAACTACAGAGTGGTAGCCAAGAGTGGCTCTTGCCTGGAAAATCCCATGGACAGAGGAGCCTGGAAGGCTGCAGTCCATGGGGTCACTGAGGGTCAGACACGACTGAGCGACTTCACTTTCACTATTCACTTTCATGCATTGGAGAAGGAAATGGAAACCCACTCCAATATTCTTGCCTGGAAAATCCCAGGGACGGGGGAGCCTGGTGGGCTGCCATCTATGGGGTCACACAGAGTCGGACATGACTGAAGCGACACAGCAGCAGCAGCAGCCAAGAGTGGTGCTAATGCCTTAAATTTTGATCATGTCTCTCAGTTAGAGTTTATCAAAAGGGGATTTGCTAAAAAATAAAACAAGACCCAAACCATTTGTCCCATGCTAGTGTGCTAAGTTGCTTCAGTTGTGTCCAACTCTGTGGGACTGTATTGACTGTAGCCCACCAGGCTCCTCTGTCCATGGGATTCTCCAGGCAAGAACACTGCAGTGGGTTGCCCTGCCCTCCTTCAGGGGATCTTCTTAACCCAGGGATCAAACCCACATCTCTTATGTCTCCTGCATTGGCAAGCAGGTTCTTTACCACTAGCTCCACCAGGGAAGCCCCTCATTTGCCCCAGCAACAGCTACATGAGACTTCACTGCAGTTTCAACCACTCCGGGTATGTGACATTTAAACAAACATTGAAATTTCCTGATCAGCCCTAGTGAGGTAATCTGCATAAAAAGACCCTTGCCATTCCCTTACCCCCAAACATAAGATGACCTGGCCTGGAACAATTTTTTTCAAGCTAATAACTTCTACCAGACCATGTGACGTGCCTCTTGAGAAACCTATATGCAGGTCAGGAAGCAACAGTTAGAACTGGACATGGAACAACAGACTGGTTCCAAATAGGAAAAGGAGGACGTCAAGGCTGTATATTGTCACCCTGCTTATTTAACTTCTATGCAGAGTACATCACGAGAAACGCTGGGCTGGAAGAAGCATAAGCTTCCAGCACAAGCACAAGCTGGAATCAAGATTGCCAGGAGAAATAACAATAATCTCAGATATGCAGATGACACCACCCTTATGGCAGAAAGTGAAGAAAAACTAAAGAGCCTCTTGATGAAAGTGAAAGAGGAGAGTGAAAAAGTTGGCTTAAAATTCAACATTCAGAAAACTAAGGTCATGGCATCTTGACCCATCACTTCATGGGAAATAGATGGGGAAACAGTGGAAACAGTGTCAGACTTAATTTTTCTGGGCTCCAAAATCACTGCAGTTGGTGACTGCAGCCATAAAATTAAAAGATGCTTACTCCTTGGAAGGAAAGTTATGACCAACCTAGATAGCATGTTAAAAAGCAGAGACATTACTTTGCCAACAAAGGTCCGTCTAGTCAAGGCTATGGTTTTTCCAGTGGTCATGTATGGATGTGAGAGTTGGACTATAAAGAAAGCTGAGCGCCAAAGAATCAATGCTTTTGAACTGTGGTGTTGGAGAAGACTCTTGAGAGTCCCTTGGACTGCAAGGAGATCCAACCAGTCCATCCTAAAGGAGATCAGTCCTGGGTGTTCATTGGAAGGACTGATGCTGAAGCTGAAACTCCAATGCTTTGGCCACTTGATGCGAAGAGCTGACTCATTGGAAAAGACTCTGATGCTGGGAAAGCTTGAGGGCAGGAGGAGAAGGGGACGACAGAGGATGAGATGGTTGGATGGCATCACCGACTCGATGGACATGGGTTTGGATGGACTCTGGGAGTTGGTGATGGACAGGGAGGCCTGGCATGCTGCGGTTCATGGGGTCGCAAAAAGTTGGACATGACTGAGAGACTGAACTGAACTGAATAACGTACTTGCTCCTCTCTCCTTCTGCCTATGAAAGCCTTCCATTTTGTACAACCCCTAGTTGAACCCTTCTATTTACTGAATGGAATGTTGTTTGGTTCATCATTGAATGAAACCAATTAGATTTTCAAATTAACTCCATATAATTTTTTTAAAAAAACTTAAAACACAAATTAATCATCTCCCAACTCTAGACGACAGAAGTCTCAGATCAAGTCATTGGCAGGCTTGGCGCATCCTGAGGCCTCTCTCCTTGGTTTGCAGACAGCTCTCTTCTTGCCTGGAGTGCTGCAGTCCATGGGGTCTCAAAGAGTTGGACACGACTGGGTGACTGCACGACAACATCATCTTTCTATCTTTGCATGGCCCTCTCTGCATGTGCATCTCTGGTCTGTATGTCCAATCTCCTCTCACTATAGGGACACCAGTCAGACTGGATTAGGGTTCACCTAACAGCCTTTTTAAAAAAAATTTTATTTTAATTGGAGGCTAATTACAATATTGTGGTGGTTTTGGCCATACATTCACATGAATCAGCCATGAGTGTACATGTGTTCCCCATCCTGAACCTCCCTCCCACTTCCCTCCCCATCCTATCCCTCAGGGTTGTTCCAGTGCATCAGCCCTGAGCACCCTGTCTCATGCGTGGAACCTGGACGAGCAATTTCACGTACGATAATATACATGTTTCAATGCTATTCTCTCAAATCATCCCACCCTTGCCTTCCGTCACAGACTCCAAAAGTCTGCTCTTTATATTTGTGTCTCTTTTGCTGTCTCGCATACAGGATCATCGTTACCATCTTTCTAAATCCCATATGTCATGCGAGTGCACATTCCTCGGTTCTTTGTCTCGTCACAACAAAGATTTGGCGGGATGGACATTAAAGCCCTCGGCACGTCACAGCTCTCGGGTCTTGGACAAACTGTGTTATAGCTCTTAGGCAAATCAGTGTTACAGCTCTATTTCATTTAGAAGATAGCAGGAGAATCCATCCTCGAAGCGTGAGGGGCATGCCAACCCAAAGACTTGAAGAGAAGAGAGTGGAGGGGTGCGTGGGGGAGGGGGGGAGAGAGAGGGAGAGGGAGAGAGAGAGAAAGAGTGAACCCTCGTGGGAGAGAAAGAGAGAGAGAAAGCGCTTCGGCTCCTCCTTTTATATGTTTTTTCCCTCCACTTGGGCCTGCCCTATGCAAATTGGGCTTAGCCAGGAGTGCTGTTTTTTCTACCTGAAGTCTTCACTCTGGTCCTCGGACCTTCTTTTGTTCTATTTTCGCAGGCTTTTCCCTTCCTTGTCTTTTAGCCACCACTATTTTGGACTCCTTTTCCCTATTCCACCTACCTAACACATATATACTGTATTGGTGATTTTCTTTCTGACTTCACTCTGTATAATTCATCCACCTTATTAGAACTGATTCAAATGAATTCTTTTTTAATAGCTGAGTAATACTCCATTGTGTATATATACCACAGGTTTCTTATCCATTCATCTGCCGATGGATATCTAGGTTGCTTCCATGTTCTGGTTATTGTAAACAGTGCTGTGATGAACATTGGGGTACAAGTGTCTCTTTCAGTTCTGGTTTCCTTGGTGTGTATGCCCAGCAGTGGGATTGTTGGGTTGTGTGACAGTTCTATTTCCAGTTTTCTAAGGAATCTCCACACTATTCTCCATAGTGGTAACAGCCTTTTTTAAACCTAATTGCTTGTTATAAGGTCATATCTCCAAATATTATCACATTCTCAGGTATTAGGGGCTAGGCTTCAACATCTGAATTTTAAGAGGAGACAATTCATAACAAATTATCTACATAACAAACACATATGTACCAATGTACAATTAAGAATGTGGTAACTACTATACAGAAGAATTCTGGATACTGTAAGAGAGCAAAAGAAGAGACATAATCTTAAAGGATACACAAGAAAGTGCTGCTAAAAAAGTGACACTAAACTGATGAAGGTAGAAAAGAGATTACATAGGTGAAAGGAGAGATGGAGAGTTCTAGAATCTAGAAAAAGGAGAGAAGGCTCTTAAGTGAAAGACACATGGTGAGTTTGAGGAAAAGTGATGGAGCAATATTTAAGTACACCAATTGAAGGGAGGGTGGCAGTGAAAGAGACGCTGGAGAGATAGGCAGGGGCTAGATCACATAAGGTCTCATGAGCTGTGGTAGGGAGGTGTTTCTTGGTACTTTACAAATGTTCTTAAATTGACATTAGGAAATAACTCTATGCAGCCACTGACTGTTTGAGTGTTTATACTGTTATGAAAAAAGAGAGAGTGGAACTAATCTTTCTAATATCTATTTTGTGCCAAATATTTTACATACTTATTTTAACCTCTACAGTAACTTTTAACCTCTACAGTAACTCTTAACCTCTACAGTAACTCTAAGAGGTATATACTGTTATTATCTTCATCTTATAGCTGGGAAGGGTGAAATTCAGAGAGGTTTAGTCACCAGGCCAAAGATCTTACATCTAATAAGTGGCTCCAGAGACAGGTAAAGAGATGGAAAAGAAGTTAATGATTGATCATGCCTACATGATGAGGCCTCCATAAAATCCCAATAGTATGTGATTTAATGAGTCTCCAGGTTGGTGAACACATCTACGTACTGGGAGGCTGGCATGTCTCATCCTCCCCCAACTCCATGGGGACAGAAGGCTTTGCTCTCAGGACCCTCCCAGACCTCATCCTATCCATGCATCTCTTTATCTGGCTGGCTGTTCATCTGTATCTTTTATCATATCTTTAAACGACTGGTAAACAAAAATGTTTCCCTGAATTCTGTGAGCTCTTCTAGCAAATAATCAAATCCAAGAGGAAGAGGGTAATGGAAACCTCCAGTCTGTAGCCAAGTTGGACAGAAGCTGTGAGCAACCTGGAGGCCTACGACTTGCCATGGGCATCTGAAGTTGGGGAACCGTCCTGTGGGACTGAGCCCTGGACCTGTGGGATCTGATCCTGCCTTCAGGTAGAGAGCATCTTCACTGATTGAACTGTTGGATTTCTGACTGTGGCAGCACTGACTAGTGTGGGGTGAAAAAGGCGTCTGTTGTCAGGAGTGTTGAATACGGTAGTGGAGTGCGAGTCATGGCAAACAGGAGGAGGACGGGAGATGTCTATACAGTGGCAGAGCCTATATTCCACTTGACTTTTGAACTCTTGTGTACTGTATCTTAAAATATAAGTATGCCCATAGCTTTGAACTGAAATAGGCAGTATCGGAACAGGTCAGCCTGAGGGCAAGCAAAATAAGTTCTTAAATAAGAACTAAAATCATTGGAATAGTGGGGATATTTTCAGTCAACACCATTATGGTGCTGGTATAATTTATTGATGACTTCAGATAAGAATCCATCTATTAGGACTTGACACCCACAGAATCTATTATTCAGCTATAACTACTATATAAAACCAAACATGCTAACCAACCATAGGAATCAGCATGACAGGTTTTTCCCTTCCCTTGGGTTTCTGTAATAAAACGGGTATTCTCCAGGGACAATGAAAAAGTCAGATCTAAAGAAGATAAATCACAAAGTAATTCATCCAGGATCCTCTGAGCTTACTCAATACCTGTGTGTAGGAGGTATGTGTGTTTGTGGTGTGTATGGATGCTCCCATCTATTCATATGTGCATGTGTGGATACTGTTTACAGAGTCTTGTACTAGGCACTTTGAGGAGAAGAAAATTAGAATTAAGTCCTTATATTCTAGTTACTCTAGGCTCATAGTTTATTGCGCTTGGCAAAATCATTTGCAGTAAGACATTATCTTGGTACATAGAGTAAAAGAAAGCTTATGTTCACCCAACATTCATATAACATGTTCCTACCATATTCTTGGTACTGAAATAATGGTCTTCTAAATACTTTAAGTTAAACCAAGAAGCAACAAAATTCTTGCTAAAATGAAGAGTGCGATTTAGGAGATAGCAGTGACTAAGACACCGGAAAGGTGTTTCTTGTTCCTGCTCCATCTGCAGCTATGTTGATGAGTCATATTTAATCAATTTTTTGATGCATCAGAAAGAAAATTTCCTTAGGAGGCAACTGAAAAAATATTCACCCTGCCCAGATTACCTACAGACTTCTAAATAGATTGGGGAGGAAAAAATATCCATTCACGTGTAGCCCAGACTGGCACCTGGTGACCACTTTCATCCCTCGCTGAGTGAACAAGAGTGTAGGTGGCCCCCATTTTCCATGGTTGACGAGTTTCTGAAAAGTGATGTGTAAACCCAATTTTTGTTATCAGGGTGGTGTTTTTGTCAAATGGATAGTTACTACCTCACCAATCGTAGATTTCCCTTGATTTGTTTGGTTAAAAGGAGTGAACCCTATAGATGGATTTCCACCTAATCTATGACCCTCTACCCATAAAGCAGAAGCACATGAAAGTGACATGGTATTCTTATGATACTTTCATCTGGGGATCCTGATGCTTTGGGACACACTTGCCTTGCATTTCTAAGAAACAACATGAGTGAAGTTCACTGAGAAGGAGGTGAAGTTCATGAGAAGGAGGTGAGAGAAGAAAGTTTTCTATTTAGTGGGACAATTTCAGTATCTATAATCATTGATTCAGTTCTTTGTGGACAGTAAATCCACTGAATTAAAAAAATGAATTCCTACACATCAAAATAAAAATGATACAATAATTATTTGCCACTGTTTGAGACTACCTTTCTAAGGCTAGAAGACTATATTTCCTACTAGCTTTCTCTTTGGTTAGCAAGTGCTCCTGGATAATAAGACTTCCCTGTAAACAATTATGATAGCAGTATATGTCAGAGTCTATGGAGAGGTTTGGCTTTTGGAATGATGCAGCTAAAAAATAGTACCAACTCCTGCCCTTCACTATTAGCTTAATGTCTCTATCTGCTCTTTTTCTATAATGGTTCTTGAATTGTTCCCAAATTTTGTTCCTTGCTGCCTTTATTATAACAACAAAGCAACCTGGTTTCCTTTCTTCTAATTTCAGATCTATTGATTCTTTTATCCATTCAAAACTCACACTTATTTGTAGAATGAATAAAGAAACATCTATTGAGGATCTACCATGAACAAGGTATTAGGTGTATAGATACAATTGAGAATGAGCTATAAAACCTGCCCTCGAGGCACTAACAATGTAAAGGAAAGATACATGGCTAAATTCACCATATGGACAAATAATTACAATATAGGGAAGAATAATGCACAAGAGAATGAAGAACTATGGAAATTCACTTCCAGCTGGGGGCAGAAGCTTCATGAAAGTGATGTTATTTGAGCTGGACTTTGAAGGCTGAATGGTACTAGGAAAATGGGGGCGAGGATGGAATTTCAAGTGCAGAGTCCAGCATGAGAGGCACAGACCCAGGAAAGAGTAGAGGAGAGGAGAAAGGTGAAACGTATTATGAAAAAGGAGTAGGTGGGGAGAGGTCTGAAGTATGGGAGTGGCCATCAGATCATGGGGAATCTGAAATGTCAGTCTTCGAGGGTCTATGTTGTTCTGTGGGTGAAGGACAGCTGTGGGAAGTAAAAAAATGAAATGATGAGAACTGGGCCAAAGATGGATTTGATGATAGTGTAGAGTAAATAAGATAGAGATGGGATAGTGGGGCTGATCAGAAGACTATGGCAACAATAGTTTAGGTGAAAGACAATAGGGCCTCATGTTTAGCAAGGCCAAGGTGATAAAGGAAAAGAACCCAGATGTATCAGTGAGGCTAGGACAAACATCTAGCAATTCCTGTTGAATGAGAGAGAGGGCAGGGCCTAGGAAGACGCTGAGAGTTTTCCAAACCAAACACACACCACAGCACCTTCCCTCCCCTTTGCTACTAAGTTACCTTCCTCAAAAGTCTACCTGTTAGAGCTTACATTTCAATGAAGGATACAGGAAAAAAAAGTCATTCTCTTTGGTTTGGATTCTTCTCTGTCTCCATTTTGTCTATGTTCATGACCTAACACACTACAAATAGGAGGTTTTAAAAAATGATTTACTTTTCTGTCTTGAAAAATGTAGATATTAAGACAATAGGATAATATTAGAATTTATCAACAATAGGTAATACATTTAATAAGTGAAAAACCACCATGTGTTATGGCTAACACACACCCTACTAAGTTATCTGCAGCTTGTTTCTAATAATTCAACATTTATAGATAGTTTTACCAAAAGTCAGCAATGGACCAAAGAAAAATAAGTGACGTGTGGGCCTTAGCAGATGCTATTCTTTCATAATCAGAGAAAAATATGCTTGTAATCCCAAAGCTTCCTGCATTCACGGAAGAAATGAAAATCCTCTTGTCTGAGTGAGAAGTGATTTCTAGCCTTACATTTGGCAGTGTTGACCTGCCCACCCTGGTGGTGTTAAGCCTTTCTAAGAACTGGGGAAACCAAGATATTCGCACTTTATTTGCTCAGAAGTGACATGGGAGATATGTCAGAAGCATCAAGGGGATGAAAAATTCAATGCTGCTCAGACAAAGATGTGCACTCAAAAGTGCATATAAGTAAGCCAGTTATTTAAAATTTGTATTAGGTTTGATCTTTATTGAGAAGCAAGAGAAAAGAATTTAACAAAACAGCAGGAAACCACCTGACAGAGGGCTTTATTACTGCGTTTTATTGGCTTTTAGCCCAAAGGTTTGCAAGGTCTGTGTCAGGTGATGAGCTTTCCTTTGTACTGTAGGCCATGATTCAGAAATGGGTTTGGTTCTCACAAAACATGTCCCCACAAGGACTATCTTTGTTAAGATGAAGACCACACCCTATTATCTGGTTTGTGATTACCACTGTTTTCCTCATGGGTATTAACTCCTGTACATAGACTCACACTGAAAATCAGATCTCATTGTCTGACATTCCTATTGACTTATATTCCACTGATTATAGAAAGTTTCTGAATTATTGTTACACCAGTGATTCCCATCTTGTGTTTTGGAGGATCTGGTGTTAAAGCCATCTGCCAGAATCAGATGTAAGTCACATAACTTACATTCAGTAAAATTTGCCTTAAGTGTCCTATACTGCTACTGCTACTGCTAAGTCACTTTAGTCGTGTCCAACTCTGTGCGACCCCATAGACGGCAGCCCACCAGGTTCCCCCATCCCTGGGATTCTCTAGGCAAGAACACTGGAGTGGGTTGCCACTTCCTTCTCCAATGCATGAAAGTGAAAAGTGAAAGTGAAGTTGCTCAGTCGTGTCCGATGCCTCAAGACCCCATGGACTGCAGCCTACCAGGCTCCTCTGTCCATGGGATTTTCCAGGCAAGAGTACTGGAGTGGGGTGCCATTGCCTTCTCTGAAGTATCCTATGAGTTTTGTCAAATGCATATAGGTGTTTAACCACCACCACATTCAAGATACAGGACAGCTCCGTCATACCCCCAAATCCCTTGTGCTCCACTGTAGCCCCGCTTTCCAGTCCCTGGTGACTGTTCATCTATTCTCTGTTCCCATAGTTCTGCCTTTTCCAAAATGTCCTGGCTTCTTTGACTTAACAATTGAGATTCATCCATATCATTATGCACATGATTCCTTTGTATTTTTATAACGAATACTCCATTATTTGCATATGCAATTTTCATACATTCACATATTGATGGTCATTTGGATTGTGTCCAATTTTTGTTAATTATGAATAAAGTTGCTATAAACTCATGTAGATTCTATATGAATCTAAGTTTCCATCTCGAGTAAGTATCTAGGAGTGGAATACTGACCTAGATAAATGCAGATAATGGATAAGAAACTGGCAAATTGCTTTAAAAAATGTTTGTACCGTTTTGCATGTCTTCCAATAACATGTGAAAATTCATTGTTCTGCATTCTTATTAGCTCTTAGTATTGTCCATTTGTTTGGTTTTTGCCGTTCTATTAAGTGTGGAGTTTATTATGGTTTTACTCTGCATTTCTCTGGTGACTGATGATGTGGACCATTATGATGTGGATGGGTTTATTTGCTACTCATATATCTTCTTTGGTGAAGTGTCTGTTCAAATCTTTGCCCATTTTCAAATTGGGTTGTTTTCTTATTATTGAATTTGAGAATTCTTCATATATTCTGGATACAAGTCTTTATCGGACAGGTGTTTTTCTAAATATTTTATCTTAGTCTGTGGCTAGAAGTGACATTTTAATTTGAGTTTCTTAGAAGTCCAATTTATCTTTTTTTTTCTATTATATTAATGGAGACATATATAAGAAATCTTTGCTTAATCCAAGTTCACAAGGATTTTCTCATTTTTTTTCTAGAAGTTTTATTATTTTCAGCTTTATGTTTATGTCTATGAATCATTTTGAGTTAATTTGTGTAAAGTTAGAGGTATGGATTAAGATTCATTTTTTAACACAAGGATGTCCAATTGTTCCAACATTATTCATTGAAAAGATTACCCTTTCTTCACTGAGTGACCTTTGTAAATTTGTCAGAAATCAACTATTCATAAATCTGTTTCTATTTCTGAGCTTTCTGTTATAGGCCATTGATCTGTGTGTCTATCTACTGATATGATCATGCGATTTTTTTTTTTAGCCTATTGATGTAATGGATTACATAAACTGATTTTTAAATGTTGTATCAGGCTTCCATACCTGTTATTGATTTCTAGTTTAATTTCATTGTAATTGAGAGCAGACATTATATAACTTTTATTTTAAATCTGTTTAGGTGTGTTTATAGCCCAGAGTGTGATTTATTTTGGTGAATGTTCCATGGAATCTTGAGAAAATGTGTATTTTGTTGTTTTTGGATGAAATAGTAATCTATAGATAGCAACTGTATTCAGCTGATCAATGACGTTGAGTTCAGTACAGTCCTTACTGATTTTCTGCCTGCTGAATCTGTCTATTTCTGATAGAGGAGTGTTGATGTCTTCAATTATGATAGTTGATTCATCTATTTCTCTTTGTAATTCTGTTAATGTTTGCTTCATGTAGTTTGACACTCTCTTAGGTACATACACATTAAGAACTGGGAATAGCTACCTACTCCAGTATTCTTGCCTGGAGAATTCCATGGACACAGGAGCCTGTCAGGCTATAGTCCATGGGGTCCAAAGAGTTGGACACGACTGAGCAACTTTCATTTTCACCTTTTTATAGAATTGACCTCTTTATCATGATGAAATGCTTTTCTTTACTTCTAATAATTTCCCTTGGTTTGTCTGCCAAATGAATGAATATTCTGGCTTTCTTTAAGTTGTTAGCATGTTATGTTGTTTTTCCCTGGTAATCCAGTGCTTAAAACTCTGTCCGTCTAACGCAGGGGGCACTGGTTCAATTCTTGGTTGGGAATTTTCACATACAGTGTGGCCAAAAATAAAACAAAGCAAAGTCTCAGTTGTTTTATTTTTTATCCATACTTTTAATCTATATACATCTTTATATTGAAAGTGGGTTTCTTGTAAACAACAAAGAGTTGGTCTTGTGTTTGGTCCACTCTGACAATCTATTTTAATTGGTGCATTTATTTACTTATTAAGATTTCTTTATGGACTATTTTTAAAGTCTTTATTGAATTTGTTACAATATTGCTTCTGTTTTATGTTTTGGTGTTTTGGCCATGAGGTATGTGGGATCTTAGCTCCCCAGCCAGGGATCCAACTCATACTCCCTGCATTGGAAGGTGAAGTCCTAATCACTGGACCACCAGGGATCACTGACATTCAAAGTTTAATTATTGATATAGCTGTATTAATATCTATAATATTTTGTCACTGTTTCCTATCTGTTACCTGTTTCTATTTTTTGTTTTCCATTTTTTTTCCTGCTGTGTGATTTGTGATTTTGAGTATTTGATTTCAGTTTCTCTCCTTTGTTAGCATATTGGCTGTATTCTTGTTTCTTCTTTTTTAAACTTTATTTAGTGGTTGCCCTAGAGTTTGCCATATACACTTACAACTAAAGTCCACTTTCAAATAATGCTATAGCACCTCATGGGAAATAAGAGTACCTTATAACAAAATAATTCTAACTCCTCCCTCCTGTCTCTTATGTCATTGCTATTTTTCATTTAACTTACAAAAGCATACAGAAATGTGAATACACACACACAATGCACAAGCATCCATAATTGAATACATTGTTGGTATTATTTTGAACAAACCGTTATTATTAAATCAACTAAGAATAAGAGAAACAACAGGATTTTGTTGTAAGAAAACTGCATTTTTTTAGTATCTCAAAGTATACTTCCAGACCATGAGACATGCTAGATATAAAGAAGGTTACATCAGAATTAAAAAAAACAACAACTAGTCAACTACTTAAGAAGTTATGAAAAACTAAGTATTTATGCAATTAATAGCTTCTAAATAAATAAAAATTAGGGTTAAGGAGACATAAACCCATAACCATAGTTGTTTAAACACTATTTTAATAATTGATAGAAGAAGAAAATAGTCTCTCAGGATATTTATATTTGAAAAACTTGTCAAGTTTACCAATATGACTTACAGGACGTTTATAGAACACTATACCAAACAGTATAGAAGAAGGAAATGGCAACCCACTCCAGTGTTTTTGCCTGGAGAATCCCAGGGACAGAGGAGCCTGGTGGGCTGCTGTCTATGGGGTCGTGCAGAGTCAGACACGACTGACGCGACTTAGCAGCAGCAGCACACCAAACAGTAACAGAAAACGTGTTCAGTTTAAGTATACAAAGAGCTTTCATCAAAAGAAAACCATAAGCTAAGCCATAAAACAAATCTCAGCAAATTTTAAACCGTACTGAAATACAGAACTTATAAAATATACTCTCTGACTATAGAAGTGTTAAATTAATCAGTATATAATAGAGAACAAACTAGTGGTTACCAGCAGGGAAAGAGAAGGATGGAGGGGAAAATAGATGTATGGGATTAAAAGGTATAAACCACTATGTATAAAATAAGCTACAAGGATATATTGTACAACACAGGGAACATAGCTAAAATTTTATAATAACAATGAGTATAATCTTTAAAAATTGTGAATGGCAATCCACTCCAGCACTCTTGCCTGGAAAATCCCATGGATGGAGGAGCCTGATAGGCTAGTCCACAGGGTTGCAAAGAGTCGCACACGACTAAGCGACTTCACTTTCACTTTCATGTTGAACATCAGTAACATATTATACATCAAGAACACTTAAAAAAAATCAGTATCTAAAAGGTATCTAGAAAATTCCTAAGTGTTTGGAAATCATACCATACAGTTTTAGTTTTATTTTGTTAAACTTTTAATTTTGTATTGGGGTATAGCCAATTAATAAAGTGTTGAGATAGTTTCAGATGAACAGGGAAGGGACCTAGCCATAAATATACACTTGTCCATTCTCCCCCAAACTCCCCTCCCCTCCAGACTGCCTCCACACAACACTGAGCAGAGTTTCATGTGCTATACAGTAGGTTCTTGTTGTATACAATTTTTGACCACTATCATTTTCCTTCTCTCTTCAGAACTTCTAACATTGCTTTGAAGGCAGGTCTATTGACAACTCAGTCCCTCAATTTTTGTTTGTATCAGAAGTCTTTATTTCTCTTTCACTTTTGAAGGATAATTTCACAGGGCACAGAACTTTAGGCTCAGTTCAGTCACTCAGTCATGTCTGACTCTTTGCGACCCCATGGACTGCAGCACACCAGGCCTCCCTGTCCATCAACAGCTCCTGGAGTTTACTCTAACTCATGTCCATTGATTTGGTGATGCCATCAACTAGCTCATCCTCTGTCGTTCCCTTCTCCTCCCACCTTCAGTCTTTCCCAGCATCAAGGTCTTTTCAAATGAGTCAGTTCTTTGCATCAGGTGGCCAAAGTATTGGAGTTTCAGCTTCAGCATCAGTCCTTCCAGTGAATATTCAGGACTGATTTCCTTCAGGAGTGATTGGTTGGATCTCCTTGCAGTCCAAGGGACTTTCAAGAGTCTTTTCCAACACCACAGTTCAAAACCATCAATTCTTCCACACTCAGCTTCCTTTAGTCCAACTCTCACATCCATACATGACTACTGGAAAAACCATAACCTTGACTAGATGGAACTTTGTTGGCAAAGTAATGTCTCTGCTTCTTAATACGCTGTCTAGATTGGTCATAGCTTTTCTTCCAAGAAGTGATTTTTAATTTCATGGCTGCGATCATCATCTGCAGTGATTTTGGAGCCCCCCAAAATAAAAGTCTGCCACTGTTTCCACTGTTTCCCCATCTATTTCCCATGAAGTGATGGGATCAGATGCCATGATCTTCATTTTCTGAATGTTGAGCTTTAAGCCAACTTTTTCACTCTCCTCTTTCACTTTCATCAAGAGGTTCTTTAGTTCTTCACTTTCTGCCATAAGGGTGGTATCATCTACATCTCTGAGGTTATTGATATTTCTCCTGGCAATCTTGATTCCAGCTTATTCTTCATCCAGCCCAGCATTTCTTATGATGTACTCTGCATATAAGTTCAATAAGCAGGGTGACAATATCCAGCCTTGACGTACTCCTTTTCCTATTTGGAACCAGTCTGTAGTGAGTTTTTTTTCTCTCAACACTTTAAATATTTCAATCCACTAATTGTATGGTTTCTGAGAAGTCAGATATAATTCTTATCTTTGTTCTTCCATAGGTAAGGTATTCTTCTGACTTTTTGGCATTTTTAAAAAATCTTTTATTTTCTGTAGCTTGAAAATGATATGCCTGTGGGTAGTTTTTTACCATTTATCCTGTTTGGTGTTCTCTAAGCCTCCTGTCTGGGGTTTGGTGTATGACATGAATTTGGGGAAATTCTCAGCCATTGTTATTGCTTTAGATAGTTCTTCTGCTTCTTTCTCCCTTTATTATCCTTCTCATATCCATGTCAGATGTATTGCACCTCTTGTAATAGTTTCACAGACCTTTATTTTGCAGTCATTTGTTCTTTTTGCTTTTCTGTTTTTTTGAAGTGTATTGATATATCCTCTAGCCCATAGACACTTTCCTCAGCTGCGTCTAGTCTATTAATAAGCCTGTTGAAGGCATTTTAAAATTTCCTTTATGATTTTTTTCTATTATCTAGGATTTATTTTTGGTTCTTTCTTAATATTTCCATCTCTCTGCCTACATCGCCCATCTGTTCTTGCATCCTGTCTGCTTCATCCATTAGAACCAATGGCATATTAATTGCAGTAGTTTTAAATTCCCAGTCTGATAATTCCAAAATCTCTGCTGTATCTGGTTCTAATGCATATCTGATTCTTCATATTGTGTTTTTTTGCCTTTTGGTATGCCTTCTAATTTTTTGTTGATAAGCTGGACATGACGTACCAGGTAAAAGGAATAGCTGTAAACAGACATCTAGGTATGTGGTGGTGAGGTGTGGGAGAGGGGAGCATTCTTTAGTCCTATGATTAGGTCTCAGTCTTAAAGTTTATGCCTTTGAACTGCAAACTTTACAACTATTTGGATTTTTTTTTCTACCCATGTAAGTGGGACAGAATAGCTAGAGTTGGCTGGAGCTCGGTATTCCCTTCTCCAGGTCAGTTAGGCTCATGAAAATAATCCAGCAGGTTAGGCTCTAGTTTACTAGTTTTTCCTGATGGTGGGCCTTGTTAAGAATGAGTTCTCTGGTATATTTCAACATGATTCCTTTTTTCTTCCTGCCAGAAGCAAAAGGGGATTTTTCCTCCACTATTTACTATGGGAATGAGGTCAAACACCTGAAAGTTAATCTCACAATATTATGGGGCTACCTATAACTGGGTCCCTCTGGAGTTTTCAACTCTCTGAGTTGTCCACACAGAGTCTTCAGCAGTTTGGTGGCTACAGTTCAGGTTTTCCTAAACCAGCACCTGTTTCAGGGGTAGTTTCTGCTCATGAATCTCTGCTCCAGTAAAACATGACTCCCTCTGTTCACCTGTCTGACTCTCCAATCTTGGGGGCAGTGGTTTGCTTTGTGTTCTCCCCTCTCTTAGGATTCCAAGAAGACCTGTTGCTTTTTCAGTGTATTCAGATATTTACTTGTTAGGTTTGAATGTTGGCTCTGTACATGTAGAACTGGAAAACCAGAAGTCTCTATTGTTTCATATTCTCAGTTCCATTCATTTCTGCCCATTTATTATTTCCTTCCTTCTGCTTGATTCTTTTTTTTTTTTTTTTTTCTGGCCATACCTCGAGGCTTGTGGGATCTTAGTTCCTCAACCAGGAATTGAACCTGGGCCCTTGGCAGTGAAAGCATGGAGTCCTAACCATTGGACCGCCGGGGCATTCCTTGCTTATTGTTTCTTAAGATGGAAGCTTACATAATTGATCTGAGATCTTTCTTCTCATCTATTATAACCTTTACGGGTTTCTCCTGTGGCTCAGCAGGTAAAGAATCCACCTGTAATGCAGGAGATACAGGAGTTGTGGGTTCGATCCCTGGGTTGGGAAGATCCACTGGAGGAGGGTATGGCAACCCACTTCAGTGTTCTTGCCTGGCGAATCCCATGGACAGAGGAGCCTGGCAGGCTGTAGTCCATGGGTCACAAAGAGTTGGACACCACTGAAGTGACTGAGCATACACACACATTACATTATAATGTGTAATATAAACACTACTGCTAAATATTCTAAGTATGTACAGTCTCCCACAAATTTTGATGTATTGTTTTCATTTTAAGACATCTTTTAATTTCCCTTGTGACTTCCTTTTTGACATAAGAGTAATTTAATTTTAAAATATTTGGGGGATTTTCCAAATAGTTTCCATTATTAATTTCTAGTTTTATTACATTGTGGTCAGAGAACATACTTGGTATGACTGCAGTTCCCTTAAATTTGTTGAGGTTTGTTTTACGCCCTGGAAAACAGTCTTCCTTTATTAATGTTTCATACGCAGTTGGGAAAGAAAGGCTTTGAAACTGATTAAAATTTTTACCTGAATTTTTCTTAACCTCATTGTAAGATGACTTGGGTCTTTCTGTGTGTCCTGCTATAGATGACCAGTACTTGCGTTCTGTGTCCTGGGAAAAGGCCTGCTACTGCTGCTGCTGCTGCTAAGTCGCCTCAGTTGTGTCCGACTCTGTGCGACCCCATAGATGGCAGCCCACCAGGCTCCCCCGTTCCTGGGATTCTCCAGGCAAGAACACTGGAGTGGGTTGCCATTTCCTTCTCCAATGTATGAAAATGAAAAGTGAAAGTGAAGTCGCTCAGTTGTGTCTGACCCTCAGCGACCCCATGGAGTGCAGCCTACCAGGCTCCTCCGTCCATGGGATTTTCCAGGCAAGAGTACTGGAGTGGGGTGCCATTGCCTTCTCCGGGGTAAAAGCCTGCTTTTCCTTAATTACAGGCTGCTTGATTGTCCTGCAAACTCAGTGCTCTCCTGGGCTGAAGGGAATTATGATTTTATATTTCATCTGGATTTTTATTGCTGTTAATGTGGGAGCAATGAGCATTTCAGTTTTTTTCCCCCCAGTTCCTATATTCTAGGAACATGTGAAAATCCTAAAATTACAAAAAAAAAGGGGAGTGGGACTTTTAGGACACCAAGATACTTAGGCAATCAAAGTGTTTTTCCATTGCTCCTTTATTATCTTCCTAATACAATATTTAAAATCATTCAAATTTTTCCTCATATGTCTTTTAGCTCCTGGCTAGTGAGATTTCTTCTTGGTTGGCCTAGACATTCTGGAATACCAACTTTTTGACTAGGAGCAGATGCACTGGGTTTTGCCTTCTGAGTTATTTTATTACCATTCTTATGGCAGAAATAATTGGCAGAGATGATACCTAACCATAACTTCTGTGATCTCATTTGAGACTGGGTCAGTGGGCAGATTTCTGCTTTTTTTTTTTTTTTCCAGTAGCAACATTAACTAATAAAAAAACAACACATGGTATTATATTTGTTGAAATATTTGAGACCTGTCCTCTCGGAAAGATGCACACACAGGTTAGGGCGACTTACTTCAGAACTATTCATTTCATTTTTTCCCCATGGGGGATATACAAATCATTAATAATGTGGTGTTAATGTCCTAAAGAGAGGAGTGGAGCAAGGATTTCCAGAAGTGGGCAGTACATAGGGTTATTATCATAGCTCTGTGCACTGCACACTGTCAACTGAGAATATATTATGTTTTAGTGGTCATAGTAGCTGGTTCCCTGTTTCTTTCTCAAACTTCATCTTAATCCATTGCTCTTGTTAGTGGTGAATCTGTCGGAGGAAACATGACCCATCCCTGGCCTTTAGTACATGAAGAAATCTGTCCAGGGACTTTTAAGAAAGGCTTATTGCTTCAAAGGAGACAAAAAGAGATAGCCCTTTTCTTTTTCAGGATATTGTTATCTGGATGTGATACGAACTACTAAAAAACACTGTAGTCACAAGAGTCAGATCTCTACTGCTGCTGCTGCTAAGTCACTTCAGTCGTGTCCGACTCTGTGCGACCCCATAGACGGCAGCCCACCAGGTTCCTCCGTTCCTGGGATTCTCCAGGCAAGAACACTGGAGTGGGTTGCCATTTCCTTCTCCAATGCATGAAAGTAAAAAGTGACAGTGAAGTTGCTCAGTCATGTCCTACCCTTAGCGACCCCACGGACTGCAGCCTTCCAGGCTCCTCCGTCCATGGGATTTTCCAGGCAAGAGTACTGGAGTGGGGTGCCATTGCCTTCTCCACAGATCTCTACAGTGAGGGGAAAAGAACTGAAAACATCCTTGCTTCTCAGTGCCAACACTTGAGCACCTGAATAAACAGTCCTGAGGCCACCCTACCTCTGGATCCCTTGCATGTGCAAGCATAGACTTCCTTATCATTTAAGCCAATATGGTTATTGGTGTTGAAAGCATCCTCACTGATACCTAAAAATAAATAATAGTTTTCTTCAAATATAGATACATAATAAGTAATAGCATTCTCTAAATATATGTAAATGCTATCATGAATAAAAAAATACAAATTCATTTTTAACATTATCAGAGTCAACGTAGCCCTCTGGCATAGCCTAATTTTCCAACCAGTTGATTTCAAAAGTACAAGTATCATGATATAAAACTCTACAAAATATTCTGACCTTCAGAGGAGATATTTATATCTCCAAGAGTTGAGAGTGACTCACGTAAATGTAAAGGCTCAAATGTACCTCCCTCATTGTGAAGGCCACACAGACACCTAGTTTTCACAAGTACCATGAAGAGATTAAACAGTCTCAGAAGAACGCTAGACTCTGAGATTAATTTTAGTTAAAAATGGGCATGGTTCTAATATTCATATCATAAAATCTTGGAGCTCAAAGAGGTCTTAGAGATCAACCAACAATGATGCAAGTGAAAAAATTGATAATCAAATAGACTGAATAAGTTGCTGAAGGTAATTAATGGTAGAATCAAGACTAGAATACAGATCTTTTGTTTGCTTCTTCATGCTATGGCATTTGAGAAAATTGTTTAAGATGCTTTTAAGTATCCTAAATACTGAGGAACTTCAAGAATCACCCCCAAATTTGTGGCCCAAATCTATGCTATTAAAATCCTGTGAAAGTTCTAACAATTCTCAATTATGAGGTTAAACAGAATAATCCTGCTTTTGCTAACTTTTTCCACCCACTATTTTCTCTGGGAAGAAATGGGCTCAGATCTCCTTCATACTAACAGGTTATTTGAAAGGGCAGGATAACTAGTGTGGCATAAAATCAAATGTGTTGTATAAGGTAATGTTTTTGCAACTTACATGTATCAGACTTGTATGCATTTCATCTATATTAAAATAACTGCTGCAGGAAGAGTACCTGAAATGGGGTACTAAAATTTAATAATTTCTGATTATCTCAAATACTCAACCTCTCTGGAATAGCTAAAGAACTCAATTAAACTTTTCAATGGCAAAAAGGTAAAAATCCAGAAGCAGTCCTTCTTTTTCCCTAGAAGCAACAAGAAGCAACATTAACTTCAATATAAGTTTTTCATAATAATCCTATGTAACTTGCAAGAGTATTATGAGGTTCAAGAAGTAATCAATTAACAATATATCATCATAACTTAAACAACATTTTTTTAAAATAACATTTTAATAGGTAGTTTTGAAAGGAAGTCACCAATCTAAACTGAAAACCTGGGAAAACAAACCCAGACTGAAAAGAAATATCCCAGTTGATGGCTTGCCATATTGATTTACTATATATAGAAGCCTTGCCAATATTCAAGCCTGTCTGCTTTCTTAGGGATAATTCATGGGTAGAGGATAAGGTTCTTGGCACAGGAAAAGCACAAAAGGGGACTTTTCCTTAAAGGGATAAAAATGTAGCAGGTATGTGACCTTTGAGTTTCCACTCTTGGTTTGTCTGGGTTAACTCAGGCATCTGAGAAACGATTGAGTGAGTTAAGTTGTTTACATGAAACTTAACTTATTCAATCAACCTCTGAAGATTTTTTAGGTGAGGAGAGAGACTCGAATGGAAGACAGAAGAAAAGAGGAGAGTTTTCTCTGATGCTCAGACAAATGGGGCTGGGGGTGGAACAGGGTGGGAGGGAACTTGCATTAGTTTCAAGATCTGATAAGTTAATACTCAAAGGGGATTTTATCATAAAAGCTGGAAAGTCTGAAACAGAAAGTTAATTT